>NW_004797331.1:493939-500190 GCF_000002075.1 Aplysia californica | reverse complement strand
GATCTTAAGATCACCACAAACAACCCGACTGAACTTGTTATTTTTTAAAGAAAAGTAATCTAAAACCGCTCAAATAACTCGCACAATACTGGAAAAAGTCCAACCAAAAATAGTTCGAATAATTCTAAACTGAAAATGTCCAAATGTAACACCCGTACGTTCACATTTAAAGGCAGTCATATCCTTACACACCTATATATACAATAACCCACCAATGACTGTTCGTATCAACCTACATCACATAGTCCTGCACCCACGCAGGGACGCGCTGATGTCGCTCAGGGTAACGACGCACTCCAACATCTGTAGGTACATCCTCTTGTAGCGGTTGCTCCTCCATCTCTGGGTTGACCACTGGCCTCAGATCCAGTACGTGTCTAGGCATGCCATCTACTTCAATGTTGTTGCTAGAGTTGATCCCAGAAACTACCCCTTTTGTCCCTTGTGAAGTGCACCTCGAAAATGGCGGTTTCACCCAAACCTCATCACCGACACTCACGACCGGTTGCGCGCCTTCATGATCATTTGGGGGCTCCACCTCAGGATGCCTCCTAGAGTAAGAAAAAACAGAACGCTGGGGAATCGTTGACTCTTTCTGTCCGTTTCTGGGCGACATATTGTACCAAAAAGCAGCCTCCATGGGAGAAATCTGAGCTCTCTCTGCAATAGATTTTATGGTGCGATGATTTCTTTCAACTATTCTATTGCCGGAAGCTCTATAAGCAGCCCTGTAATATGGCATAGTCCTCCACCGGCGTAAGAGCTCTCCCATCTCCGCTGATCTAAATGCAGTCGCATTATCCATTAACAATTCATCCACAGGGCCTCTCTCCCGAAATACCTGCTCGATCTCTTTACAAATGGAATGCGAAGTCTCGTTTCTCAGCTCCCTCCAAATCGCAAACCTTCCTGGGCCGCAGTCCACCATGTTCAGGTATGGAAGGCCTCGGTAGTGGCTCACATCTATGGCCATCCTCTTCCAATTTTAGTCTACCCCCAACTCTCCAGGTTCGTGCTGAGCGCTTGCAGGATTAATGGATTGGCATCTCTCACATGCACGCACCACCTTCTTCACTGCATCGTTAGTCACAGAAGGGTGTACTCGTCTCGCCAGATGCCAGGTTCGTTCCACCCCAAAGTGATGCTGTTCATGCGGAGCCTTCACGTCACCCAATGAAGCCGCTCAGACCGTTGACGGTATGCCATGTGTATGCAACCACTCTCTCTTGACTCTAGTCAACTTATCTGCTTTGTTGGATGCTGACGCCACGCATATAACTTCAACCTCCAGCCCTAGTTCTTCTATCAGACTCTTTAGCACGCCCAGTCGTCTCTTTATCAGCACCTCTGCCGCTCCCTTAGTCTTTACGTTTCTTTCTTCTGACAGCATCGTTCTGATCCACTCACACACGGTAACAGAGTCTATCATCAGTTTGATGTCTTTCAACCCCCACTGTACTCCAAGGTTCACTCCTTTCAAAGCTGCCTCCAACTCTGCACCATTGATGTGATTAAAGTCATCCTTCTTCCTCAGCCACGCAGCATCTTCTACCACCACACAGCCTATCTCCACTATTGCTCCCAGCGACAAATTGCTCGCATCACACCACACAACCTCTTTAGTATTCTTCGGCACCCTTCACTGGCCTTGCACTGGGTATTCTCTATGAACCTGTCCCAATACATCTCGCATTAATGCACAAGCACTATCTCCAGCATATTCGTCCCATATACTCCCTTCAGTTTGACGCTTCACAAAGCTACAGGCTATGGGCAGCCACTCGGCCACAGGGTAGTGTCCGACCAGTTTACCGCAAATTGAAAAGACCTCCCTGCGTGAAAGTCTACGGTGAAGTTGGTCCATACTAGGAATTTCATTTGCACGAGAGAAAACCAAGCCCCCCTGTTGATTCCTGTTCAACTTCAGGCCCAACACCGCTCCCTCGTCCAACTTCTCTGGACTTTTCGATTCTAGGTCATAGTCTTTTAAATGAGCCACAACGTCCCATGTTGTAATACTAGTCACATCTACCATGATGTCGTCAATATATGAACGTGTTGCCTTTTTTACTTCAGGTCTCCGTGATAACACCAACTTCAGTATCTTCGACATAATCTTGGGTGCAGAACTTAGTCCAAAACCTAGCCTGGTCAACGCATACACCTTACCATCAACTTCAACCAGCTGATACTTCCACAACTCCTTGCCCACATGGATTTGAAGATAGGCTGACTTCAGGTCCACTAATTCTGCATCGCCATCAATTTGCCTCCACTCTCTAAGCCGATCACGACAGACATCTGACGCATCCCCACCAGTGTGGCATTCCACAAATTTATTCAATTCTCTGAAGTCTAACACCGGCCTCACCTTGTTCTTGGTCACCTGCTCTACCCCCATGAAGGGAATAATGCTGTCAACATCTCCGTTCCATGGAACTAGAATTGCTTCTTCAATCCACCTTTGTATTTCGCGATCAAAAGCTTCCTTTGTTGCTCCAGTAAATCCGTGATCATATAGAGGGGTTTTGTTCGTCAAGCGTGGCTCTGGTCCTTCTTTCTAGAAGTACCTAACAGTCCATTTATCACCGTCAAAAGATGCCTCAAAATCTTTATCTTGAATATAGTCACGGCGTTTACTGCCAGTCGACACACCTTCTGTTTTTCCTAAACTGCATTGAATAGAACAAGCCAAGTTGCCAAATTGAACCCGCTCACCACAAACAAGTACTCCACCCAACTGCTGAATTATGTCCATTCCCATAATCACATCGACATCATTAACGATCTGATCTACCACTGTAACAGTTGACTTCACTTTAGCACCATCAACGGTCAACAACACCCTCGTAACTCCTCTACACTCGGCAGCACGACCACCATCCACTGCTACCATTTTGCTCTCCCCTGACCAGTTTGTCACGACATTACTTTTCACCACACTCGTCGTACAACCTGTATCTACCATCGCCCTACACGGTCTCCCTTCAACATCACACGATATCACCGGCACACCTTGCAATCCCGCCGTCCGTACTTTAGCACCTGCGCACATGTAGGGATCAGGATTATCCTTGCCCTTCGTTGAGGTTAGAGTTCTACACCGTCTGGCAATGTGTCCCTCTTGTGACATTTGAAGCAAACGATTGTTTTTCTCTCTGGACAATCTTTGTCGAAGTGAAAACCACTGCATCTAAAGCACTTAATGCCTTCTCTCTTCCCTTTTACACTGGCTGCTGTCACGCTATGGGATACTACTGACCCTGTTCCAGCCCTAGTTGCAAGAACCCTTGCCCTACCAATTACCTCATTCACCTGAATGATCCCCTGGATCTGTTGTAGTTCTATACTAATGTCCTGCGGAAACCCAGTCACGACACTCAGCTTCACTACCTCCTCCAATCCACTCCACGTCAGCCCACTCTCTCTGGCCATTCTCCTGATGTCATTGACGAAAACGTCCACTGGCTCTCCAGTCCATCTCGCTGATTTCAACTTACTGTATGCAGCAAACCTACTATCTGAAAAAGCTTCCACCAGTTTCCTCTTTATAACCTACGCATCTTCTTTATCCTTGTCGGACAAATCTAAATATATAGCTAACGCACTCCCTTCTAAGTATAATGGAATAAACGCTGCCAGATCTTTCACCTTAGTCAATATCGCCACCAGTTCCACTTTTTGAATCCATGCCCCAACGTCGCCTTCCCCACTAAACACCCTAACCATCTCTGACACTTTGAGAGTTGAAAACGATTGCGAAGCCACTGTGAAATGTCCTGGTAGGCCGAAATAGCTTGTAGAATAAGTGCTCACCTTGTGTTCCAGGTTTTTTCGATGTTTCTTTGTAGGTGAAGATAAGGGGCCCCCTTCTAGATGGATGTTATTTCTTTCTACAATCTGGCGCGACTGTCCGCCTCGAATGGCCACTGCTGTCTGCCCTGATGACTCGGTCCCTCTTTTTACTCACTCGTGAGTACCGGGTCTCTCCAGTCCCGTGAATCTCTCCAGGTCCGTGCGGGGTCAGATTGTTACCAGTCGAGGCTGGCCGGGATCAACTATTCTTTTACACCACATAGACCAGATACAACAAAGTGGAAATTGTGCCCAAACATCAAGTTTTATGTTAATGTTTCAAGAAAACATGCTTTGCTGACAGTGGGAGCAAAAGGAAAAAGTAACGCAAAGAAAGCAGGGCAATATTTTTTTCTTTTTTATTGTCCTTTTTTTTTTTTTTTTTTCTTCAAAGATATATCAAATCATTGTTTTGAGCATTCAGAAAATTGTATAACATGAAAGTCATAAAAGTATGCCTGCCGGCGAGCTCTGTCTCAAGAATCGAGAGGCCGGATCTTCATTTCAGTAAAAGTAGGGGTATCGTAATCGCCGGTGGTGGTGTCCCAAGTCAAGCCCTCGGCGTATTCGTGACTTCCCCATTTGCCGTTGAGGTTGGAGTTGTGGCAGGCGCCGTACCACCAAGCACCGTGGAACTGTGCGGCGCAGTTGGTTCCGTGCGCATCGTTGTCGCGGTCTTTGGTTGTGAAAGGCCGGTCATTGTGGTAGCCTAGTCCATCAGATGAATTACCCGAATATCCAGATACCCGGATTCTGTAGTTCTCCGGCTCTCCAAAGAGAGTGAAGTTATCGTAGTTAGCATAGTAGTCCTGTCCGTTGAATGTGATATCAATCCTCAGTTCGTACCGTCTCTGTTAAATTCAAAGCCCAAAAAAATTTAAAAAATTAATATCACTTATTGCTGTTTTAACGTAACACCAATATGCAACACTGGGCAACAATTCAAAAGGAGAGTTTTTTCATCATCATCATCATCATCACCATCATCATCGTAATTGAATGGAATCAAACAACATGTTAACAACCAAAACAACAACAACAACAGCAGTAGCAACAGCAGCAACAAGAACAACAATGACCACGACGACAACAACAGCAACACCACCACCACCACAACCAACAACAACAATACTTGCTTTGAACGTCAGCTGGTGGACTTTCTCCAGGCCGAGCCAGAAGTTGCCGTAGACATCCCCAAAGCCGTACTTATAGTCTACCCAGTTAAGGTAGAAGTCCACGTCGGCAGACGCTCGTCTCTGGGGACACGTTGGAGAAACAGTTTACTCACTGACCACTGTACAAATGTACATCGAAACCCTGGGTAGCAATCTTAGAATTACAAAGCCTATTTGCTCGGTACCTAGTTCTGAGAAATTTGACCTTAAAATTTTTGAGTTTTACAACATGTCAACCTTTTTCGAATAACATAATTCTTTGAATATATCTTGAAAATAACTCCACGATCTTGAAAGAGCAGAAAGAACACCTGATTTCTGTTCTCGCGGCTGTTCTCGTGGTCTAGTAACTCAAAGTGGCCAAAATGTCAGATAGAACTTTGTAAATCTAAGGTAACGAATTGACAGTACAGTCGAATCGCTCCAGGAGGAGCACACTTGTGCGCCCAACTATGTTGATTTTTTTTAATGCAGTTTTTTATATGTTGTATAGTTTCTATGTGCTCAGGAAATATTTTGTGGACATTCGAATTCTAAATGTTGAAGAAACAAATTTTAAAAAAATGTAGGTACGATTCGTTAAACGAATGAAAACGTCTCTCTCTCTCTCTCTCTCTCTCTCTCTCTCTCTCTCTCTCTCTCTCTCTCTCTCTCTCCTAAATGATTTTTTAAAAATTGGTCCAGTACATGCGTTCTTGTTTTTTGGGGTTTTTTTCATTTTCTCGAAGCAGCCACGAGGTGACTTACATTTACACCCTTTAATTGATGACCCCTGGCCTTTAGTTGCTTGACCAGGAAATCTAGAAGGGCCTATCGCCCAAACAAAACATCTCAGCTAACAATGACTAAAGCTCTCTATTTGGCAGTTTGCATCTAATGTATAAAACCTATCAATTGGTTACCAATTATTTTTTGGATCAAACAGGAAGTAAAGTTTCGGCTCACTTTTTAAATAATTTAAGTGCCTATAAAAACTAGGTCATTTTTTACTGTATAACCTGCCAGAACTCAAGTGAAGTTCTAACAAGGTCATTCTTACCTGCATAACAATCCAACCTCCATTGTCTGTCACAGTGTCACAGACAACTTCCAGGCCGTTGGAAAGAGTAACCACAGGACGGGGGTTCGAACCTTGGACGTCAGCACAGGTGTGTGGCTGAAGAAACAAATGTATGTCATCGTGGTGAAATCAGGCGCTTTTTTGGAAAGGGCGGGCGGGTG
>NW_004797331.1:492147-493276 GCF_000002075.1 Aplysia californica | reverse complement strand
TCTGTCTGTCTGTCTGTCTGTCTGTCTGTCTGTCTGTCTGTCTGTCTGTCTGTCTATCTGTCTCTCATAGCAAACCAGTGGAAGACACAAACAGGAATTACTATCAAGTCATTAGATTAAGAAAACGTGCATTTTTTTTTCTTTGTTCACTGGCAAGGAGACTACATCAGAGCGTCGTAATTGTAGTTGACTATGATGTACATACATAATATACATAGATGTCTGTACCTTTCTTTATTATTTCCCAGTTTCCACCATGACCATGTACCGACATCCCCGAGCTTGATTTACCAGCGCGAACATTTTATATAGAGTATGTTGGTCTTTCTTCTGGGATATTGTATACCTCTTAGCGAAGGTTGGAGCTGACAGACAGGGTCGAAAGTCCGCTTCCTAAATAGAATAAGTTGTGTCGATTGGGGTGTAAAAACATCTACATGAACAAAAAATTAACACCAATCATATGGATGTTTTTTTTTTCTTGTTTTTTTTTTTCTTTTCTTTTCTTTATCCCAAGGTTTAGACCACACAACCATTCCCCTCAGAACTCCCGGTTCGTGTTTCGATCAAAACTGAAGCAAAAAAATTACCCCACTGGAGCAAGCCAGTTGTACTGTGACCTCATTGTTTGTCCATGATTCTGTGGATGAGCAGAACAGATTGTTTGTTTATTTGTTTATTTGTTTGTTTGTTTGTTTAAGTAAAGAGAAACATTATATAAATGTAATAACGTTCATTTATAATTTGGCCAATCGAACTCTGCTTGCGCCACGAAGCGCCTACCGCTACACCATAGACGCCAGCACTTATTTAGCGCAGGGAAAAAACAGACAGACAGACAGACAGACAGACAGACAGACAGGATAGGACGAAAGAATAAGACAGCAAGATAGAAAAAAGAAGGAAAGAATCAGACAGACAAAAATAATAGAAGTAACAAATAAGACAGACAGAAACAACAGAGGGAAAGAAAGAAGAAGCAGCACCTACCAGTGCCCCTCCCCGCTGCAACCACTCATATAGAATGGACACAAAGTCATCATGCCACAAGACAGAAAGTGACAAGTAATACAGTATGTCCACACCCCCGGTTTGACAGTTACACACTGGCGTATACACACACACACAC
>NW_004797331.1:474644-491139 GCF_000002075.1 Aplysia californica | reverse complement strand
GGCAGGGGAATAGATCAGAGCTTAGTGGAAGGAGGATAGAGGATGTGGAATAGAGGAAGGAGGAAAGAGGAGATGGCGATAGATCAGATCACAGAAGAGGTTCATTGCGAGAAGGAGGATGAGGTAGAAAAAGCTGAAGACATGAGGTGGGGTTGCGAGAAAAAAGTATATAAATCGAACAAGGGGAAAAAGTTATATTCACCAGTTCCAGAAATGAGCATGAGGCAAAGTGGTCCAATCAGTGTAAGAAAGTTGTAGGATGGCGCCATGGTACTCGGTCGTCTGTAAATGTGTGAAAAATCTCAACCTGTCTTTGGTCGTCTGTAAGCTTGTGGCCAGTTTTCCACCTGTTCACTGTAGTAAGTCTGTGGCAAGTTCCAACCTCCCTTTGCTTGTCTGTAGCTGCAGTATTGCCCGACGTCCATAAACCTGGCTCTTATATCTGGCCTGGTCGCGAACTTGGCCTCGATTCAGTACCGGATTTTGTTGTGGTTGATCCGCTTGTAGGCCAACCTACAAAGCCTACAACTGCACAGTGTCCGGGATGAGCCAGAAACCGGATACGACACAATTTTTTCCTGGTAGAGCTGGCGACGAAGGAAAACATTAAAGTTTATTCCGTCATTCATGACCAACATTGTGCGCACCAGCACAGACAGCAAGGAGCGGTGGCCATGGCAGCGTCTAGTTTAGTCATAATAAAGATAATGATGATTATAATCAGGGGCAGCTCGCCCATAGATCATGGTCGTGCACTGCCGCCCAAAAAATGTAATGCGCACATAATACCCACAAAGAGAGAGAAAAAGAACCTTGAACATCCACTATCCAATGAATTTTCCATTCGAGTTCCTCGCCAGAGCCTAATCGGTCATTAATATATCTGTAGCACACATTTACTATACCATAATACCAAGTTTCGTGCTTCACCCAAGTAATAAATAGCATGTCCAGTTGTGGTTATCTAACTCGAAAAATGCTTTACAGACTGACCCAAACAACGATGACGTTTAGAGCAAGTTTCGTATAGTCTAGACAACACCAAATGAACAACTTGTTGACCTCATTACACAGAAACTGAGTGGCGAATTGCCCTGTTAATTTTGATATTTTGTATGTGCCTATGAAATAAATTTTTTTTTATGTTTAATCTCGATTTTCGTGCAAATGCGACAAATATAAAGAGGTGTTTTCTTTATAAGCATTAGTATTCAATTACAGTCTGCGTGGGGATTTTTAAAAATAAGAACAAGAACGGTAGTTGAGTGTTAGTTGTTGGGATTTGTTGTTGTTGTTTTTTCCCCTTTAAATCTATTGTTTTAAAACTGACAGCATGTGCTTAAGCATGGGCGAAGTCAAGTCGAGATTCGGAATTCGGCGAATTCGTGGGGTCTGAGTCGGAGATCGAACATTGGGCAGGAGGACGAGTCCGAACACGAATTCCCGAACTAGGGCAGCCAAGGGGAAAATAGATCACGAGGAGCAAAAACATATTTAATTTGTTAAAAACTGTGAATAATTTTACGCAAAACTGCACCCAAGAAACATTTTTGAACGCTCAAAAGTTAGATTTGAATGAATAAAAATGCATAAGTTTGAAAAGTATCATAAAACACGATGTCTTATTTCTATTTTCCCCTCGCTGTGTTCAGAAGGAAGCAGCGAGTTCGAATTGGACCGTCCCACGATTCCATCGACTCAATGAAAGTCACATGAGCTTTTAGAACGCGCTGATTCGCTAGCAGTTACAAATCCCTTCTGCTGGTGGTTATGCCCTAAGAGGCCAAGGTCAAATTTACGCACTACGGTGACGGACGAGCATTGCGTCTCTGATTGCACCAATCACAATTGCAAGCCATCTTCACGTCAAATTCAAATCCCGTGATTATCCCAGCCTCCTTCTTTCTTTGGCTTTCACTACGATCACACACATTTCACTACTTTTCTTCTCTTCATTGTACTATCTACATGTATTTTCTTACGACCTGTCTGGCACTTACATTTACATTGTCACATTTCTCGTCTCTTTTGCATTACTCCATGTTTGTTTTCAACCTTGTATGTTTCATCTTGTCATAATAAATGTTGATTATGATATAAATCTAGATCTAGATCTATTACTGTTCTTTTTTATAGACTTCTGTCTTGCTGACTGTTGCTTTGATTTGCATGGTCTGACTTTAGAGTTCGAGACTGCGGGATTTTATGCTTTGATTTTTATTATGACCTGTTTGCATCCATTATCCTCGCACATGAATGCGGCTGTACTGTCAACGAGGGGCAAATAACTTTCAAAACAAACTGGTGCCCTCCCCTGATGTCAATGAAAACATTGCCTGCCTCAATCCCGACCTCTGTGACCTCTTCCCTGCTCCTTCCCCCTCCCCCCTCCCCGCCCCCTTTGTCTACACTGGTCCGTGGAGTCGGGATTCTCTACAGCGTGTTCGACTCGACGGATGTAGGGAGAACGACTTGACTTGACACGAATCCCACCGAATTGACCTTGCCTCTCCTCAAATTTGATTGGCTGCTATCTTGACCTGAATTCGAATTCGGAGTCGAAGTCGACGAATTCGCGCCCAAAAATGTTCGGAGTCGAAAGTTCGGAAGTTCTCGGAGTCGGCCCACCCATACTGATGTGCTGTAAGACTGAGTTGTTTTCAGTCAAGCGGCTTGTGGTTGACAGTGGATTTATTTAGATTGACTTATTGTGATATACAGTCAGTAAAATTTCCTTAATAAACTCGCACAAAAAGCCAAGGAACAAAAATTCAAAGAAAAATAACTGAAAAACAGTTTAAACGAATTTATTCATTTGTTCAAAAAAGATGCTTTCGATTCTCTAGATTAAGTGTATACAATTTCAGATTTCAACAAACACGAAAAGTTCCTGTAACGAAGTGGCTAGACAGCCAGTCTAGCCGTACTTAGATCTAGGTTTGGCCCTATTGACTCAAACCTGTTAAGTACACAGGTCTCATTAGATCTAGATCTAGTAATTATTCAGGTTCAAATACATGCAAGTCAGTAAAGCACCTTTTGGTTTTGTCTGAAATACAAATACTTTAGGCATTGCAAACTAAAAATTTAATTTACAATTCAGCCATCAATATTAAGTACGGCTAGCCTGGCTGTCTACCCAGTGCCGGATTAACCATTAGGCAAATAAGGCAATTGCCTTGAGGCCACTCAAAAAAATAGGCCACAAACGGGCCAGAGACAGGGTACAACAAGGCCACATTTTTTCGGGTTTTCCCCCGTTTTGATCAGGCCGCAGCAAGGACAGTCAGCAAGGCCACAACTAGAATAGCCCTAGGCTAGCCCTAGCCAGAGTCCGACTGAGTTTTTAGTCCCAGGCCTAGTTCAGAAAGTGCTGTGACATTTTGTTTGGCCTCTCTCTAGGCCACATTTTTTTCTAAAATTAAATTGAATCATTAGCAGTGGGTTCCAAATCAAACACATTTGGCCTCTAAAGTCACCAGATACCTGGCAGCCCAGGTAAAAGTTCCAAAGTTGTGGCCCTGCTGGAGTCAAAAGCTTGCGAATGCTACATTTCTAGCCTAATGTCTGCCAAATTCGACAGTTTTCTAAGTGCATATGAGGTGAAAGGTGAACTGTGCTTACAAAACCCCCGATATAAAAAAAAATCAAGGTGCTATCTGTATAATAATTCATACATCTATTATTAGGCATAGACGTTTTAAGCAAGGGAAGGGACAGGAAGGGATGCCAACGTTATACGTGTAAAAAGTTATTTTTTGTACTATTTTTTGTTTTTTAGCAAATTGAAACCTAACAAAATTAGTGTCCAGATTCCGAATGAATAATATAAAACGTAGAATAAACCTAGATCTAGATAAATCTAGTCTAAGTCTAGTAGCGCAGTGTTTATATGTTTTTTAATGGCATCCCCGCTTTTAGGCCTCAACCCTATCCCCTCCACAACTCCCCCTCCCCGGAACTCGGGACTCAACAGTTACTTGTGAGGTTGACCTAAATATCCTACTGTTAGCTTTTGAAGCAATCTACGAAATTGGACGATCCTAGATCACAGAACTCATAAATGTGAAAGCATCTTTCAGAAACACAAGACAGGGTAAACACCTAAGACTGTCAACTAGAAATGCCAGAACAAAAATCGGAAATCGGGCTTTCTGTGCTTCAGCTCCATCTTTATGGAACGCACTGCCTGCAGCAATAGGAAATGTTGAGACAAGACATTTCTGTGCCAGAAAATATTCAATTGATCCAAATTTTAGCGCCTCAGTGCAGATCTTCTGGAGTGGGCGCTTTATAAATGCCTTGTGAGTTATGATTTATGACTTACATATTGCTAGCCTAAGCAACAGAGAGCCAAATCGTTATTTTCAATACTAATGCTATCATATGTCGGTAAAACTAGATGTTAAATTACGTGAACAAATGTTTCTTCATACTAACAGGAAAATGAAGAAACCCAACGGGAAAGTGAGAGTTGGTGGGATTGGGGGCAGGGGAGGGGGGGGGGAGAGACAGGAAAGTTTGTGTGTATGTGTGGGAGAAGGTCTTTTAAACTGCAGCTTTGGCTGCAACTGGATATATTTTATTTTGACAGTGGTTATGCAGTATGACCGCATTCTGATCTCAGTCAGCAGTAGTACACGAACTAGTACTTTACTTATAATATAAAATATTGAGGATGCTGATAGAGACCAGAATCGACATAATATAATGGAAACCATTGCAGCAGCAGCAAAAAACAAAACAAAACAACAACAACAACAACAACAAACAACAACAATAACAAACAACAACAACAACAACAAAAGCAGCAGCAGCATCACCACCACCACTGCCATAACATAGGCGCTACCACATTACTTCATAATGTACTTTTCTTGTGCATACTTATCCTCAGTGTCTGCTAGGATTAGTATCTTGAAATGTCAAAACGAACGAGCGAAGGTGTTGGAGAAGAAAATTAAAGAAGGAGAAGAACTTAAAAAATTAACGAAACTGACTTCAATTTTTCATGTTAAAAAGAAAAGTAGAAGCGAAGCTTCTTCATCTCAAATCGAAAGCAACCAAGAAAAGCCTACTGCTAGTAATATTGGAGCTGGGGTAGCTGGTGGTGAAGCTTCTTCATCTCAAATTGACAGCAACCAAGAAGAGCCTACTGCTGAAGCTGAGCTAGCTGATGCTAAAACAGTCGAAACTGGTAATATTTCAGGAACAATAGCAAATGATGTAGGGCATCTAGGTGACATAACGGACGATGTGCTTGAAATGTGCATAACTCGCGGAGCAAACCAGTTTTGGAATTTGGCCAGTGACTATACAGAGACAAAACGAGACTTTTCTGGCGTGAATCGGTATTTAAATAACAGTGCATTCAAACGTATTTTGTCAAATGGAGAAGTAGTTGATCGTGACTGGCTAGTATATTCTCCAGCCAAAGCCTGTGTTTTCTGTTTCCCTTGCTTTTTGTTTTCGCCAGACCGCGTACATCTTTCTGGTCAGGGGTTTACAGATTGGAAGAATATAACCAACTATTTAAAAACACATGAAACAAGTCCCAAACATATAAACTCAGTCTGGACTTTATGTCAACGTAGTGTTGCTGGTGGGCAAGTTGACGAGTGGTTACACCAAAACTTAATGGAACAACGAAAATACTGAAAAACATTTTGTTACATTATATTAAGACAAGCATTTTCCTTTGTGAGAGAGGGCTGGCTTTTCGAGCCAGTAATGAAATCGTTGGGTCCAAGGACAATTATATTCCGTGCGCAGGCCACTATCTAAATTTAGTTGGTCAATCAGCTGTAGATTGCTGTGTGGAAGATGTGTCTTTCTTTCAGTTCCTGCTGCGCTTGTATTCATTTTTTCTTGCATCAACACATTATTGGAATTTTTTATTGCAACACGCTGAGGAAAATCCTAAATGTCTTGTCCCAAAACACCCATCTGACACCCGGTGGTCTGCCCGGGCTGATGCGACAGAAACAGTCTTCAGGGGCTACAAACAATTCCAAAGTGCTTTACAAGAGATTGCAGAGGATGTTGACCAGAATGGTCTCACGAAGCACGAAGCTGGCGCACTTGCAAGTTATATGAACACTATTGAAGTTGCTTTCATGTGTGAACTTTGGAATGACATTTTACATCGTTTCAATTGCTGAAGTAAACTGCTACAAAGTTCAACTATTGAACTAAGCCCAGCCATTGGATTGTTAAAAAGTTTAGACACATAATATATAGGTGAGTGTCGAGGAAAGTTGACTATTACCATGACAAGGCATGTGACCGATGTGGAAGCAGCATAAATAAATCAGACAGTCGGAGAGCACGTGTACACAGGAGAGCAGTAGATAACGGAGATGCCGCAAGTGTGATGGATGAAATGTCGGGTCAGAAGAAATTCAAAGTGAATACATTCTTGGTTATCTTGGTCCATCTGAAAAGTGCCCTATGCAGGCGAATTGACACCTATTCAACAGTAGTGCAGTGGTTTGGTGTTTTAACAGAGTGTGATTCAATGTCAGCTGAAGACATCAATGCTTTAATATCAGCACTTGTTAATGTCTATCCACATGACCTCTCTCCTAACTTTCCAATGGAATTTAGACAGTGCGGATGTACCTGTCTCTAATGTCAACTAATTGCTCTGGCGAACATTCATTTTCGCAATTGAAACGCATTAAAGACGTTAAGCATTCAACCATGTCTCAGCAGATGCTATGGATGCTTGCACGTCTTTCAATTGAAAGCGATTTACTGCACAACGTTGACATTAACAAAGTCGTTGATGAATTCGCTGTTGCAAAAGCACGCTAAGTGGCAATCTAGGTAAGAAATAATAATGCATAATGTTTTTGTTGTGAGACCTTAGTTACATTATCTTACTGGTATGTTGTCCATGTTCCATACTGTCATACTTTGGACTGGCTGACAGACAGACACACGCACAGACAGACCGCGCATTGGTGTGATGTGTGTGTAGTTTTGAATTTGCAAGCAAGCGAGCGCGCACGCGCGCGCACGCGCGCGCGCGCGCGCGTGTGTGTGTGTAAAAGGGGTTGGGAGGGGGGGGGGGGGGGTATTTTACACCATATCTAACTTTTTCAGGCCACTCAGTGAAGTGTGCCTTGGGGCCAGCTAGGTCTGAATCCGGCGCTGCCAGTCTACCCGTACTTAAGTACGGCTACCCAAGAAGTTTAGCCGTACTTATCTTAGGCCCTATTAACTTTAGAAAACAGGAGGTTTAAAATTAAAATACGTGCACTGTCATTAAGGCACCTGGTTTCGTCTCAAATACAAATACTTTAGGTAGCCTACTGCAAACTAAAAATTTTTATTTACAATTCAGTAGGCCTATTTTTTTATGGTCAGTCTAGCCATCATATTAAGAATAAGTAGGGGTAGCCCAGCTGTCTAGCCGTACTTAAGTACGGCTAGCCTCTTCCTTCAGGTAAAATGAGTTTAGATCAAACTGGATGGATTTCAAAAGTCTGAACAGCCATAGTTCTTCATGAACATTATCAATAGTGGGTGTCACCACCTCGTCTGATCAAACACTCGGTACAGTGTCGACGCATGGACAGGACATGCCTTCGGAGAACTTGTTGCTGTATGTTCTGCCACTCCTGGACGAGGTAGTCCAAAAGTTGTTGAAGATTTTGTGCAGGAGGGTGGTTGTCCCTTATCTGCCGGTCAATGGGATCCCAAATGTTTTCTACTGGGTTCAAATCCCTACTAAAAGCTGGCAAGTCCATGAAGGTAACACCCCGCTGCTACAGGATGTCCCCCGCGAAGCGTGCACGATGTGACGTGGCGTTGTCGTTCTGCAGAACAGTCTGGGGTCCAACCTGCTGCAGAAGAGGAACAACAAGAGGTGGAAGGATTTTTTCCCTGTACCTTGCCGCGTTCAAACTGCCCTGTGGTACAGGGAAGGGGGTCCTGTGGTGAGCTGAGAAGCCCCCCCCCCCCTACCAGAACGGGCCCTCCACCGTAGGGCGCCACCTGCTGGATGAGTCAGGGTGGAACCGCTCTCCTCGGCGCCTCCAGACGTGGGCTCGCCTGTCTGGGTGCAGCAGCTTGAATCTGGATTCGTCCTAGGAGACTGCCTGGTCCCACTGACGTTGTGTTCACAGTGAATGGCGAGCAGACCACGCCCAGCGAGCTGCTTTGTGGAGTGGCGTGTGTCTTGGGCACCTGGCAGGGACACCAGAAGCGAACCTGGCTCTACGGAGACGGTTCCTCACAGTCTCCTCGCTCATGTGGACATTGTCTGTCACCCGTAGTTGGCCCCTGATGCGGTTTGTAGTGGTGGTTTGTGTCGTCACAGCCTGTCTGACGACGAACCGTTCGATGTTGTCGTCTGTCAAACATGGCGCCCTGACTGATGCCAGTCCTGAACCCTTTCGGTAGCTCGCCGTCATTCTTGCAGCCTCCACGTGAGTGACGGGGACACCCCAAGTCAACATGCAACGACTCGGAACGTGGAGCCATCTTCGTGCCAGGCAAGGGCTCTTTTTCTGTCTACATCAGGCACCGAACGTCGTTGGGCCATCTTGTAGTAATGAAACATGGCTGAAAAAAGCTGGCTTATAAAGGGTTGCATATGAGCGATATTCACAGCCAAGACATCTGTTTAGCACGTACCAAGCTCAGTTTTAGCCTCCAGTCCCTATGCCAATGTTGCTGAGGAAGAGAAATTTCGCCCATTTTTCATGCTTTTTGGCTGTCTTTCGGCATGCCCTGAGCATCGCCGTGAAGCTGTGTGGGTAGATTTGCTGTATAGACAAACTGTGTCTAGTCGTCAGTGCGTGTGTCAAGTTTAGTTGACTGAGCTTAACAGGTTTACGAGATATTGAAGTTTAAATTTGACACATGAAAACAAAAGTTGTTCCTTGACTTTTTTGTACGAGTTTATCTTTACAGTTTTTGAGATCGCAAGCGTTTCAATTTGCTGTCGCTTTTTCAATTATCACCATGGCTAGAATTACATTAATTTACAAACCTAAAAAAAAAGTTGCCTTAAAACTACTAAACTATTAACTACCGAGTTAATGTTGACATGTCAGAAATGATACTACTACTACTACTACTACTACTACTACTACTACTACTACTACTACTACTACTACTACTACTACTACTACTACTACTACTACTACTACTACTACTACTAATAATAATAATAATAATAATAATAACAACAACAACAATGATAACAACAACAACAACAACAACAACAACAACAACAATAATAATAATAATAATAATAATAATAATAATAATAATAATAATAATAATAATAATAATAATAATAATAATAACAACAACAATAATATCAAAAATGATAATAATGGTAATAAAGGTAGAGGCCTAACAATGATGATAATAAATAATAATTATTATAATTAATAACAAATTTAAAGACGCAAAATACTTCCAATAATACTAATCACGTATTCAGGTGGCTCGAAAATAGTGACATGCCTATTAGCGCCTCAAATTTAGCACTCTGTTGACCCACGTTTTTGGTTTTGACCAAAGTGCGTCACACACCCCCCCCCCCCCCCCCAAGAAATTTCTGGCTAAGCCCCCTGCAGCGACACCTTGTATTGTTATGGTTATTAGCAGTGTACTGTGCTTGCTATGAAAAGTGCGCGGTGTTGAGTTAATGAGCACCTAATTACGAACTAGCTGGGCCCCCTTTCTATGAAATGAATGATCGGTGCATTAACATCAACTGAAAGTCATTGGCCTATTTTATTTACACTCTACTGCAATGGAGCAATAAATCTTGAGAGAAAAGTGTCACATGTGTCTCCAAGTTGCCAAATAAATAACATGGATAGTACTTAACAAGATGGTCCACTCAGCCAAAAAAGTGTTCGTGGAAGTCCACTTTTTTCTTCAGATGGCGCTGCAGTTTGTTTTGAAGCTCTCTTTCGTTTCTCCAGAAGAAGAATAGGAATAGCACCTCCTTGCGTGCGCAGATCGACTGCTGTTCATCAGATGTTCGGGTTTGTTCAGTGCAGAGTTTTAGTTGTTTTTTTTATTTTAATGACCTCTCGCCTTTCATTCTAAAGTCAAATTAAACGAAGAAAACAGTCACCCCTTCCCCCGGAAAAGATTTTTTGTCAGCGTAACCATTTTAAAAAAGCGTTCTTCCGAAATTTGAATTCTTATTTATTCAAAAACTTGTTAGTTTCAATTTGATTTTTTTTAGCATAAGTAGGGTAATTCTGTTCGCAAAGAGGGCGCATTTGCGAAGAGGGCGCCACCGAATTTTGAGGACACTTTTTTAATTGATTCAAAGAGAGGAGTGGACCCTCTTGTTATGTAGACTCTTTGTAAATAATAGATGTATAGATTGATTCTCTATTCCGCTTTCGTGGTTGTACACTCCAGAATTTCAAAGGTGCGCAAGTAAACGGAAACCTCACTTGTTTACAATGGCGTCTTAGAAGACGGACTTCCCCAAGATTAAATCTAAACGAAACTAATGAAACACTGAAAATTAAACTACAGTGACTTCAGGCTCCTTAATATAACTCTGTGCACCCTTTAAATGATTCTGAACCACCGGGTTTTTTTTCAAATTTGAAAGTTAAGTGGTTCGGAAGTTTTAGGCGACGAAAGTGACGAACTTTCACAAATATTATATGTATAGATGATTATACACAGCAACTTTTTATATTTGTCGCATATGCACGAAGTCGAGATTTTTCTGGTCTTTTAGAATTCAGAAGCGCATGCGAAAAAAAAATCAGAGATTCGCCACTTAGATTCGGTGTAATGAGGTCGACAAGTTGTCCATTTGGTGTTGTCCGGACTACAGTACATAATATTAATAAGGCCGCACAATCTCATTGTGCACCAGCCAATCAAAGCCCATAGAGAATAAAGGCAGTCTAACGCGATCTCAGCTAGACCAGTTCACGTTAGCATACACATTATTCAATGTCCTCATTATGATAACTTCGGAGCAATCCACCAGAGTGCTCACAGTGATGTGTGATTGGTCAATTGTCTTGCCATTATATAATATATAGCCTAATATAGTATCTAGCTCAAGGAGGGTATACAGTAAGGTTTGTGATCTAGCCCCACCCCTGTAACTCTGAACTTGAGCGAGGTCAACATGGCGTAATTATGTGAGTGTGTAAGAAGAGCCTTGCTTGGAATTGTGTAGTGGTGAAAGTTTTACTTATACTTGAATGTGTAATTCCAATGCAGGATTAATGAAGTAGATTTTTTGCTTGTTAATAAATTCAGTTTTCTGAACCAAAAATGACAAGGAGATAGTGAACAAATTAATTCCTCAGCAACCCAAAGATACTGAAATAATATAACCAACAAAAAGGTGCAATAGTGTTTTTACTACGGATCTTCTCGACAAACACTCGTTGTACTGTTTCTACTGTCTGCTTTTTGGAACTGAGGACGCCAAGTGGTCTAAGACTAAGACAAGTTTTACTGATTTTGTCCATGTGAAACAAAGAATTAAAGACACGAGTCATCTAGAGCGCACGTTAACAATGCCGTTAAGTATAACTACACTTTCCGACAAGAAGACATTGATCTAACAGGGCAGCTAGACGTTGGTCATCTCATTGCAAAGTCTCACTATAACGAACGGGCGAGAAAGAACATAGTGTATTGTGTAAGGTTATCGAGTGTATTTTGTTCTGTGGAACTCACGAACTCGCCCTTCACGGTCATGAAAAAGGCGATTTGTCGGGGAACAGAGGCATATTTCTTGTTTTACTGTACAGAGACGCTAACACTGACAGGATACTGTTTGATCATCTGCAAAGCGTTACTGTCGCAAAACACACTTCCAAAACAATACAAAACAAACTGCTGGACTGTATTTTCTAAGTATACCACAAAGAACTGAATAAAGACACAATATTATGCTCTGCCAACTTTCTTTCTGTCCAGGCTGACGAAGCATCTCATGCAGATCATTTGTCACAGTTTTTTTTATCATTCTGAGATTAAGAACGGAAAACCACTAGAGCTGTTTCTAAAGTCTTTTTGAAGCCAAAGATAGAACTTCATCAGGGCTCGTTTCAATCCTTAAAAAAGCTTTAGAACCATTCAGCGTCGAGAAGCTGATCGCCCAAACCTACGATGGGCAGCTGAAATGAGCGGGAGAGTCTCTGGTGTACAGACTCAGATGCGCCAATTTTTCCCTTATGCTGTCTTTGTTCATTGCTATGCGCACCGGCTGAATCTTGTTTTAAATCACACTTGTTCAGGGCATAACAGACTGCAGCATATTTTTCACTAACGCTGCAGCCTTTTCGACATTTTTTGACAACTCTACAAAACGCATCGACGTTCTCAGACGCGTTTGTCACCGGAATATTTCACAGCCGTCTGAAACAAGGTGGGATTTTCAGTCTCGACTTATTAGCAGTCTTCACTTGGAAATGAGAGATCCAGCTCTGTCTTGAAGAAATTCCGGCTGAGCACTGGGACGATTATGCCACCCATGAAACGTGAGGTCTCTTGAAAGTATTAATGAGCGATACATTAACTCTTCTTTTTGCACTTTTTAAAACAAAGTGTTCACGCACGTTGATGCTGTGTATGTTTTCCTCCAACACAGCAGTGCAACGCCCTTAGCAGCCCTACTAGCTCATGACACGTTTTTACGGCAACCATCGAGTAAATTAAAAACAGTATTTATAAGTGTTCCATCAACAAGTAAGAATACTGAGGAACAAGCTTCCAATAGACGCAGACATCAAAACATCAACGAAATTGCTGCAAAGGGGGCCTGTGGCATAATAGTTAATCAGATAATTGTTGGCCGTCGTGAAGCAAAATAAAATCAATACATTATCAATCGTCGACCCCTCCAAATTCCAGGACTGTCAAAAGTTGTTTCCTACAGTTCTTTTGGATCGTATAGCAGACAGCTACTCTGTTCTGCATAAAATCAAGTTATAAACACAGTTTAGAATATTATATTGCAACGAAACTTTTAAGTTTACCCGGTGTCGTACAATTCAGGGCCTTTATTCAACTCTGCAGGACTACAAACTCGACACAACATTTAGAGACGTTTGCAAAATCCTTGAAATCGCACTAGCGTTCATGTCGATCCACAAGGACATCATTGGCAGCATCCTCAACTTCGTCTATAGAATAATGGACACCTTTGCTACAGCAAAAGATCGAAAGGTAGACTTTATCTTCTTCAAATAGATTTTCTTTAAACAGGTAGGATGATGCATACATTTCAGTCACCATTCCCTTTACTGTCTTCAACCTGCTGTAAGTTAATTGTGCACGCCAACTCTTTAGACCCACGAGCCGCCCCTGATAATAATGATAATGATAATGATGATGATGGGGATAATAATAAGAAGAAGAAGAAGAAAAAGAAGAAGAAGAAGAAGAAGAAGAAGAAGAAGAAGAAGAAGAAGAAGAAGAAAGATCATGTCTAAAGCGGCCACTCCCTAGTGACTCGAGGCGTTTCACAATAAAATAAGATTCAAATCAACGTTTCGTACAAACTGGCCTATTCAAAGCGCCATTCTTTCAAATACGTTTGCACTTGTAATCTGACGAGGAACGCACACCCAAAAAGGCGATCACTGTGGCTGCTGATCACACTTGCTGTAGTAAGAAGAATGAAACTAGTTAGTAAAATAAGATTTAAATAAAATTGTGTGTTTTTAGACCAGATGTAAATGCAGTCAAAGTAAGCGCTTCTATTAACTGCAATGGTAGGGAATTCCACACTGATGGAGCAGCTGTCCAGTTGTTGGTTTTTTTTAAATTACAAAGCACAACCTTATGTTGTTGGGAGTTTTTTGTTGTTGTTTTTTTAATTAATGGATGGCACATTTTGAGATGGAATATACTCAAGCAGTAAATTAGAAAGATCTAGCGGTGCCAAATCGTTTAAACACTTACTGCACTTTACTGCAATAAATACAGGCTTTAACAGGCAGCCAAAGTAGTAGCAAACGCAATGGTTTAGTAGTTTATCAAGCGTTTCGCGGCGGTCGAGGCTGTTTAAGGTCACACGAGCGTGCGAAACACAAGTTGGTTGGATTTACAACGGTTTACCCCACGGCAATGGCTAAGGCTAGTTTCAATAAAATGAGCCAAATCCTGAAAAATAGAAACATCTCAATGAACACCAAAATGAAAGTCCTGAAATGCTATGTTTGGTCAACCCTTCTGTATGGCTGTGAATGCTGGACAATCACTAAAGACAGTGAAAACACAAACAAACAAACAAAGCCAAAAAACCAACCAACCAACCAACAAACAAACAAACAAACACACGAACGAACGAACAATCAAACAAACAAATAAACAAATCGACAAACAAAGAAAACAAATAAAACAAACAAACAAAGAAGCAAAGAAATATCAGCAACAAAAACGAGAACAGTCAGACTGTCTTAATTTCGTTATCAAACTTGATAAACGAAACTCTATAATATTATGTGGATTGTCTTTTTTAAACACTTGTGTTACCTAGAGAGGGCACAGGGTTATCCAGTATGCACAGAACTTGCAAGCAAAGGGTACAACCCTCCTCTCCATTGAAAAAGCACATACTGACGTCTGTGCTCATACACAGTTGCTTGACACTGTCTATTTTAGAACGGCCGTGACTTCTTGTCTTTCGTCTTCACTGAAACCTCTGGCCCAAGCACACCACCATCTCAAAAACCCATTTAAAAGACTCGTAAGAATCGCGATACAGTGGAGTCCAGTTACTCATGGGACGTAATCATCATTGAAGAGGGCAACTTTTATTTCCTGGGGTTATTTCCCATCTGTAAGTTTCGGGGCGGGTTTTAAACCAAGAGTTTTTATCCCAATAAAATTATGCACTTTCTTTTAGGGTTATCTGAGATAAATATCTCGTTTCGGCAATCATTTTATTTGCTGTTGATTGGTTTTTACAAAGCAGAAAAGGCATTCTAGGAAGGTATGATCAGCGTATAGCATAGCGAACAAGCTCCGTATCATTATTTCTGTATTATGCTGTGGCGAACTTATAGTTTCGTTAGTAGCTTGCTGACCTTCATGGTCAAGTTCGGTTTGCCAGATGGTCCTAGGTTCCAGTTCTAATACACTCGCAGACCGATTTTCAGTTTGGTATGTAGAACTAAAAATTGTAGCTTTTCTTTCTCTCGAGAAATGTCCAACGTACATGGAGTGCACAAAGGAAAATAAATGGATGTCAATTTTTGGCACTTTGAGAAAAGACAAATGAAACGCTCGATAGCCGATGCATTTTCATATTATAGCTTATTTTTCTAATCGGATTTTGGGCGACTCATCAGGTCTAAGCCCTGGACACTTAAATGCACCAGAAGAGATGTGTAAACACTTTCCAACTCAAGTGACAACTCACATTAGCCACACACAAAAAAAGATGTTTGATTTTCCCTTGTGACTTTCACATGCATTTAGCTTTGTGTATCCTGTTTGTTGGATACATCATAGAATTACTCATCCTGTTCTTTTGAGAACGTATTTCTTTTAAGACTTCATTATTTCCATTCATGTTGTTGATTTTGCATTTACTGCGTTTTGGTTGTTCCGGTTGTTGTTGTTGTTATTGTTGTTGTTCTTGTTGTTCTAGTGGTTTTTGTATTGATATTGTTGTTTTAGCCAATTAGTTGTTATAACCGTTGTTGTTATTGTTTCTGCTGTATTTGTTATTAATATTGTTGAAGTGTTTATGTTGCTATTGGGAATTTTACTGCTGTTGTTTTTGTTACACTAAACCTTTGACTGTTGAGTTGTTCACTCTCTAAGCTTGAAGCCACCATGTGAAAGGATCCTATCTGCTTCACGGGTGTTTGGATCTGTAGAACATGTTGTGTTTTAGCTTTGATCTTAATTAAAAGTGAAAACTTCGAGCAAGTGTACACAGATTATAACTATTCGGGTGTAAGAATAGACAACAAACTCAACTGGCAGGGTCCACGCTTCTCTCCTTCATAAAAAAAGTGAACAAAAGATTATTTTTCTAAGCAAGCTCGTGTATTTTAAAGTTGATAAAACATTGATGTCCAGATTCTATCATTCATCCATAGAAATTTAATATGTGAGGCATCGTGGTGAAATCAGGCGCTAGTCAAAATAATGAAATCGAAGAAGTCCGCATTTTTCGGCCAGTTTGGATCCCCCCTTCCAAATTTTTGTGGGGTGGCTCAACGCATTGTATGTCCATTCAAAAACATCCTTATGTGTGGGTTTTATTAAGAAAACGTTGGTTAAAGGCACGAAAAATGTAAATTTGACGTTTCCAAACACTCTTGAGCTCAAGAATTCACCAAACTTTGGCGATCATTTTCTCGTTAATTTTACTTCTGAAACCAGGCCACCCCACCTCCTTCAATCGCAAATATCTTCACTTCTATTCAAGATAAATGGATATTTTTCTCACCAACTGCAAGGCAAATTAACAACCTTTAAGATAATACCAATATCTTCATATACCCATATATATATA
>NW_004797331.1:473158-474544 GCF_000002075.1 Aplysia californica | reverse complement strand
ATATATATATATATGGGTGGAAAGCCTAAAATAATACCCTGTACAACCCAAGTTCAGAAAATTCTGTTGGGGATTCGTACCAGTGCCTCCCATTCCGTAGAACTGCATGATAATAACTGAACTAACTTTTTTTCCCTGTTTAGCTTTCAACATTTACGATCTGTTTTTAACAATGTTTGTGTGTGCCTGTAGAGGTTCACGTGAGTACATCTGTAGTAACGTTGAGAAGACAGATTTATCTTCTGCAGTGGGGACTACTATAACTACACTAAAAGTCATTATAAGATTTGTTGGGATGGGCTTCAGAATCTTGATGTTACCTTCGCCTTATTTATCTTGATCATAACTCAAATATGCATCCTTCTCTCTGGTTTCTGCCACCAGTACCGGTTTTACTAGCATTATCATTTAATTTCAGATAAAAGTGTCACAAACAGTGGTGAAAACATATTGAATGTTATGCTAAGATTTTATGAAAGGGAAATCCACTAGGCAGTTAGTTCTTAAAGATCCTCTTTTTTTAAAAAAAGAAATGATTGTAAATAATAGTTTCATTTGAGACAAGACCATGTCCCATCCCTGACCAGACCATCAATGATTTATTTATAGAGGCACCAGCCATCCATGTCCAGGTGCTGTTTTAGCCTCCTGTCCCATCCCTATAAATTGCCACATGACTTGCTCATATGTAACTGATTATATCTGTACTAAGCTCCCGAATAACACATGTCAACCATTAGTTTTACTCAGGCAATATCCATCATGTGCGATAATTCTACCGTCACCTATAGGACCTTCTCAAAGAAAATATGTCCAATAAGTTGTGGGAACCAACTCTTGAAGGCTGAGGCATTATTAAGAAAGGGAGATGAATAGTTCGCCATTGATCAGTATGCAAATTTACGGAACACCAGTCAACCTAAGCCAACGTATGCATTTATCTCACTGCACATGTATATTATTATATGGAGCACAAACTCAGATACTGATGCTGACCAATGACTGAGCAACATGTTATAAAAACATATTGAATGGTTGTGATAAGATTTTTTGAAAGATTTTACGCCAGGGACGAGATGATTATTATTGGATTGTTTTACCTGTCTTGGAAAAAGCTCGGTTCTGACGCTTATTCTATAGTTAACTCTTGGAAAGGAGCACGATCGGACTTTTTATTTTTATTGTATGTACTTTTTGATTGATTGATTTTTATTTTAGTTATTTACTGTCTGGGGGGAGGGAGGGTATTTTTCAGCAGGGTTGGGGGTGGGGATGGGGGGAGGGGCGGTGGAGAGGTAAGTTCTTAAGCCATTCAATATCCGGATACGCAATGAAAGCGGGAAACAATATCTCTTTGTTTCTCCCTTTCTCTCTCCTCTCTCTCTC
>NW_004797331.1:468863-473058 GCF_000002075.1 Aplysia californica | reverse complement strand
GGTTGAGAAGGGAAGCAGAAAAGAGTATTCGATGATTCATTTGTTGATTTGTTGCGCAATTTTCTCTCTTTCATCCATTCAGTTTCCTGTCTTTCCTTCTCTCATTTCTTTAATTCTCCTGTCTTTCTTTCGTCCATTCATTCATCCTTACCTTATTTCTTTTCCTTCGCTTATTTGCTGATTCATTCTTCTATTTTTGCGTGCATTTATTCTATCTTTTTTTTTTTACTCTCATACGTTCATTCATTATTGCTTTCTATTTTTTCCTTTCGCCTTTTCGTTTATTTGTTCATCCTGTCTTTCTTTCACTTATTCATTCTTCGTTTCTTTCTTTGTGTCACCTTTTCATTCCTGTGTCGTGTGCGTTAATAATAATAATGTATCCTCCAGTTCGCCTCGCCTGTACTGCTCCCCGATTACCGCTCAAACGTGCCTGTTCCTTCCCTGTCATTGTTGTTGTCCAATGGTGCTCACCTAAAAGTGTTGATGTTGCCGCAAAAACCACCTCCAATGTTTGTTCGGTGGACCTTGTAAATCGCTGGTGTTTGGTTTTGTTTTGTTGTTTGTTCATGACGGACGGTCTGGTTATTATTTTCCAGTGTTCTGCGATCAGTAAGTAATCAGTCTGATAATGCGTGTAAGCAGTTGTCACGTTACATCTACTGCTCATGCACGCGCACGCGCACACCCATGCACTTTTAAACATAATATACAGATGTTTTCACACCTGTGCACACGCATACAGACACTTCTGAGCATACGCACAAAAATGCTCTCTCTCTCTCTCTCTCTCTCTCTCTCTCTCTCTCTCTCTCTCTCTCTCTCTCTCTCTCTCTCTCTCTCTCTCTCTCTCTTTCTCTCTCCTTTTCTTTATCGTCTCCTTTTCCATGTCTTGATCCAGAGTACCAGTAACTCCTCTTCACGCTGATGTTTAACGCATATGCCAGGACACAATCAGCTTGTGCATCCACTATGGCAGCAAACACGACGGGGAAACTTGACTCCTCACCAACGACCTCGGTATCACCCGCCCGGACGGAACCAAGATGGCTGCAAGCACTCAAGACTTCCGCTGGGCAGCCGCCATTACGGATCGGACGTCGCTTTCTCGGCCCGGTTCTTTTGTTTAGACTTCATTGATTGGTCGATGCGATCATCCTGCTTTGTTTAACCCACATTGATTGGTTTACAAGATCAGTGGTCGCCAGGGACGAGATGATTACTATTGGATTGTTTTACCTGCCTTATGAGTCTTGGGCAAACAAATTGATCATCTGCACCATCTCTTTAAAATGCCATTTGAATGAAATCTTATTTCTGAGAAACTTAATCGATAACAAAACGTCTCGCTCAGTGTTCTTCCCTTTCCAGGTTATTCTTGTTTTGTATTCCATCGTTCCACTTTGTCGACGAAGACTCTTCTTTTCAAAATGCGTGTCCTTCAGTTGCTGGGGGGGGGGTTTTGGTAGGGTTTTTAAATTTTGTTTTTGTTTTTGGTCAGTTTAGTTTTGTTTTGTTTTTTTGTTGTTTTTTTTAATCTGGTCAATCGTTTAGTTGTTCTTTTTTAAATTGTTCAATGGGAGTGAGTATGTTTGTTGTTGCTGTTTTTATTTCATTTTGATTTGATTGTTGTTGTTGTTTGTTTCTTCATTTTTTTTTCGGTTGGTTGCTGTTTGTTTTTTTCCTCAAATGTAGTGGGTGCTTCGTTTTTGGGGTGTGGAGGGATTTTTGAGGTGGGGAGGTGAGGGGTATGATTAATGTCTTTCTGGGCACAGGAAGGTCACTCCGAGAGGCACAGAAAATGGAGGAAAGGAGAAGGCAGACCCAAAAGAAAGAAGTAATGCATACAGGTAAAGATCACAAGACACTCTCCTTTCACATATAAAAGACGTGAGTTCGATTCTCGTGGGGTTATCGAGTATTCCTGCCTGCCTGCTGAGACTTCATACCTCTCAGTCTCATCATAGGTTGGCCCTGACAAGTAAGGTTGAAGCAGCCCGTCTGCTTAATAATCTAAGTTGTGTCGGTTTGATCATTTATTCGTTTATTCACTTATTCATTTCACACTTGGGCTTGTGCAGCAGATCCATTATACTCCTATTAAGCCATAATGTGCATGGGCGTGTGTACGTGTGCTTATTTTATTTTATTTGATTTTATTTCATGTTATTTTATTTTTTTTTTCATTTTTTTAAAAATTTTAAAATGTCTTTTTATTTTGGTGGGGCGAGGGGAGGGGGTGTTGGGAAAGGGGGGGGGGAGAGGTTACTGTCTTCATACACTTTTTTTGACCTACTTTTCCAGTAGCAGGCCTCTAGGAGATGGGGGGGTCCGACCTTGTTTACATTCCTATTCATGAAAAAGGCATTACGCATACAATATACATTCCTAGCAAGCCCCTAATTTTGCCAAACGTTTCTTTTCCGAATGATCTTTACTATATTACTTAAATATTTCAGAGGAAAATTAACAAAATGAGCTAACATTATTCCTAAACACCTTCTCACTTCTTAATAAATGAGCCATGCCTGTATTCGTCACATTGTGGCCAAGACAGATTGGCTTACGTGTCCTCCGTTGTGCTTACTTGTTTTTCTTTTAGATTGACCAACCTACGGAAGTTCCAGTTTTGAACTTGAATTTTATTAGATTTTCTTTCTGGATGTTCTAAAAATGGAGCTTCTCGTGTAAACATCCACAGATAACTGAGGCTCCTGTCTCTATATTATTATTATCTCTAATTTCCGAATAACGATGCCGTATCTCATCCATAGTTCAAAATTTCTTCTCCATTCTTTCGTCTAACTTGCGGGGGGGGGGGGGGTGTCTGGCACTTATATGATGTAACTGTGTTGCAAGTGCCGTAAAACTCTTACTATAACAAGAAAATAGGTGGGCGGAGGGGGAGGTCTAACCCAATCTATCCCAGAAGTGTATGATGACTCTCTTGCAGAAGGCAAATGTCATGGTGGCAAGTTTATCCCTGCAGTGGATGGAACATCAAATTACAAGAAAGTTAGTGAGTTCAATTGAGGTAGTTTTGAAGTACGGAACAACTTTTTAGAGATACTATTATTATTTACATCTTGTCCATGACAAATATGAAAGTAAAACTGCGTATACTATTTGCATAAATGCAAAAATTGCTCCATTTTTGTGCGACTTTATAGCCTTGGTAAATTTGTGCAAAGCCCTGCATTGAC
Source organism: Aplysia californica (assembly GCF_000002075.1). Taxonomy (NCBI): domain Eukaryota; kingdom Metazoa; phylum Mollusca; class Gastropoda; order Aplysiida; family Aplysiidae; genus Aplysia; species Aplysia californica. Next base: position 469,855 of record NW_004797331.1, on the reverse strand, counting down.
ATAAGATGTGAATTGCTCCCGATCCTACCTTTACTCCAACCTTTTCATCTGTGTCGACATCTATGTACCCAAACAACATCTCTCTCTGAGGTAGTCATCACTTGTGCTTTGAGCGTAAGCACATATTAACATTTCGTCGGCCACCCGTACAGAAGCACTAAGCTGAAATAAATTATTTTTCTTTTTTTTAAAAACTGAAGTTTCTTGCTCTTTCTTATCGGTCGCATGTGATCAAGAAATACTTTTTAAAAATTCAAATTCTAACCTCCCGAAAAACAGCAAAGAAGATATTTCAGGCATTTTTTTTTTTAAAAGAATGAAACGGTTTTTCTCTCTCCTGACACATTTTGCTGTCTGGACTCAGAACAGTTGAACAGTTTGCCGATGTATAATAATAATGATATATTCATTTGCGTTTAAGAACTTGGCTAACAGGTCTTCTGTTCCACAGTCGCAAGATATCCCCAACAATAAAGAGTTTTATATTCCACAACCGGCTATGATTTCCTCGTTTTATCGTAACTCTCTTCAGTTTTTAAGATGTTCATTCAATGGTTATCTTTTCAAGAGGGAATTCTCCTCTCGATCAAGATGATAATGCATGTTTGTGTAAGCTCTAATAACCACCGGCTGGTCCATGAGAACGGTGGCATTGATCTAAGACAAAGCGACCGGTGCGATTCTCTGTCTGATAACTCCCAACATTTCGCCAATTAGAGCCATCTCGGTTTTCTTATCGAATAAAATTGAGTTCGTTTCACGTGCGTAATTTGTGTTTGTGCCTCAAAGACGTGAGGAGGATTGACAAATATTTAAGCGAACAGAACGAACTGAGACAAACTTTGCTTTGAATGTATGCTTGTGTATGTGTTTGTGGGTGCTTGTGTATGTTTGTGTGTGTCTTTTCTTACGTTTTTGGTGAGTGTTTGTGTGTACGTGGTAGAAAGAAAGAGAGAGGAAGAGAGAGAGAGAGAGAGAGAGAGAGAGAGAGA
>NW_004797331.1:462023-468678 GCF_000002075.1 Aplysia californica | reverse complement strand
GGGCAGGAGAAAAAAAGAGAGACAGGAAGGGGGTGGCGGAGCATTTGTATGCAAACACAGTGACAGAAATATTCATTGGACTTGTTTTGAATTCCAAGGTCTGAGATGCTTCAAGTTTATGTATTACGGCTTAGGGTGGGGCTTTGGACAATCCAAGCCATGTTGCCATCAATCAGATAGGAGCAGTTGTGTTTAAAAAACGTTTAGTTATAATATGCAGTCTCATTTGTGTATTTGCTATTATTGAGGCTTGTCTTTCTCTGTAATGCTGTCTGATTTTCCTTGCCTGTACAGCCTATTGTCCTCATTCTAAAGAATTCTACTTTGGCTCAGAAATAGAAAAAGAAGACCACTTGGGTTAACGTATTAATATCTATTTGCATTTTTGTACTGAACATACTTATTAACTGTAAGCCTTTCTATCGCAGTAACCTCTTGACAATCAAACCACATAATGTTATCTGTTCTCATGAAATGAAAGAGATTTGTAAAATTATGGATGCTATTTGTCTATCATTTTTCTTTTCTGTATCACTCATTTCAAAATTGACACGTTCCAATGCTCATCTGAAGAAATTCAGTCTTTTTCTATCAATTTCCATTAACCAAATTTAAATACTTTTTGAAAGTTTAACAGAGACTATTTTGTCTAGTTTGAGTTTGAGTACAAGATATAGACTTAGATTATAGCATCCCAGATTGCGCACTGTTATAGTCGCAAATCTTTACTCTGTCTATAAGCCTCACTGCGAAGTGTGTGCGCTATGGCCATTCCGAAATAAAGGTCAAAACACGTCTAGCTGCGGTTGAGTACGCATGGTACTTTTTAACCCATTGTCCGATATTTTGGCTCCAAATTGAGTAAAATAGTGCGCTCCATAGTGAACCAGAATTACGTAAGCGTGTTCGATTTAGTATTTTAATACATGTCTGTGATCCAAAGTGATATAGGACATGGTGACAACAAGGAGAAAATGAAAACGTGGTTCAGTAAAAAGCAGTGCGATGAAGGGATTGGGAAAGGGGGGGGGGGTAGGGTGGAGTGTGGTGAAGGACCAGAGACAAGATGAGAAAGGAGGAACATGGGGGAGGGGGGAGGGCAAATTCGCCAATTCTGCCCCTTCAACTTTCTTTCTGCTTGAGATAATCAAAGACAAGTACCAATGAATGTTCCTTCCCATCGCCATGTTGTCAAACTCTTCCAAGTTTCTGGCCATATTTGATTTCCCGGACAGAAGAGTTCTGCCGCTGCTCCTCGATCAGACCAGGAGAGAAAAGAGCAAGTCGCCCCAGGGTATGTCTGGCCTAATAGAGACTCTCCTCCCTTGATCCGGAAGTGTTTACATACATCGAGAGGTCATCTGTGTCCAGTGCTTTTGTCGCAAATCTGTCCTCGTTCGCCAGAAGTCAGGAGAGGAAGCCCGTGCCCCGGGGAATACTGAATGAGACAACTGTTCTGGTGCGCGCTCACTCAAGTTGTGAGGTTTTGTTGACAGAGCTTCAACGCTTATAAATATTTTTGCCTTTAACATCACTGTTAGTAATCTTAGTTAGCCCTTTATATTATTTTTCTGTTATGGAAAGATGGGAACTTCTGAATTCAAAATATCGGTACCATGTGTTTGGTTGAAGAATTTTTAAAGTGTTCTCACCTCAACTTCGTCGCACTCCGTATCATTGAGTTTTGTTTCTTGTGAAATGTTGACACTGTCATCATCTTTGTAGTTAGTCCAAGCAAACGTAAAATAGTGAAACGTGTTATCAAACATGATATTATAAAAATACGCAACACTTACGTTATTCAGTGTAGAGTTTATAATTGTTTTAAATTCGGTCGTATGTCCATGATGACCGCCCATTGTCGAGGAAAAAGTGACCATCTTAGACATGTGGTCCTAGTGAACATTATAATATAGAAAAAAAAACACAAGAGGAAGGTGGCCGTTTTTATAGGCGATAGCGTTGAATGGGTGGTCGTTAGAGCAGGTTGGACTGTATTTCTTTCTTCTACTGGCCAGTTGAGTATCTGATAATTACCAGATTATAAGCTCGTTCCTGTGGTAAGTAAGTCGAAATTGTCTAATACTGCCAACCATTGCTGAGGAATAAAGTGTCCGTCTTAGACAAGTGGCTGTCTCACATAGTGGCATAATCGTGTTTTAAAAAACTGAATGGTGAAATGAGACGTGGCTGTTTGTATAGTCAGTGGGGTTGGTAGTCCAGTGGTTAGGTTACCGGACTCGTTATCGTGAGCATTGAATGTCGACTCAGTGTGCAAGCTGAGGGTAGTGTACTTGCACAACATTCAGACAGTTGATAAGGTCTATCATTGAGACGGAATTCATCAAAGCGTCAACTTTGCAAGAGAGAGAGAGGTCTTTTTGAGGCGTGCACTGTAACCGCTATTAATTGACCGGAGCCAACCTGATCCATTCCTGCGACTTGCCACCCGCTATTTCTCTCTCGTATGCACCTCCCATCTTCCAGCTCGCACATACCGGACGGTTGAAAGAAAACTCGGCCCGCTCCCGCCATTTGGCAATGTTTTCTCGGTTGTCAAGAAGTTTAACTCCTCTGACCTTCCCCTGAGCCGGGGGCCGGGATGACGGTGTGAAGCAGCCTCTTGCGCTCCGCGAAGCAAAAGGCTACGATGTTGGCAGGAAACAGTTCCCAGCCAGGCAACACAAGGCTGAGGGTCATTCAGCGGAATAACGTTGTTTGGCCGCTGTTTTTTTTTTCTTTTCTTTTCTTTTCTGAAGGACGAGACGCAATCAATTCTCAAGTCGTTGACGTAGGCAGGAGGGGAACGTGAAGAAGTGGTGGAAGAAAATGGAAAGGAATTTTCACCCATGAGCGAAAATCAGTGTGACAGTGCTCGTTATTGCACTGTTTTATTACGCTGCTTGTTTTAGCTTCACTGAGCGATTTTGGCCAAATGTTGCCCGCTTGGTGGTGTCTGGGAAGAAAGGACTCTTTTATGTTACAATGCTCATGTTTGAGTCCCTGGGCCCCGTCAATTGTTTATTGGGGTCTTTTATTCTTCAATCGCCTTATTTGGCGATTACGTAGTTTCTATAATTTTTCAAAGTTGCTTCTCTTCTCTCTTTTTCTGCCAAATTTTCACGTCTTGCCGAAATCATGTACATTGGGCGACTTTAGTAACTTAGGACGAGTACAGTCTCAAATCGTAATGTTCTTTACGCTTTACTTTCCTACTCACCTCTCGCGTTCCATCGTTTGAAAATCTGGTTTTACTCGCCAAGTTCCAATTCAGTCGTTCGTAGATAGATAGATAGATAGATAGATAGATAGATAGATAGATAGATAGATAGATAGATAGATAGATAGGGAGAAAGGGAGGGAGAGATGGGGGGGGGGCAGACAGACACAGACTAAAAAGGTTTGACAATCATTCCATTTACTGGATTGAATCGTCATACTCTTCACCGTGGGTTGTTTGGGGAGTTATCAAGGCTCTCCGCCCACATGACCAAGATAAAGAGACAGACAGACAGACAGACAGACAGACAGACAGACAGACAGACAGACAGACAGACACAAGCAAAAGCAAAGACAGAGATTTGGAGGCAGACAGGCACAAAAGAAACTCAATATTATAAGCATATCGTGTGTGTCCAAGAAGCGAACACTGTTACATCCTCGGGTTTGCTTGTCGTGTTCAGTTAGGGGTTTTGTTTTTGTTTGTTTGCATGTTTATTTTTCTGTTTGTTTGTTTTGTGGTTGTGGTTGATTTTGTTTTGTTTTGTTGGTTGGTTTTATTTGTTTTTTTGGAGGGGGGGGTATTTAATTTTGTCTTTATTTTCTTTTGTTTTGTTTTGGGGTTGCCTTTTTTTGTTTTGTTTTTGTTTTGTTTTTTAAGAAAGAAAGGGAGAGTTTAGTTAGTGAGTTAGGTCGTAAGGAGACAGGAGTGGTTAGTTGGGGTATTGGACTGGGGATTCAGGGGGAGGGGGGGAGGAGGGTGCCACAAACCGACACAAGCCTCCAGTTGAGCCATGGGCACATCCTTTTGTTCCTGTCACACCCCGGACTCGCCGAGGTAATTGTCCGGGCTTGCAGTTCGATGCGAGAGATTCGGTTACACGCAGCGCCCTGCCCGCTAAATGGGGCTGATTTAGACTTGGTATCGATTGGCAGCGTCCAGTCAAAAGGATACCGATTATTGTCAAAGGCTACAAGATACGACGAACAACAAAATGTCCGAGCCAGGAAAATGGGTTGGATTTGTGTGTTACTCTGCTTGTCAAAAATATAACTGTTTGCTTAGGTCCTCTATTCAGAACAGCTTCTTTGTCTCGCGTGTTTTTAAAGGGTGCGAATGTTATTTTGTCTCCTGTAAGATAAACCTTACTAGTAGACCGAGCTAACGATTAAATTCCTATATTGTTTTAGTTTGAGGTTTAGTATTACACATTTTCCTTCAGTAATAATATCAGCTTTTAGAGATGTTGGAACTCCGATCTGATTAATTATATCTATAATTCTCAGTTTGTCAGAGCCGAGAGGTGTGCTTCGGCTTATATAGGAAGATTGTGAACTCAAAAGGCAAGCACGTTTGTCGAGTACTTTAACAAAAAGAAGGGGTAGAGCACGGGCAGGGGGGGGGGGGGGGGGGGGGGGGGGGGGCGTTGGTTCAGTTACATAAGAGTAGACCAAACCAACGATCAATTTTTTTTTTCAAATCTTAGTTTATCTAATTGTTAAGTTTTACACACTTCCCTAAACGTATTCAGCTAGATCTACTAGAAATTTTGAAACTAAGAACTAATCATTACAAAGCGCACCTTTCCTAGTTAGTCAATTGAGGAAAGGTGAGTGTCAGTTTAGAGAAGATTGTAAACCTAAGTCGCTTGTGCTGTTGTCCAGTATTTCAACAATTAAATAGATGGAAGGAAGGGGGCAGGTATTGTTTAGTGAGATACATCTTAAAGATAAGACCGAGCCAATGATTGCATTTCTGTTTTATTTTAGTTTAAGGTAAAGTTTTGCGGACTTTCCTGAATCATGTTATCAGCAACTAGAGGTGTTGGAACAACGAACTAATTATCATTCTAACGTTTAACTGAGACAGGGGCGATATGGGAAGGGGTGGGGTTAGTTCAAATAAATCTTTAAAAGTAGGCCGATAAAAAAATGGAATTTCTATATAATTTCAGGTTTAAGGTTTAGTCTTAGCCTTTTTTAACGTAACCATTTATAATATAGAACTCTGAACTATTTATTAGTGCAACGTTCCCAGTAGGTCAGAGAGGAGACTTATATGAAAGAATTTGAAACTAGATGGTCAGGGCTCTTGTCCAGTATTTCGACAATAGAAAGAGGGAAGGGGCGTCAGTTCAGTAATATAAGGCTTAATTGCCACGCCATTTACTGAAATGTATCTTCATGAGTTGTTTGGGAATTTATCAAGACTCATCAACCACTTGAATTCGTTATAATTGAGAACAACATTAAAATCAGACATCATTCCTTACAATTGTTGCTTTTGTTGTTGTTAAAATCGTTGTAGAATGTTGTCGTTATTGTTGTTGTTGTTGTTGTTTTTGTTTTTGTTGTTGTTGTCGTCGTCGTCGTCGTCGTTGTCGTTCTTTTATGGTGGATGTTGTTGCTGTTGGTGGAGATGGTGGTGTTATTGTTGGTAATCCAATTAACATTGACCCTGTGTCCTTGGGCGTAATGCCAAGCTGAAAAAGGTGGAAGACTTCAAAAGTTGTTCTTTTCTGAAGTGTGGAAAACATGGCTGTAGGCGCGTCTGGATCGTGTAGCTTGGGATATTCGAAGATCAGATATTGATAATGGTTTAGATCTCAGAGGTATGTCATGTTCGGGGGCGAAAATTCCTATTAATCAAACCCAGCAATGCTGAAACGAGTCTTAAAACTATACATTACCAATGAGTGTGCGTGTGTATGTGGGTTGGAAGGGAAGGGGATTTTTTTAAAAATCTGTACCTGCAATTAAATCCTTATTTTTTAATAAGTATTTAAACACAAGTGCCATGTTACTTAAACAGTGTTTTTAAACAATCGCTTTCATATGATCTCATGTAGTTGCGAGCGCAGTAAAACTTTTATCAAACTAAAATGAAACAGCTTGGGGAAAGGGGGGGTGGGGGTGCCGCAAATGTTATTTTATATCGTATTTACGCCATCTTTAATACTGGAAAACCCATGTGCCTTTCCAATATCCAAAGCAGCTTTAACTTGCTTTGTTCTGAACATTCTCTGGTGAGACTTATCAAACCGTTTTGGAAGCTACCTTGGACTCAGCCCAGCAGCAACCCAAGTAAAACACACACATTTTAATTTTGGAAGTGCAAAAGAAAAACAAAAACACTTTCAAAAGTTTAGCACAAGGCCTCTACAACACATAAAAAGATGTCATCCGTTGCAGCACCATCTTGACCACTGCATTTGGCCGAAAAAGGGATGATAATTATTATCAGAAAGTTCACTATAATCTCAGTCCTTTTCATATTAACCGCAAAGTCAGATTTTGTGTTCTTCCCTAGACTATGAGAGCTCAGTCACTGTTAGACTGAAGTACGTGTATGATACTGATACAAAAGCATGGGCTATGGTCCAGCAAAATCACTAATTTACTTAAAAAGAAGAATATTAATAATAATAATAATAAT
>NW_004797331.1:456030-459635 GCF_000002075.1 Aplysia californica | reverse complement strand
TAATAATAATAATAAATAGCATTCGTAAAGCGCATAGCCCGCTCAACAGCAAGCTCTGTGCGCTTTATACTATATTAACACCCCAGCAGACCACAGAACACTCAAAATTGAATCAACCCTAGCTATATTATTCCACAAGACACCTGGGTGAAAAGGAAACTAAAAGACAATTCTACTGTATTATAACTCATAAGATAACGCGAATAGTAGTATATTACATGTATATGAGTTGGATTTTGTTTTAATGGGATTTGTAAAGGTGGGGGTTGTTTTGTTTTTGAGACTTTTTTTAGATTTATTAAAGCATTGTTTTTGCTTTGTTTTTCAAAGAAGAGAGACTAAGGAGAATGGAAAGCTCGTGGGTAAAAAAAAAGGGGACGTGCACAATTAAGCTATCTCATGCTGAAGATAGTCAAGGGCAAAGTAAATGAGACGATGTATAATTTTAGGATCTCTGGATTGGTGAGGGAGGACCTCGTGCTTTTATTTTCATTCTTCTTACTTGTCGCTTTGATTTCTAGTACTAAATTTGTTTGTTAGCTAAACATCAATTTCGTCCATCCTGTATTGGAACTGAACACTCAAGTAATAACTTTCTCCACTCCACTCCAAAACCATTCAAAGGCACAACTTGTAGAACGGTCACGTTCACCTCCCTCAGATTAACGGTCACAGAGTCACTTAAAATAGTGGCAAGACAGACAATGAACCAATCACAATTCACTTGAGCACTCCGCTGGATTGCTCCGGGGCTCACATAATATTGGCAAAGAATAGCGTAGGGTCTATCGCGTTTATTTTTAGACTGCCTGCCGTGGGCTATGTTTCGGCACTATTCGACAGGAGCACATTTGAGATGTGCCGTCTTGTTAATATTAATGTAGCGCCAAACTCGCCACGAGTGTCGTCATCGCTTGGGTTATCCCCTAGAGCGATTTATAGGCCTATTATTATGTTTAGCTAAAGCGCGTGGACTTTGGCATGGCATAGTAGATGTTTTACAGCGCAATAGACACAGAAATGACAATTATGGCGCCAGTGAGGACCTTGTTTTGATATAATATTTGGCTAGTGTTTGTTTCTGGCTTTTTTATTTTATTATTGTGGGTGTTTTACGAATTAGAGCATTAAACATTTTTTGGGCGGCACTGCACAACCGTGCTCTATGGACGAACCGCGCCTGATATATATTCACATTTTAAGATTACACAACCGTAAAACCCATACAATGATTCAGAAGACGAAATCTAATTTTTAACTTTGGTCATAAATCAGCTGCACGTGATAACAAAAGTAGAAAAAAAACAAGTGTATGGGTTTAACATCCGTGTCATCACTATTGGAATTATGTAAGAGGATATAACGTCTGTCTCCGACAGGACCGTGTTAACTGGGCCGGGTGCTTTAAAAACTCCGCAAAAACGACCCGAGTTCAAGTCCCCCCCCCCCCGTCATGGGGATTCAAACCAGGGCCATCCGCTCAGTAATCTAGCACGACACCAACTGAGCTAAAGAAGGAACTAAAGAAGAAAGTATTTCGTCTCAACAGATTGTGGCGCACATAGACATTATTTTATTAAGCACAAGTACCTGTTGTGCAGTTACATTTCTCAGTTCGACAATACATTTGTGTGTAATCGTGGTGAAATCAGGCGCTCGTCAAAATAGTGAAATTATAGAAATAGACATGTTTCCGACCTATGGCCAATATTATTGAATGACATCTTTGTTTGTTTGTTTGTTGTTTTTTGTTTTTATGTGTTTGTTTTTTTAGGTGGGGTTTTCTTGTTATTTTTCCATTCATTTATTCGTTTAAAAATCATTTTTGGGTCAACACCCTATACATCCATTTATAAACACATTTCTATATGTGTATTTTACTGTAAAAACGTTGATCAAATGCAAAAAAAATATACATTTTTACAATTTCCAAGGACACTCAAGTTTCGAAAGTCACCAAACTTGGAAGGCCATTTTCCCTCTGACAACAGGCAATCCCTCAGTTCATTCAGTAGCAAAGATCACGACTTCTATTCAATAAAAAATTATATAAGTATTTGTTTCAACAAAAACAAGACAAAAGAATAAACTCTAAAGTAATACGAAAAATCCCATATGCTCAAAAATTGACAAGCGCCTGGTTGCACTGTCTCGTGACACATTTATTTGTAGTTTTTACGACCTTAAGTTCGACTGTAGAGAAAAGAGAAAAACAAAATCAAGACATAGTATCACTTTGAAATGACATTTATTTATCTACACATTGCAAATGCTTTGAAGATGGCATCGGTTGGGGGGTTTGTTTTTTTTATCATTATCTATGGTTAAAGAAATGTATGGACAAACACATGCAAGAAACTTATATTATTTTCCTTCCACAACAAAATTATTCATCCGTTAATCTTCCATCCTTCCACAGAAGTCGTGGCGCAAAGTAAAAGTCAAAATAATGTCTTGTTTATCATAATACGTTTCTGTCTTGTCAGTACTTTGCAAATCTTCGACATAAATGGAGATCACTCTCCCAATAAATATGCAGACATACAGCTACAATATAATGCATTTGGTAAGTAATCAAACGAAAAATAAGGTATCAGTCTTTCACATAATGGCATCTTTAACTCTGTAGTTGGTTAATATAACAAACAAGCTTGAGTAGATTCCACGATCCAAAAAGTAGTGCATAAGCCTCACTTCAAACAAAACAAATAACGCTGAAATCAAACCATGGCAACGACACTTGAATTCTGAGATCTAACCTCATTTTAAAGTTTAAATCACGTTCAGGAAATCAAAACTAAGGCATGACATGCAATCTAGTCGTCGAAATTTGAATGTGCAAACATAATCCAAATGATTACTGAAATTATTAGTACTCCGTTAATTTCATTACTCTTGCTGATACTCTGTAATTATTCATCTGTTTAAGAGAAATTAATTTTGAAGAGCTGAATAAATTAATATAAAATGCAGATCGTCATAAATATATGTTTTCAGTTATACACGACGTCGTAACGTTTGGATTTCCCAAACCGGCAATTTTCAAACCAAAATTTCATCAACATGAAAACCGAGACAAGTTATAGCTTGTAGTTTTTGCTTGCTTTTTGAGCTCCCACGTGAAAAAAAGAAAGATTTTAAACCAAAATTCATTTCGCAAAATACGCACACAGTCAGATAGCAATAACTGGGCCCATACACGCTCACACGAGTGTATATTGGTGTGCATATTTGTGAAACGATTTAGTAATTTTCTTTTTTAATTTGTACAAAATACATATGTGCAAGAAACAACGCGCAAAATTCATAATATTAAACTGAATGTCCAACTTCTTCCTCTTGGGGTCACTCATTCATCATAATATCTTCACACTGCATTTGTGCTCACAAGCTTGTCCTTGCCCATCTATTGCTTTTTCATTCATAGTAGGTCAAAACCTCTTACCAAATGGAGGTGGAATATCCATCACTTCGACGTGACTCACTTATTGGAGACGAGAGAAGCGTCAGTTCAAAAACTGTTTCAGGAGGAAAAAAGTAAGTCTAGCTTAATTCATCCACAGCTCTCTCTCTCTCTCTCTCTCTCTCTCTCTCTCTCTCTCTCT
>NW_004797331.1:454151-455752 GCF_000002075.1 Aplysia californica | reverse complement strand
CACACACACACACACACACACACACACACACACACACACACACACACACACACACACACACACTTACACACAAATAAAACACAAAAGCTTCAATTCCTCTCTGTTTTGATTCAGGAGAAATTGATGCATTTTGTCTCTTATTATAATACATGTGTTGTATCTTGAGTTGTCGAGTGTACTTTATTACCAATCAGTCACATATTTACATTAATTGATCACTCATGAAATATTATTGATCATTTTACCCCAAAAAATGTTAAATATAAAACACAAATAACTAAATCTGTGTTTTATCACACACTTGTATGATTGTCTGGATAGGTGCACAAAGAATTCAATTTGCTGTAGAGGAAATAGTGACAGTCGGATGGTGCTCAGAACAGAGAGCAGAGTTCCCTCTGCAAAACTGAAAGAGTACAGAATATCCCTGACGAATATCCTGTTTCTTCCCCCTTGAAAGTAACTCTTTCCTCAACATGAGAAACTGGTGAAGAAAGTAAAAGTTGCATTCTCTGTCTATCGTTAATGTACGTGTGCGTTATTTCTGTATACTCATATAATAACATTCAGTTTAAGCGATATGATAGATTAAGGTCGTTTGTGATGAAACCAGTGTGATCCTTTTCTTGTAAGAAAAGGACATGAGTACGAACCCCACTTAAGAAAAACTATGCTTGCCCTGGCTTCTTCCGTCTATTGACTGCGCGGTATGATTTTCTCACAGTCTGGAATGGCGCTGAGAGGCACTGTTGATACATAACGTCTCAAAATCGATTTAGACTGTGCTGATGGGGGCGTAACAACCAAAGTAATGAAGAAAACCACCTGCATGTAGCTGAAGCAATGTGAAGACCCTTATTGTTAGAAGAAAAAAATTAACAAATAAACCAAACGAGAAATATCGTCGTCTGTCAACAGAAACATGGACATTTTTGCTATCTTTTAATACGCAAGAGAAAAAAAAAGATTTCATATGATCGTTATTATTTGTTTTATGTATAGATGGTACCTGCAATTGTCTAACTGTATACACGCTTCCTCCTATAACATACTTTCACAATCAAAATGGACACCAAAATACTTTTTCCCCTGGGCTCTTGTATAACTACCTGTATATTATTGCCTATGATTCCTTATATTACCATAAACGTAGAATGAAATTTTCCAACATGAACGTCTGACTGTTGTTTAGTTTTGAATATTGACAATAGACACAACGATTCTCCAAATTTAGGCGTGATCAGCCAGTTTTCTGAAATATAAATGTCCGATCTATGTTTTTACTTTTCGAAAACAACTCAAGAGGTAATGATGGAATTCTCCGACATATGGCATCCACCATCTTGCAATTTGTTATTCTGGAAAACTGAGGACAATATAAGTATAAGTTATAGAACTCTTCTGGCGCTTTCTTTCACAAACCTAATTTCAACTTTTATCACGCAAAGTTTTCAAGTGTGTTCCAAGATACTCTTGTGTACAATGACAATCGTAGTTAGATTCCTTTGTTCACAAGTCATTGATTTTTAAAATATTATATAAACTACAGGCAGCAAAAATATCTGATTCTGCTCGCAAATCCCTCACTTCTGTGCCCCTAC
>NW_004797331.1:441331-453672 GCF_000002075.1 Aplysia californica | reverse complement strand
CCCCCCCCCCCAAAAAAAACACCAAAAAAAGCATACTGTGTTGCAAGCCAGTGCTAAGATCAAATTATGTTACCTTATAGAGAATAACCATTAGCGTATAACGTTATGGGGTTCGGAGATAGCAAGCAGTCTGAATTAAAGCTTTAAGGTAAAAGGAAGTGGATACAACTGTACGAATGGATGCAGAAACTGCAGTGATCTGGCCAATGAGGCCGCCATGTTTGTAATTACGATAACCAGAAAAACAGCGACAAATCGTTATCCTAGAATTACAAAGTTCTGTCTGTTCAGTACCTAGTTATGAGAAATTTGACGCAAGCAATTTTTAGTGTCACAACATATCAAACTTTTTCGAATGCAATTCTTTGAAAATTTTGATGACGACTCCGAATAATCTTACGATTGTGATACAGGAGATATAACGTTTTTGACATCAAAGTCTAAGTTACGGAAAACGGCCAACAAATTCAGTTAGCACCTTGTCATTTTAAGATAGCGAAATACAGGACAACCTTCATTGTATAATCATGAGGACTGTCCATCTTTGCACCATAGCGACAGCTGTGTAATTTTTTACGGCAACAAATTTTCGATTAGACACACTTGTAACTTGAAAATAAGCCTCCAAAAATAGGAGAGTGTGTTTTTCAGAGAGCAATTTCTCAATTATTTTATAGTGCGGTCAAAAATTCGTAGCGCAATTTATTGTCAAATATCTCCTCAACTGTCGAACATAGGTTCTCCAACTTTTTGCACAATGACTTGTATCAATTTGTCTTAACAGGTCAATATTTTTGTAAACATCTGCTAGCTGTATTCTATCAAATTCCTTAGTAGCTACTAATAAAAAATCCAAGTGATTAGTTACTACATAGTATTTTAAAAGGTTTACTGCTGGGGAAATATCGCTTTTAAAAGCAAGTCCGTCATGTGTTTTCCAGTCGCGACATTATGCTTATTGAAAGCATTTTTTTGAGAACCGTTAGTGTAAAAAGTGCTTTCACTATAAAAACGAATTTTTGTAACATGTTTTGTCACTAAAAAGGGTCATAGGTGAGCTGTGACGAAGGCCATATGCGTATTCGAAATGTGTATGAGAAGCAAGAAGTGCTGTGAACAATCCCATTTTCCGCACGACAGAGATTTATAGTACTTATATAAATTCATGAAGAAAAGTCTTTTTAATCTAGCCTCAACTGTTGTGGGGAAAAATATGATTAAGTTAAAACAAATTGATACTTGTCTGAGACTTTTTTTTAAAGTGTTTAATTGAAAAAAACACCCTACTGTATTAAATGCTTTTCGACTAGTCTCAAATTCTATTAATATTCAAAATAAAGCGACAAACAGATTCAAACAGCCATTTTCTGCATCTTTAAAATGAGCTTGGCCTGGATGAGACCCCCTTACTGTATACCAGTGCTTGCCAACTATTTTATAGCCAGCGCCCTCTTTTGCCATCTTTACGAGGCTAACATTTTCGTACCCCCACCAGCATGGATTTCCAAGCGGGGCATTTATAAAAGATATCTGTCACGACCCGAGTGACCTCCACCGCCACCAAAATAATTACCAAATCTCCCACTAGTTGGCGTCAAAGCCCTAGTTGGCAAGCACTGCAGTATACTCTCGTCCTATCTATTGGTCGTAAACTCAGTGCACAGCGTAACCATTGGCAACGTGATACTGTTGAGGATCCACGATAACACTGGTGTATCCGGCTTGGGGCATAACGGGATAGCCCTGCCTCTGGCCTTGAAGCCCCGCCCCCTGATACACGGCCGATGTGCCATAATTGTCGTACCCGCACGCAGCAGCCGCCCGCAGACATGAACTATATTCTCCTGCCGCCATGTTCTTGTCGTGCATGAAACGCATGTCGTAAAACTTATTCGTGGGAGTAGCCGGAGAAGAAATGTCATAATATTTATTCGGTGACGTGGCTGCCGACGTCATATTATCGTAAAACGTCTTCGCGGAGTGGTGCACGGTCGACATTTCGTAAAGTTTGCTTGCAGCGTTTGAGTTGGGCGACATGTCGTAGAGTTTGCCGAGGCCGGCGTTTGCATCGTAATACTTGTTGACCGGTGAGGTCTCATAAAGCTTGTCCGCGTTCGTTGAGGACGAGGCGGTGTTGGGCAAGTCATAGAGTTTACTGGCGTCCAGAGAACCTGAGCTTATTTCGTAGAGTTTGTCTCCGTTGTGAGTGGACGCGTCACCCGGCAAAGGGAGATCCATACTGTGGGTGAGTGGCGTGGTTAGCGAGGCAATATCTGCCGATGAAGAGGGGGTCTTTCTGAGGGCATCGTTCATGTGATTGTTGTGGTTGTGGTGCTGTTGTTGCTGCTGCTGTTGCTGGTGTGCCTGCTGGTGATGTGGGTGATGCTGATGCTGTTGCTGTTGCTGTTGCTGTTGGTGGTGGTGGTGATGTTGATGCTGATGCTGATGTTGATGTTGATGTTGGTGGCTCGTCAGTCCGTTACAGTCCTGACTACCACCATTATTCCCACTGTTGTTGCTGTTGTTGTTTTGAAGGTGTTGATGAGTTTGGTGTTGATGTTGGTGATGGTGGTGCTGATGGAGGTTGCTATGCTGCTGATGCTGGTGTTGAGACTGCTGATGGTTGTGATGATGGACAGTAGCGGTGGTCGACGAGGCAGATGAAGAAAGTATCAAAGACGAATCAGCCGCCAGACCCGACACAGAGGAGGAAGAAGATGATGATGAAGAGGTGCATTGCGGAACAGGCGGATGAGGCAGGATTGATACGTTGGACGAAGATAAAGATGATGACGACGAAGTAGACGATGATGATGACGACGATGACTTTATAGCACCAGTGTTAGCAATAGTGTTTGCGCTTGCCTTCGCGTAATCCGGAGAAGCAGTCCTTGTGGCGTCGGAGGCGACAGAAGTCGAGGCTGGGTTTGCCTGGCGACGAATAATCACTGACTGTTGAATACACGATTCTCTCTGGGGTGGGGATAAGGTCTGCAAACCCTGGTCCCCTTGTTTAGGGAACGCACCCTCCTTCAAACCGTTGCGCTGTCCAGCATTGTCCAGTTTCCCCACTCTGGCCAGTGTACTGTTACTTCCACCACCACCGCTGCCACCAGTATTTCCCCCACTCTTTCCAACACTGTTACCCTCATTCACCCCTCCCCCACCACCTCCACCTCCTCCACCCGTACCGCCACCGCTTCCTCTAGAAGTGCTTCGAGCAGCAGCGAGTCCACCAACAGAAGACGTCTCTGAATGCCCTGCGGTTTTTAGCCCGTACGAAGGAGTTTGGCCGTTCTGCTGGTGTTGATGCTTATGCTGATGCTTCTGCTGTGACCGCGATTTGTCCGTGAATTCTTCGTTCCCGACATCGACGTCAGAAGCGGAGGATTCAGATCGGTTGCTGTAGGGGCCTGGGTAGTGTGTGATAGGAAATGGTGGGGCGTCTCTAGAGCTGCTCCGAGAACATGCTGTGGTGTTCATGGGAGTGATACCTAATCCACCAGTAGAAATTCCCAAGGACCCAGCACCTCCATTACCAGCACTCCCACCCCCACCACTACCACCTCCCCCAGTGCTGTTAGCAGTGAGGCTGCCACCACCATCCCCGCTGACAACGCCAGTTCCTCCTTCGCTCGACCCGAGACCGCCCATTGTTGTGGAAGCCACACCCCGGAAGTCGTACTGTGGCATAACCGTATTACTTCCGCCCGCTGGGTCGCCAATATGTGTCAGGCGTGACGTCGTAGCGGCTGCAGCACTCTGAATGGCCGCGTTAGAGGACAGGTACCCCGGGTAGGCGGCAGGGTCTCTTGCCGGGTAGTATCGCTCTTCGTAAGACCGATACGGGCTTCGGTTATCTAAGTATCGTTGATGTGCTGCGTGCGCTGTTGCAGCCGCTTGATACGGCGAGTACACACAAGCAGCGTCTCGATACATGGCCATACCGGGGTGAGGGTACGGCGTTGAGTACAGAGCGCTGTATCGATCCATTCCGACTGCCTCTGGAGTGGTCGAGTACATCATATTCGCGTAAGTCTGCATGGGAACAGACGCCACTTCGGGAGGGCAGTATTCGAGTGACGTCGTTTTGTCCATCGAGTACTCAGGTGGGTAATCGACAACGGCTGTCTCCTGCGAGACTTGTGGATACGGCGAACGGCGTGACTTGGTGCGGGCCGGCCGAGATTTGCCGCCAGACCCGCTGCTGTTGCCACCACTGTTGTTGCCAGAGCTGCCGTTGCTGTTGTTGCTCTTCATGGCTGAGTAAGGAGATAGATCCTTGGAGGACATTGTCTGCTCGATCTGAATCTGAGCATCCTTGTTGATCACCTCGCTGCGTATAAAAGAAAGAGTTGTATGAGTTAATAAAGCATAACAATAGTCCTTAGTCTGTTTCATTTTAGCACGAATGAAGCCGGGCATCCAACCAAACATTGTTACCAACAGTGAGAAGATTGAGTAGTGAGAAGGTAGAAGGAACGGATGAAAGCAAAGACGAAACATCAAAGTATAATTTAATACCACTTCTGATGGTACAGTTTCTTGCATGTCATTCCACCCGGCGTCTGTGTTGAGGCGTTAGGCGCTTCGCTGTCGTGTGCAGGAAACCCGAGTTCGATTCCTGTGTGGGGATAATTTTAATCGACCACATGTACCTCGGTTTTTCTGACACGGAGTTATATCCCTCTCAGTGCGGGTTGGCCCTGATAGACAGGGATCATGCCTACTTCCTACATTACCTCGATTGTGACGTGGTGGGGCGCAAAACGCTTACATTTAAATGTCATTAAAACACTGAAGAGATTGCTTTTTGTTGGAATTCAGGGGCTCCTCTTTAAACAGGGAAAGGGAAAGGGGTGTTTCTAAACCAAAACCAAGCGGTCGTGAGAGTAACTTTTTTTTTTCTCTCTTCCAACCTCAGCCCCGACTTCTTTTGTAAACGCCCGCCCAATATGTAGACCGAGGTTCATACGAAGCATAATATAACAGACCCTTGAAACCCAACAAAGAGGGCGGCCCTCTCAAGAAGTGACATACGTATGTGTAATGGAAGATTGAACTCATACAAAAACACACTCGTGCCTCTAAAACCTAGGAGGAAACATAAGATCCTTTTGCTTTCTTGACCTCTACCGTGGCTTCAAACCCAAAACTTAGAACTATAGGAAAGGGTGTGGTAAAGGTGAATACAATTTGGCTATCATTAAAAGGCGAAGTCTGAGAAAGACCAGTGCATGTGAAATAAATGTAGAAACTAATAGATACTTAGCATACTATAACTATAACACTGATTGAAGGAGAAAAGTGAAAGGGAATTCGGCTTTAAAAGAAAACATTAACAAAAGAAAAACAACACGATATATTTTGGTGAATAAAAAAACGAAACATGTTGCAAATGTGAGAAGGGTATCACGAATAGGAAAAATGTGGCGCAACATTGTGGATCTTCATAGAAAGATGGGATGGTAAACTGTAGAATCAGGAAATGTGCCCTTGTTCGAATCCCAAGCAGGTCGTCTTGAATGTAGGTTGTTAAGGCGAGTTTATCGGAGATGGGCGTTAAATTCTTCTAAATAACCAAACAGTCCTGAAAGGGGCATAAAACATATGTAATGACCAAATAACAGCTGTGTGTCTGTTCTTCATTGCGTATGAATTACAAGCGTACGAACTTGCTCAGCCAGCTTTAGCAAGCAGCGTGGGTTTTGATTTAATTAAGTAATTTTAACTTCGTTTGAAATGGAGAAATTCAAAAACAAAGACGGCGTGAGAGATTATTTACTATTTTCATTACACTTTTTCGCTCTCTTATAATATGTTAGGCTGCGAAGTGTACTTTGAATTCATTACTTTCTTCAAACAGTTGTTAGAAATGATACTTTCGCCTTAATAGTATCTCTCCCTCCGTCGCGAGTTCGCTCATCACTCGGTCGAGGTTTTTATTTGACGACTGGATTCAAGGAAAACATTGCTGCTCGCCCGCTGGTTGCATCATGTCCATCGAGAAAACCGGTGAGAGTACCTAAAAACTCCCCCATGATTGAATATAATTATACGAATTAATTAATTCACTACTCAACTTACAGACGACTGTCGTTTGAACAATATTCCCCTTCCCGGTTCCCGTCCTCGCCGCGATTATTAAAGGAAAGCTTCCGTGCGCACGAACACAAACAACCGCCATGTAAAGTTACACCATCTCGCGAGATTTGGCGAGATTCGCCCAGATAGATGGAAGCTCCAAAGGGATTGTGGGTGATTTGTCCCCCGGAAGTCTGACGGTTGTTCCTAATGAATTACAAAACTCGGATCTGGCGGTGTTGTTTGTGGCGACGGGAACTGGGAGCTCGCCCATTTGCATATGGCGCGTATATTGAACAGCGCGGTGGTGTAGTACGCACAAGTCACCACATGTCTGGGGTTTGGTCCATGAGCCCAGCTCTTTCTCTCTCATTCTCTCTGTCTCTGCTTCTATCTGTCTGTCTGTCTGTCTGTCTGTCTGTCTGTCCCCTCCCCCCTCTCTCGCTCGCTCTCTCTCTCTCTCTCTCTCTCTCTCTCTCTCTCTCTCTCTCTCTCTCTCTACGTATCTCTTTCGCTCTCTCCATCTCTATCACTCCCTTGCTTTCCCTCCCTCTCACCTTCCCTCCCTTCCCCCCCTCCCTCTCTCTCTCTCTCTCCCCTCTCCCTCTTCCTCCCTCTCCCTCTCCCTCTCCCTCTCTCTGTCTCTTTTTTTCTCTCTTCTCTGCCGTACGAATTTGTTGCAAATATTGATGACTGCTTCCAGATTCAATTGTAGCGCAAGCTCAACTTAAGAAGTTAGCGCTATGTTTTAACCAAGAGTCGAGAATTTACGTAAAGGGAAACTGCAAGCCCAAGAAAAAGTCACATTCCTTTACCTCTCAAACAGTGCGGGTTTTTTTTGTGTGTTTGTGTTCTCATAATTATTGTGCGTACATTGCACATCGCTTGACTACTGTGTCACTTTACCTAGTGCCAATAATAACCTCTACTTCTACATAGATATCTAGTGTAGATGGTTGGTTGGTTGGTGCTCTAGTGTGGTTTGCTCCTTCTTTCCTATCAAGCATCTATAGTTCTTATCTCTCCTCCATCTCTTTTTGTGTAAGATACTCTCTTGTAACACCTCTTATCTTTCCGCACTTATATGACTGATCGTACTGCAACAGCCCTAAAACTTTAAGTAAAACTAAGCAAGAGATATCCAAACCCCTAGATTTCATTCACCAGTACTGCCCTCTGTGGAAAATACATCCAGTGGTTCTCTCAAGAGTCTAAATTACCTTTCAAAAAAAGTTTTTTTCCTTAGATAAGGACTATAGCATGCATTTCTGGTCGTTGGGGTAATAATAAGGAAACAGTAAAAATACTTAGAAAGTATTTCGATCACTACTATAACTCCTAAGGAATATATTCCAACAAAGTCTTGTCGGGCCAAATCTTTACAATAAGGTAGCCAATCGCCCAGATAGGCGGAACCGTGAGAAGTTATTAACTCATCTGATTTTTATTCAAATTTGTATCCCATTTTAACCCATAGCTGTATAATGATTGTATCCGTCCTGTTATCAATACCGGTGCGTAGAGGGAAAAGAAAGTTTGTTTTACTTTCCTTGCATTTGCTCGAAAATTGAGAGCCATGCCTTAAACACAAATTCTATTATTGTATAATATAATACGGCTGGAAGGCTGTGTTTACCCGAACGTGGCAACACAATTAAATTGAGAAGCGATGCAACACGTCATGGCGGTGCATGGAGGAGTTGTACCTTTCAGTAAATTTCCAGAAAGAAACACATTGGGAAAGGGTGTGAGTGGATGGATGGATGGATGGATGGATGGATGGATGGATGGATGGATGGATGGATGGATGAAAAATTTGTCAGATAAAGGGAGGATTGTGTTGAAAGATGGATGAATAAATGGATTGGTGGATAATACGTTTGAAATGAAGAATAGAACGGTGAGAGGGGGTGGGGGTGGATATGCGGGTATTTTGTTGGATAATGTGATAAATGAGGGTAACTCTAAATAATGAAGGGATTGACTGAAAACTAAGCCGTTGTCTAGTTACCTGAGCACATAGTTCACGCTCACGATACAGTGAGGTCGACTAGACCGAGAGTTGTGCACGATGGTCGCATAGCTCTGCATCCACACCCAGCCGCCATCTTTAGCCATGAACCGGTAATAACGGGTCGTCACTTGGCCTTTCAACAGCACTGTTGAGAGAAACAAATGGTGATAATTTTTCTGTTTTGCTTACTGAGCTCATGATTACAGTATGTTCATTTTGGAAAAGACAAGTGCGAAGTATTACTTAGTTTAGTTTTAGTAAGAGATTTACGCCATTTACAATACAATAAGGTCATGTAAGTGCCGAAGAACAGATGTGTTACAAGAGAGTAACATTCACAAAAAAGAAGGAGGGGAGATAGAGATGATAGATTTTTTATAGGAAAGAAGGAGCAAACCGCACCAGAGCACCCGCCAACCACCCACCGAAGTATTACTGCTTTTTTTTTTTTTTTTACATTTGTACAATACGTTATTTGAAGACATTTAGCTATACGAGCAACACTGTCAAGAGGTTTTGTTAGGCCTAAATAAAGAGTCGGTTATTATTTTGGTTTCTGTCTGTATATAATATACACATAAATTGAAGACAAAAGAGGCAGGGGTAGACCCAGAGCAACCTACTTGGGGTTCCTAAACAATTGATTGACGGGGAAAGAGCTGGATAATGTAGCTTTTTTGAGAGCATCCGAGCAAGGGTATGAATGGAGAACCATGACTGCCAATGTCTATCCTGTTATATTGATAATTGAAACTTCTTTTTATTTTAATGCGTCTTTACGGTTTACATTCTGAGGAAAAGTTGAGAGGTTTAGGTGGGAAAGATACCCTGAATGATTCACAGGAAAAGGAGAATTTGAATAGTTCACATGCTAAGGGGAACTTGAAGGTTTTACATAGGAAGGAGAATTAAAATGGTTCACATGATACGGAGAAGGTGGCTGGAAGGCGCAACTAGTATGCTCTACTTCTATATTCTCCCTCTGCTGTTTCTGTCTGTCTTACTTTTTCCAAGCACTAAATGGTCATTATTGTGCCAATGTGCTTCTCTTAACTTAAACAAACAAACAAACAAAGAAAACAAACAAACAGACAAACGTGGGTCGTTGGTGGGTGCTCTGGTGTGGTTTGCTTCTTCTGTCCTATCAAGCATCTATCGTCCATATCTCCCCTTCTTCTTTTTTATGCTTGTTACTCTCTTGTAACACCACTATTCTTCTGGCGCTCATATGACCTTATACAGTTGCGAGCGCCGTAAAACATCTACTAAAACTTAAAAAAACAGACCAACATGATAAGGAGAGCTTGAACACTGCAGGGAAGAAGAACTTGAATGGTTCACCAAAAATATGACAAGGAGATTTCAAATGGTTAACATGATAAGCACAACTTTAATGTTGCTCATAATAAGGTGACCATAATATGGGATCTAGTGGTCGATTTGGTCTTTACCCATTTTTTGAAAAAAAAAAAATTATCAATTTTCTGAAAAACATGCTTTTTAAATCCTGTTTTGCATTGCTCAATCAGATTCTTTTTGAAAATAAGAATGTGTTAAAATAGTGGAAAATGCG
The DNA here is from genome assembly GCF_000002075.1 of Aplysia californica. Classification (NCBI taxonomy): domain Eukaryota; kingdom Metazoa; phylum Mollusca; class Gastropoda; order Aplysiida; family Aplysiidae; genus Aplysia; species Aplysia californica. The sequence goes on along the minus strand of NW_004797331.1, from coordinate 444,001 downwards.
CCTTTAAAAACGTTAAACGAATCATCAAATAGCATAGTGACACCTTTAATGTTTAAAATGGTAAGGAGAGCTTGATGGCTTCTCGTCGTAAAGGAGAACTTGATTATTTCACATGGTAAGGGTGATTTGAACAATTATTGTGGTAAAGAGAGCTTAAATAGTTCACATAGTAATGAAAACTTGATGGTTCACAAGGTAACGAGGAACTTGAATAATTCACATATTAGAGACATATTAATTGCTTTACTGGAGAAGGAGAATTTGGATCATTCACATATAGAGAACTTGATGACTCTACATGGTAAAGAGAATTTGAATCATTCGCATATCAATGGAGAACTTGGTGGCTTTACGGGGAAGAAAATTTTGAATTGTTCACAGTGTAAGGAATTTGAACTATATTCACAGCGTAAGGAATTTGAATTGTTCACATGGTGAGGAATTTGAATTGTTCACAAGGCACAAGGTAAGGAATTTGAATAGTTGAAATGGTGAGCAATTTGGATTGTTTCCATGGTACGGAATTTGGATTGTTCACATGGTGAGGAATTTGGATTGTTCACATGGTAAGGAATTTGGATTGTTCACATGGTGAGGAATTTGGATTGTTCACATGGTAAGGAATTTGGATTGTTCACATGGTGAGGAATTTGGATTGTTCACATGGTAAGGAATTTGGATTGTTCACATGGTGAGGAATTTCAATTGTTCACATGGTGAGGAATTTCAATTGTTCATATGGTGAGGAATTTCAATTGTTCATATGGTGAGGAATTTCAATTGTTCATATGGTGAGGAATTTCAATTGTTCATATGGTGAGGAATTTCAATTGTTCATATGGTGAGGAATTTCAATTGTTCATATGGTAAGGATTTTGAATTGTTAACATGGTGGTGAATTTGGATTGTTCACATGGTGAGGAATTTGAATTGTTAACATGGTGGTGAATTTGAATTGTTAACATGGTGGTGAATTTGAATTGTTCACATGGTAAGGAATTTGAATTGTTAACATGGTGGTGAATTTGGATTGTTCACATGGTGAGGAATTTCAATTGTTCATATGGTGAGGAATTTCAATTGTTCATATGGGGAGGAATTTCAATTGTTCATATGGTGAGGAATTTCAATTGTTCATATGGTGAGGAATTTCAATTGTTCATATGGTGAGGAATTTCAATTGTTCATATGGTGAGGAATTTCAATTGTTCATATGGTAAGGAATTTGAATTGTTAACATGGTGGTGAATTTGAATTGTTCACATGGTAAGGAATTTGAATTGTTAACATGGTGGTGAATTTGGATTGTTCACATGGTGAGGAATTTGAATTGTTAACATGGTGGTGAATTTGGATTGTTAACATGGTGAGGAATTTGAATTGTTCACATGGTGGTGAATTTGAATTGTTCACATGGTGAGGAATTTGAATTGTTCACATGGTAAGAAGAAAAATCTTCATACTGTGGCCCCCTGAGAAGGTGCCCACACCCCTGTGTCCGGCCACTGCCTCGGACATCATTACCCGGTGGTGAGATGGTCTCGGCCTGTCTGAGCAAACACTCCAGGCACGGGGGTCAACGCGCAGGAGACAGCCCCGGGTCAACTCATTAGCGTCACGTGACCATATGCAAATCTGGCCCACGTGACCTTATTGTTTGTGGTCCAGGCGAAGGGTGGTGTTTAGACAAGAGTCAGACTGATGAAAAAACCATGGATGCTGGGTGGATTTCAGTGACGGGGCATGGAGATGGGAACCGGGGAAGGCAGAGAGGGTTTTTCTTATTGATCTGATAAGATTGTGTGTACCTCGAAGATAGTGGTACCCAGGCTGTACCCAATCCATGTACATTGTTGGCGTTCTGTTGGGTTGTCCTTGTGAAGGCAAAACATGTACCCTTTTCTCGACACATTATTGTGATTATCTGTAAAAAGGTAAAAGTCTTGGATTTTCACGTCCTTTTGCTACAAGATGGAGCCAAGACAAAGGACAAAGAGTCAGGACAACTCTTCGTACAGCCCACAAAACTTCGTTTTATCATTGTGATCAAATTCTCGAGAGTCAATTAAGAAGTCCTAAGATGGCCAGACGCGATACCATTTTTTAAGCAGATCCACCACAAAGGTTTACCTCCGTGTCTGTATTGAAATAATTAGGGGGAGAGGATTTGGCTCTTCATAGACGGCTGTATAAATGAAAGGCTGAATCTGATAGGATGGGCGATTATATTATAATTGAAAGGCTGTATCCGATTGGATAATTATAGGGCAATACACTTACACGTGTGGTGTGCATATCTCATGTGCAGAATGTCACACGCGTGGATGTAGTGGTAGAGTGTCTTCTCGATCAGATCCTGGGGCTCATACCCTGTTAGTGCGGCCACCCTGGGGATGGCAGAATTATTAAATGATATACTATTGTAGGGGGGGAAAAGGGTGGATATGTTTGGGCAGGGGAGAGGGAAAACCGTTTTGGATACACACACATACATATCCGCACACACAGACACACAAACACACACACAAACACACACACACACACACACACACACACACACACACACACTCACACGTATCTGTGAGTATATAATATAATATTTGTATGTGAGTATACATTTGCTATTACTATATACTATAATAGAATTGTAAGGCTGGTCACTTAGAATGT
>NW_004797331.1:437994-441027 GCF_000002075.1 Aplysia californica | reverse complement strand
GTGTGGTTGTGTATGTGTTCTGACAGACTGACAAACAGAGAGACAGACAGACAGAGAGACAGACAGACAGACAGACAGACAGACAGACAGACAGACAGACAGACAGACAGACAAACAGACAGATCACCAACAAACACGCAAGTAAAACGTGATCACCTTGTATCTAGAAAGATGAGCTTGAGATCCAGAGAAGCTCTGAACATGAACATATTGTTGAACATCTTGATCTCGGTGATGGCTGACGGGGGAAGGGAGTGACCCACAGCCACAAGCCCCACGTTCTGGTAACAGCCATCATACGGAGCGATGTCCATTGTGTACTGCTTGATCTTCAGGTAACCGCTACAATGGATTACCTAGCGAAAGACAGTATACATTTTGTGTCTAAGTTTAGCTTTAGTAAGAGATTTTACTACACTTGCAAAACAATAAGGTGAAAGGTAGTATACATTTTGAGTGTTAGTTTAGTTTTAGTAAGAGGTTTTTATAACATTTGCAAAACAATAAGGCCTGAGATTAGAGGTGTTACAAGAGAGTAACAAATACACAAATGAAGTAAAAGAGATAAGAAAGATTGCTGTGTGGCAGAAAAGAAGGAGCAAACCTCACCAGAGCACCCGTCAACCATCCACATGCTGTGTCTTATGTGAGCTTGCTTGACCCGTGTCTGTGATGTCGCAGTTTGGCGCATCGCTGTCACACGCAGGAGACCCGAGTTCGATTCAATCCTAAGTGGGGAGAAATATTCTATCGAGTATCTCGGTCTTTCAGTAGGGATGTTGTATCCCTTTCAGCCCGGTTTGGCACTGACAGGCAGGATCGGAAGCTCACGTCCTGAATTATTTCAACTGTTTCGATGGGGGCGTTAAAAGAACACTCCTTCATCGGAAATATTAGAAATCTGAGCTTGTTTGTAACTACAATATACTATAGCCTTGAATTTCGTATTTGTTTTGTTTTGTAAACTAGCGCCTTTTTTCAAACCCACGAAGTTTTGTAATTTTTCTTTTCTACACACACACACACACACATACAGAGAGAGAGAGAGAGAGAGAGAGAGAGAGAGAGAGAGAGAGAGAGAGAGAGCGTGAGGGGGGTGGGATACATACCTGCATACCCTTCTCCTGCTGTATTGTTTTTGTAACTGCCTTGTCTACATTTTCCATTCATTTTCTCTTTCAAATTTGTATTAACTGAGTTTGAGTGATTTGTCCACAGCCAGAGGACAATTTTTAAACAATGAAAGGGTTGCATATAGTTGAATTATTTCAAAAGATCAAAGGCGTCGAAACTAAAAATAGTCCACTTAATTGCCCGAGAAATTGGGATGATTTATCCAAATTTCGGTCTTTCTAACCCTTTGATATCACCGGGTTTCTCTACAATATTAACACATTTGAATATTTTAAGTTTCTCTGAAGAAAGCCTCATTGCGCCGATCTCCCGATTCAAGTTCCTCGATGGCTTATGAATAATGACTTCCGATACCTTTTAATCCAGACCGAGATGACAGCTCCACATTCAAGTACTCGGGTGTTATTACTTACACCTGCGGCTAAGGTGCAATCGATTACACATACATGGGTACATATACATACTCATATTCGTTATCAGTTCACCGCTTTTGTGGGCGGTGTTTGCCCTCGTTTGTTCTGGGACAACAATAACCGCCGCCGTTCCCTGGTATCGCACGAGTGCAGCAGGGTTATGACTAATAAATACAGCGACACGCGGAATGCTGGCGATAAAGTTTTAGCGACGTAATCCGGCCCTGGATCATATCCTAGCGCAAGTGTTGCTGTAATATTCAATTGTAGTTGTAGCGCTGATACAAAAGACTGGCTCGGGGTCCAGTCGGGATAGCTGGTGGTGTGCGGAATTCTGGATCGGCTGCTATAACTTTAATGTCTTTTACAACGAAAGACGTAAGGAATGTTCAAGAATCGTCATTTATATTTCAGCATCGAACAGTTTCGACAGCTCTGTACCACCGAAACTTAAGAGGTCAAGAGTGGTGCTTGTTTGAAGTGGGAAATGTATGTTTGTAACCGGCTGTGCCAGCTTGCTCCACGAGGACGCAAAGATAAAATTCGGTTTAAAAAAAAAAAAAAAAATGGGCGTGTCATTTGAATCTGTCAAAAAAGCTCGTTTAACGATATTGTTTTTCCGCATCCTCAAAGCACAAAATCAAGGAAAACTGAAAAACAAAAGAAAAAAATGTTGCGTTGCGGCTGTTGTTGATATTGTTGCTACTGTTATTGCTCACACTGCTATTTTTGGTTGTTGTAGGTAATCCTGACGCACCATGTAATATCTTCAACCCTGTGCTAAATTGTAGTAGCTTTTCTAAATGAATGGCCCACTTGTGTTGGAAAAGGCGTAAAATGGGAAGTCCTTCAAGCTGTTCTTTGTTGGTGCTAAAAATGTTGCGCAAAATGAGAGCGCATGGAAACGGTTTTTTGCTTTTTGTTGTTGTTTTTTCAAGGACCGCGTATACTAAGAAGAAAAAAAACAGAAAATCTAACGATATAATGACAATGATATTAATTAAGCTAATGACTAATCAGAACTCACCTTGTAACCTCCTGAGGTCAGCCCTGCATTTCTCTTGGCAAGAACACATTTCATCCTCAAGAAGAAAGATCTCTCGATCTCTACATCTGCCAAAGACATAAATATATGGATGATAATCAAACAATGACAATCAAATGGCAATCTTCATTTATCTTCTAGGAGAAATTTGTCTTGATCATTTACAATGATAGAGGCATTACAAATTTCACCTCAGCACAAAATGTACGTGTACATTAAGATCACCGAGAGGTCAAAACTCACCTTGAAGAATATGCGTGTGGTAGGGGTGATGTACAGTGAGCAGAGCGGTCATCTCGTCGTGGTCAGCCGGGTGGATGTACTCGTAGATGCTGCCACCGGTAAGCTCCACTTGAGACAGACCCAGATGAACAGAGGCCGTTTCCGATATGTACATGATTTTGCCGTCAGGAGCTACCACGAAAATGAAGCCGTCAAGGG
>NW_004797331.1:432737-437894 GCF_000002075.1 Aplysia californica | reverse complement strand
GGGGTGAGAAGGGAGAAGTCGTTGTATAACAGGTTTTCGAATAGACACCATTGCTCAGAGTTCACGCAAACTTGGGGAATTGTATTAATATAATCTTTTCTTTTTTTTCGAGTTAGGGACGCAGGCAGCTTTCACAGTTAGAGAAAGACACACAGATGGATTGACGGACGTACAAAGAAAAAGATGCAGACAAACAGGCAAACATTACACCAACGGGCGTCGGGGCTGAAGCGAACAGGCTTGTTTGAACTAACCATAGCGGCCGGTGTATGAAAGAACAGAAAGAATAAATAAAAAAGAAAGAAAAACCTGGTAGTGAAGATCGTAAATTGCTCGGCTAGCTCTGTGTTTGGTCAGAGAGCAGACGATAAAAAGCGCTCACTTTCCGAGTGGTGTTCACTGGGATATCAGTTTACCCTATGTCATGTTTGCTCTCGGGGTGATTTGAACCCTCGGCCCTTTTGTCCCCGCTTGAAGCGACGGTCGCTGTCTCCTTGGTGCGAAAATATGTCTTCCTTTTACGCTCAGAACGGAAGTAGCAGCACCAGTCCCGCGCAGGTTTCATAAAAAAAATGGAAGGCTTCTTTCGAAAAGAGATGGGAAAGAAAGAAAGAAAAGAATGAATGATAGAAATGTGAAAGAGGATAAATGTTTGACATAAAAATAAACACGGTTATGAGAAAGAGCCGGCGCGGTCGCTAAATTAATAATAAATCGTTGCGAATCGGAGAGAAAGGTTCGTTTGTCAGCTAGCTATATGTCAAATGAGTGCCCTTGAGTTTGTTAAGTAGGGGTGGGTAAAGGTTAAGTTAAGTCTCAGTATTTGAAAGCTGAAATCTCGCGTAATTAAAATAGGGCATATCCGAACGAATCGACGTGTCATGCGTACTTTAAATCTATCGTGTCTGTTATAGTTCAGACGGTTACTCATGAGCAAAAAAGGGGAGGGAGGGGGGATGGGGTGTTCCTCTTGGCCTTGGCTCTTACAACATTTTGTTGCTATGTAGTTGATGTGCTTGTTGTTTTGCTGATGGGGTGGGATAGAGCTGATGGCTGAGTATTGTTGCTGTTTCTGTGTTGCTGTTTTTTGTTGTTGTATCTGTTATTGCCGGGTAAATATTATTGGTACTGTTCTTTCTCTTTTGTTGTTGCTGTTCTGCTGGATAATTATGTTGCTTTTCTTCTTTTGTTGTTGTTGTTGTTGTTGTTGTTGTTGTTGTTGTTGTTGTTGTTGTTGTTGTTGTTGTTAACGTTGCTGTGTGGTATGTTGGGCATCTGTTGTTGCTGTTGTTGTGTTTCAGGATATTTGTTGCTGTTGTTGTTTGATTGCTGGATAATGATGTTGTTGTTCTTCTTTTGTTGTTGCTGCTGTTGTTGTGTTGCTGAATATGTGTTGTTGTTGTTGTTGCTGCTGTTGTTACTAGTGCTGGATGATTATGTTGCTTTTGTTCTTTTTCTGTTGCTGCTGTTGGAGCTATTCCTATAGTTGTTCGTGTTGCTGATCTTGCTGCTCTGCTCTTGGTGCAGATGTTGTGATGTGTGTGTAATATTGTTGTAAAAGTTGTTAAATCACCAATTAGGAAATACAGTAGAATCTGCTTAAGACGATCACCCATTGTCCAACAGAAAAGTACTCATTTAAGACAGGTCATTCATTCTCTTAGACAGTGTCAGTATATTGTATGAAACAAAACTCAATTTTATTTCTTTTCTTTCTTTGTTTTTTTTTTGGGGGGGGGGGAGATAAGAAATGGTTATTTTTACTTTACAAGTAATCGCCTCGGATGGGAGGTCGTAGGAGCAGGTTCCACTGTACGCCTCGAAGAAAAAAGCCTGATATGTGGAAAGAGACTCGGGTTGCAGTTGTTGCGACAGTATGTTGATAATGAAATGGAAGCTATATCGAGATAGCTCGATGTAAACTGCATTTCACTACAATGAAAGCACCTTTGGGTCAAACCAGAAACCAGGCACTATTCAAGTGGTAAAATCCGGAATCATTCAGACCAATGAACCTACTAGAATGTCTTTTTAGAAAGTGTTGAATTGGAATCAAGTTCCTTAACGCCCATCTCGAACTTTAAGGTGCATGGCCGTACTTTAAAGACCGAACGTATTTCGAATATAACCCACTAATTATCGAAACAGAAGCCGTTAGCACTTTTTTAATTCAGTAGTGTGGTCTGGATTTAAAAAAAAAAAAATTTCGATGGCAGGTGGTTGCTTTTTCTGTGTTTTAAATGGTAGCGTGGGTGGCTGAAAGGTGCTCTGGTGTGGTTTGATCCTTCTTACCTATCAAACATCTACATGTACCATTTTTATCTCTCGTCCTACTTTTTTTTTCTTTTTTTTTTACTCTTCAACAACACCTCTAATTGTTGGCCCTTGTATATGACCTATTTGTGCCGCTAATGTTGTAAAACGCTTAATTAAAGAAAATATAAATGGCCACCACCACGTGGACAGATGCTCAAACTTAAACGTGTAGATAATTAGTTATAAAGGTAAAACGGGATGGTATGTTATGACCTTTTGCTATTTAACAGGCAATATAACAGCAGTATGCATGATAAGCTTTGCCTGGGCAGTAGTCATAAAGAAAGTAGATTATCCAAGTACTACTTCCCTCCCTTCAGAACGTGACTAACGTGATTACTATGCTCCAACTCCAAAGGAGAGACATGGTCAATACTTTTGGAACCAAAGAAGGTGTAATGTAAAGGGTGTCTTGTCATTGCACGTTTGTGATAAGGATATTGTGTTACATGGAAGAGAATTTTTAACTTTTGAATTTTGCCTCGGTGGAGACTAACGACCTATTTTACTGCATTTTTAACTGCCACATGAGATCTTGAAAGGGTGCAACGAGTACACTGGCCCTCCGAGACTTTCCTTCCTTATCCGGGAAGACAAGGCACTCTGTATTACCGACTTTGTTTGTTTGTTTATGTTTGTTTAGTATAGGATTTTACGGCGCTCACAACTGCATAAGGTCATATGAGCGCGCGGGACACACCTAATACTTTTTCGTTGGTAGGAAATTTTGAATTTTGCCCGGGTGGCGGCCGAAGTCTACTCTTATCGATTTTAGACCACCAAGGGATCTATAACGTGCGCAACTTGCACACGGGCCCTCCGAGATTTTTCGCTCTTGTCCGAGAAGGCTAGGTGTAGATCTTTCCTACCAGGAGATCAGGGGTGTGGTAGAAAGACAGCTGTAAGAAGGAGTCAAGGAGTAGCAGTAGAAAGGCTGCAGAAAGAGCCAGGAGCCCAGAGGAGGGGGCAAGGAAGGTGAGGGGGTGGGGGCAGAAAGAGGAGACGAAAGCAGACGACAGAATATTGCTAGAGAGCAGGAAAGAAGGTGAAAGGAGACAATTTTAGAGAAGAAAATTTTTCGGTCGCTACCCGGATTCGAACCCGGGACCTTTGAATGAGAGGCCAACACCTTAACCTCTAGGCCACGAGAGCCCCCTTACCGAGTTTGAGTCAGGAGTAGTGGAAGAAGGAGATTGAGTGAGCGAGACAGATTTTCCGTTTTCTTCTTTTAAAAAAATATTATAAGCTAATGTTATGTGTCTTCGCCAAAATTACCCCAAATACAAATGTTTGAGCATGTTAGAACACTTAATAGAATTTAAGAGCCAGAAACTGGCTCAAGCAAACATTCCAAGTCATCAAGTTATAAAATATGTTCTTCGTCAGTTGTCAAACAATGAGTTGGCAAGACTCAAGGGTTAAGTTTCGTGGGGGGGGGGGGGGGGGGGGGGCTACACCTGAAGACTATCTCGCTATTTAGTGGACCAAATTTTACCAAATTTGGCACACATAACAAGCATAGTAAGGAGTTTTAAAATCGGCTCTCAAATTTGAGGAAAAAAAAGGTTCGTTTCCATGGATACGGCGGCCATATTGGATTTTGTTGACATGTCTTACTGTACTTATTTTTTATGGAAATTGATTGTTTTTTGTTGTGTGTTTTTTTTGCATGCATGTTAGCTAACATTAGATCTAAAAATCTGGATGCTGGTTTTTTTCCTAAACGAATTAGACATGTTTTAATGAATTTTTTCCTGAGGTAGTATTCAAGTTTGTGAAAAATCCGTAGAAATCCACACTCCGGAAACCACCAACAAAAATCTATTCCGTATATCAAAAATTCAACAGACAAAATTTTAGTATTACCTCTTCTCTTCATTCTGTGAAAATTTCAGGAAGATTAGATGAAAAATTGTCGAGTTATTCAATAAAGTAAGGAGAAAATCGCGTTTTCAGAAAACGGCTGAAAAAGAAAAATAAAAGATTGATTTTATGAGAAAATGGTGGTGACAAACATGCCTGTACAGGGGAAAATTAGGCTTTAAGGTGTTCTTATGCAATGGAATAGTTGTAAGAGAGGCGCTGCGGAAGCTAAAAATGCCTACAAATCAAATTCCATAATTTTGAGCCGAATTGGGACTTTATGAGTTCCATTCCCGTTGCAGAACTTTTATCGAGCCTCTTTGTCTGCTGGAATGTTGTAACCCTCTCAGTATGTGAACTCTTTCTCTGTCGCAAATAATAATTATGTGGTCTAATGATAAATGCAAACATCAGACACCGTTACTTGATCTACTTTCGTTTAGTAAGAGTTTCACGGCACTTGCAACACAATTAGGTAATATAAGTGCTAAATATTAGAGGTATTACAAGTAATATGTATACACAAAACAGAAGAAAAGAGAGATAACGACGATATATGTTTGATAATAAAGGAAAATCAAACCACACCAGAGCACTTGCCATCTACTCACGTATTTACTTTGAAGGATTTGTGACTTGAGCAGATTTGTATAAAAGTAAAATGAAATGGAAAGGTGGAAATGAGAGGTGAATGGAAAAAGAGTGAATAAATGAGAAAGGTAACTTCAGAGACAAAGATATAAAAAAAGATACAGACAGACAAAAAACCCGACAAATAATAATACGCTGAATAATGATAGAGACTAGCAAAAGGGCCCCTAGACAAAGAATGTGTGTGTGTGTGCGTGTGTGTGTATGTGTGTGTTTGCTTGTGTGTGTATGTATGTGTGAACAGGAAAAAGATAGGGGTGTTTATCTTGAGTAGTAGTACAGTAGTGGTAATATTCGTGTGAGCGTGAGAGAGAGAGAGAGAGAGAG
>NW_004797331.1:431335-432637 GCF_000002075.1 Aplysia californica | reverse complement strand
TTAAACCGAGAATTTTGTTAGGCACGTTGATATGTTAAGATTTTTGGAGGAAGTTGTAAGATGATATATATATAATAAGTTGCACCTGAAATCTTGATGTCGGAAAGTCTACGTGATTTGCGTGTGTGTGCGTGTGGGTGTGTTTAATCATTACTTTCTTGTTAGAACATAATGCTATCTGAAATACGTTCAAGGCTGTCTTTAGATTCTTTTTACCTAAGAACCTTAATCTATTGCCCTCACCCCCTACCCTTTCCCCCCCCCCCTTCTTTCATCCTTGTTTAGTACCGTTGTGACAACGATTGTCAGTCTTTATCTCTCTTTAACCAAGGCTTAATAGCGTCCCACAGAAAGGAGTTCAGATTCAATTCTGATTCCCAAGTATCGATCAGGAAAGCCAATCAGTCGTTGATCATAGTAAAGGTCACTATGTCACGTTGTATCGTCTTTGAAAAATAAACAAGTTTCTTTGTCTTTGTTTAAGAACCCAATGTCAGCTTGGTGAAAACAAGTTAAATCCTCGAAATAAAAGTGAAACATCTTGACAAAGATGCATCTTTCCCAACGATACTAAGTTGTCAACACCGGACATCTTTCACTAAATCCCTCTGTGTGTCTCTAGATTTTGTCCCCACCGTATACTGATCCCACAGCAAAGAAAAACCCCGATATCCGAAAATTGAAGCCGCGATATATTTAAACAAGAAATAGTACTTTTATGTAGACAGACGACATAGCCGAGGCTGTGAGACAAACTTCTCCCCTGACGGAAACGCAAATAAACGAGAGGGACGAAATTTCAATCATCACCGACTCCGAACCTTAAACATAACGGAGTAGAGAGTAAACACTCGAGAAGAATAGAGAAATTTGGCCAACTTCTCCTAAAATCCTGGCTCAGCGCATCTTAGCCAATGGCACAGCTCTTCAATGTTGAAGTTTAAAGACTACACTCTGTATCTAATGCTTAGGCAAACAGTGGGCGATACGGTACCCAGCCGGCTAAACAAAAAGAAAAATGAGACAGTAGTGAAAGAGAAGACGGAGGAAAAAATAAAGCTAAAAAAATGAAAACGAACGTGTAAGAGGCAACATCAGGGTGAAGACAAAGAGTCGAACAGACGAAAGAAGACTCATGTGAAATGATCCCTATTTCTGTTTGGAATCGTAAAGCTCTAAATACTGACAGTGATAAGGAGTACAGGCAACGTATGTATGAAAGAATTTATTGAGAGCTATCCGCTTAGATCCTATCACACGTAGAGCTGAACTGTGTTCGGTATTGATTTCAGAACCCCACCC
>NW_004797331.1:429328-431235 GCF_000002075.1 Aplysia californica | reverse complement strand
CACCCCCCAACCTTCCTTTTTTTAAATCCCACAATACCTACCTCTTCGTAAAGCAAAAAGGTTATTTTTCATGCCAAACCTCTCCACAAAGACTGATCTACAATAGAAACAGACCTGTTTGGGGGGAGAATCGGGGAAAGTGCTCACACATCTAAAGAGGAAAAAAGATTGGGAAATATTGGAACTAGAGTCTCACACACCACAGTCCAGCATGTCACCATCTGAACTATCATCACACCCACCTCTTTAGTTCTATATTAAGGCTATAATTATTGTTATTTTTATTCTAATGTCCTTGATGTAGGGTTGTAAATCACAGAGAATCAGTCAGGTGACCAACCATGCCGAGGTCCAAAAAAAATGTAATAGTAGGTATTTTAAGACCTTTTTGGGGTAATATGTACAGTAGTAACACTAACAGTGGGAAGTAGGAGAAGCGGCAGGCCACACGAGTGTGCCGACCAACTTGCTGTAAGCACACCTTAGCTGTATGACAAGCTGTCTGCAGGGATTAGGACAAGAGGGGTTTGGTTTGGTTTGGTTAGGGTTTTAATTCTACCATATATTTGCCTAGAAGGCGTGGGAGGGGAGTATTCTTATAAATAAAACAACCAATGGAGTTACTTAAAACAGCAATAAAACTGAATATTTAAGATGAAAGGTACAGATGCAAATTGTGCATCTGAATTAAGTGCAGATGCCATATACCTTTTTACCGGTGAATTTTTGCAAAGACAAAAACAAACAAACAAACAAACAAACAAACAAACAGTCAACCTTCTTGTTCGGAAGTACGAGGAAAAGAAATACCCCAATGGCAGCCAACATCATTTTCTAAATATGTAGAAAGTTTGTTTTGTTTTTTTAATTTCAAAACTTTGGATTTGAGGGAGGCAGGGAAGAGTGTTAAAGTCTGCCCTTCGAAACGAAAAAAATAGATTACAACAAATTATTATTAGAAAGAAGCAGGGGAGAAAACTGCGCAGACCTTCTGAGGCTCTCAAAGTATAGATCTACAACAAAAAGTCATCTCCCAAGGCTAGCGAAGTCGGTAGCGCCTCTTTCATCAAGGGCCAGTTTGTGTGCCTGCGGTTTTAGCAGGGGAGTGAGGACATTATAATCTGCTTTTGATCACCGACTTCGTGGTCCGAGTCATCCTACGGCGTGTGGGGTGTCGCTGATCTCATGCTCAGCCCAAAAATATTCTCAGAATAATATCGTGACATGGATTAATGTGTGTTTATAGCGTTGCTTTTCTGATGTAAGCAGAATAATGTAGACTTACTTCTAATAATACATGCCTAATTGAGTGTTCTGAGATAGGGAATTTTTCCTTTTGAAAGGAACATTATGAAACCGAAATAGAGCCGACTGTCAATTTTGTTTTAGCTTTAAGGTTCTTAAGTTTACACATTAAATACCTTTTTCTGTCTGTAAATGTTTTGTTGGGCTTTTGTTGTTGTTGTTTTTGTTTGGGTTTTGTTGTTGTTGTTGTTGTTGTTGTTGTTGTATTTTCTTCTTTTTGGGGGGGGGGCTGGTAGTTTATTTTGTTTCGTTTTAGACTTTCTTGTTTGGTTGGTTTGTTTTGATTTGGTTTTGTTTTTTAAAAGTTAAAACAATTTCTTCATTTCATGTCCTATACGAATCACGAGATAGGGGCGCTGGCTTGACACATATATTATTTGTTTCAATATACATGTATTTCGATATTCAACCATACCCCTACTCGACGGAATGTTCTTCAGTCGTAACTTATCATGCAAAGTATTTTGTTGACTATGTGCTTCAGTTCACATTTTTGGGGGATTTGAACTAAGATCACCCGTATCACAACCCAGCGTGTTATAAACCGAGTTAGCTGCTCGCTGAATATCTTAAAAGTTCGGTATTTGGCGGTAAAACTCCCC
>NW_004797331.1:423796-428622 GCF_000002075.1 Aplysia californica | reverse complement strand
GGTATTGTTGTTTTTTGTGTGTGTATGTGAGTATGTGTATGTGTGCTTGTGTGTGTGTGTGTCTGTGTGTGTATTTGAGGGTTTCTGTGTGTGTGTTTGTCTGTGCTTTGTGAATGTATGTGTGTGCGTATGTGTATTCATATGTGTGTACATGTGTACGTGTGTGTGTGTGTGTGTGTGTCTGTGTGTGTGTTTGTGTGTGTGTGTGTGTGTGTGTGTACGTTGTGTTGCGCATGTCGTGCCTCCTGCTAAAACGCAGTGAGTGTATTTATTACCCTTTTAAAAGATCGGAGGTTTATTCGAGGGAGGGGGGGGATTTCTGATGGTATCGCAGAAAAGCAAGAACAGTTTTTACGTGTAAATTTGGGTGTTTTACGCCCCTATCAACACAGTTTAGATCATTTAGGAGGCGGGCTTCAACCCTGTTTACCAGAGCCACGCGAGCTGAGATTGAGTAATACAACGTCCTAGCAAGAAGGATAGAGATACTCGATAAAAATTCTCTCCATCTACAGAAATCGAGCTCAGATCTTTTACATGAGGTGACGAAAAGCCTGACCGTTAAACCAGAGGCACTGCACAATGTCTGTAAAAATAGATGAAGATTTCGCCTCAGGAGTAATTGGGGACGTCTTCCTCTCAGAAAAAAAGTTGATGAACTCATCCGAGAGGCTAACAAGTGAGCACGCATTGTTGACATCTGCGCCATTACTTTGTGTCCATTTATACAGACGTCCTTTAATTGTCATTATATTACTTTATTAAAAGTTATCGCCACGGTTAAATTTTTTTTCTCCTATCATTCGATTTAATTTCGGTCAGATCCACTAAAACTAACTAAATGCGAAATGTTGCTTTAAGACAGTTATTATCTTTATGTTTGTTACCTAGACCTAGGTCAATTTCGGAGGCATCGAATATCTTTCAAGTTGTTATCGAGGACGATGTGGCCAAAAAGAATGTCCAGATGCCAGATAATTTTGAACCTGATCATACAGAGCGTTAGAAAACTTACACACTCTTTTAAGAAAAACTGTCCTACTTATGCTCAGAAGGTCAAATTATAACAGAACATTCACTTTGACAAAGTTTCTTCACAAACGTTATTCCCCATGACCTAATCAAACTAAAGAGTATTGATGGCTAATTGCTCATCGATGACCCCGTGAACAAGACAATATGAAAAGAACACGAGCGAAGAGAGAATATACTTTTCGCCTGTCAAAGAATTTTTTTAATAACCAGAAAGAAGCAATGAAGCAGGTCACATTGGGTTGAGTTGATAAAGAATCAGTTTTAATTCCTTCGTTTCCCGCACACAAAGCGTGTCACATTTGTACAAGCTGCCTGTGTCAGACCCTGGCCCCGTCCTCGACCGTCTGACAATCTCTCATCACCAGCTGGGACGGAGTGACCATTCACACCGGGTGAAGACACAAGGAATATCGTAGTTTCCTGCATAAATGTGACACCCTTCTCAGTCTAAAACTATTTATTCTTAACATGAACCGTTTGGCAGTGGGGATAAAATAGTTAAGGAGATGGGACAAAGAGAGGAAAAAGTGAGAGCCTAACGTAAATAAGACATTTGTATTTCCAAGAATAAGATCTTCGTAAGTGTTATTTCCCAACTGGAAGGGCTGCATCTCATTAAGGTACTTTTGTTTGTTTGTTTTAGTAGGAATTTTATGGACTTGCAAGACAAATAAGGCATTATAAGTCCCGAAGATTAAAGCTGGTACTGTACTCGTATAGGTACATACAAAGAAAAGAAGGAGAAATGATCAGGACAACAGGTGCTTGGTGGGAAAGACGGAACAAACCACACCAGAGCATGCGCCAACTACCTCCTCCAAATGGCATGTTCTGAATAAGTAATACTTTTTATTTCATAAGTTAAGTGTATTTCCTCGTTCGTCAATAGATTGTACCCAAACTGCAACCATAGTAAGATCTTGGAAAAGATTGTGGTTTGATGTTTTCCTTTGCTCTTCACGTAAGCGTCGTCTCTATTCGAACCCCGTCTTCTTTAAAAATAAAAATAAAACGTCTCCATTTTCTGTAAATCCAAGCTAAAAATCAGGGGCAACTGACCGCAAGATATTCATCTTACAGTACACATAAATAGAATCATCCATTGCCTGATAGGCAACCACGCCCCGTTTTCAAAAGTATTCATACTGACTAAAGGGACTTCAGTTAGAAGTAGGAATTAATTTCGAATTTTGGCCTTTCGGCAGCCCGATGAACTCACTTTTAACCTCATTACCCTTGGCAAAAAGCTCCCGAATTTCCCCTCTCTGTGACGGTCCGTGTCACTCGTCTCGCTGTGAGGTCCCTCAGTACGAGACCCTGCATTGACAGCGCAGAGACTGCCAGCAGATTTGTCCAAGACGCCATTACGGCCAGCTTTTCTAACCATTCTTCCCGTCTGCAGGGACTGACGGCGCCGGCCGCGCACAGAGCCGCTGAGCGAAACGCATAAATTAACATGCGGCCAATTCTGACACAGCGAGGAAAAGAAAGATAATATATTGTTAGGTGTGATGCAGAGAAGATAGAGAAGAGGAAAAAAGGCAACCCGTAGGACGAAGTTATTAAAACGTCGAGTCATGTATCTAAGTGTACGGCTGAAAACTGCTTAGTTAATAATACGGCCGAAAAGCTCTCCTCTCTCAACCCATTTGGTGCGAAAAAACGATTCGACACGCTCTAATCATATCGACGCCACCTATGAAGAATTCTGTAGAGCACAGTCTGTCAACGAGGAAAGTGGGAGCGACTACGGTTCTTTCAAAGTGCCCGTCCATGGAGCCACGCCTTGTTAACTTCGTTCTCGAACGTAGAAAGCGCCACGCACCTCCTGAAATGAAACCTAAGATGATGTCATTTTTCACTGCAGTAATAGAGACCTGTGGGAAAGAGTCGTGGGAACTAAAACTTTGTATCGATCTGACAAGCCAATCGCTGATCGCCCTGTGCGCGGTGTCTGACATTTTCGACTTCATGTTCAATGTGGGCATTGTCCATGGCGTTGTCCTGTCAAGGGTATGACACTTGAATGTTCTTAGAGCTGTGAAACTCCAATATCTAAGTTAACTCTAAAGTAAAATTGGTCTTTTGTCACTAAGGGAAAATGGTATATATGACATCTGTCAATACGGAAAGTAGGTGCGAAGAGACTCGTCTGAGTGATTAAGTACGTATAACAATAAACACAGGTTATACAAAGTTATATTGTGCGCTGTTTTCGAATTCCTATTATTATTGCTTTGTTTTCTCAACCACTCTTCAGTAATTATGGCGGCCCTTTGTAGTTTAGCTCTCGCATAACCATGTTGTATAGCGACAACCCCCTTACAAGAACAGTGCTGTTTGTTGTTGTTGTTGTTGTTCTGTGTGCGTGTGTTTGTGTGTATATGTATATGTGTGTGTGTTTGTGCGTGTGTGTGTGTGTGTTTGTGCGTGTGTGTGTGTGTGTTTGTGTGTGTGTGTGTGAGTGGCTCTGAGTATTATGTGTGTCCGTCTGTGTATTATTATATATGTGTCCTCTCTCTCTCTCTCTCTCTCTCTCTCTCTCTCTCTCTCTCTCTCTCTCTCTCTCTCTCTCTCTCTTTCTTTCTCTCTCTCTCTATCACTCATCTCACTCCCTCCCTCCTTTCCTTCTATTGTTCTTTTTTTAAGGGGTGCGGGGGGTTCTCAAGACACTAAATTAGCGAGCAACAAAGCAAGGATTGGTCATCCAGCAATTGGTCGGACATACGTGCCGACGCACCACCGTCTGCCCTCTCTCTATCCCCGCGTTCCTTGCTCTACCCCCCAGGTGTCCTGGCAATGAAAAGGTTAGAGGAACCCCCGCAGCCACCTGTTTGCTCAATTGTCGCTGGCAGATAGAACCATCTTGTCCCAAGACTCTTGACGGGACACTTGGAGATAAAGCTGAATTTCCTCTCACACAAAAGACTGAGCGCAAATCCTACTTTCGTTTTCAGAAAGAAGGCGAAGGGAAGGGGAACTAACTAACAAAAGCGGGGCAGCGAGTTTCCGCATGCGTCTTTTCGAACCATGAGATCATAACAGCAACCCTCTCAGGGTTATACGCAACTAGCTGTGTTTTACTACGTTTTCTCTAAAGTATTTCACCCTTTACAGCACTCCGCAATTATTACCCAGACGTAAACCTGCTATGCGCTAGAATTAAGGCCCCAGATTCGCATACGAAGAAAATGCCGTGTTTTGGTCGAGAGAGTTTGGCCTGGGGTTGAGGGGAGTATTTCTAGAGTCAATTAACAAGTTTCTACAAAAATAGTGTAAGAAAGAGCGAAGTAAAATCACTAAAAATTAATCCATTAATTCCGACTTCTCTTATTTCACATGTTAAAGTCTACCAATTTTTTTAAAAACTAACGTCGTGACGCAACATTCTAGCACTTTACAAAATATTTTAAAACCCTTCTCCTGTTGTTAAAGGATATCACAGAATCTGAAGTTCTGATATTTTTTTAATACCTTTTTTTCAGTTGCGTGTTCCCCCTGCGGTGCTGAAGCCTCTTGAATTCTTTATCGTGTGACCGCCAACGCGGCGAGCAAATAGTCAGACGAGGGGCGAGAGAAGACAGAGGCAGTAAGTCATAGTGTTATCTCGCCCAAGACCTGACTGTCACCACAACAAAAAGAGCGACCCTCGAAGAAAATAAGTTTTTTAGAACTGCGCACCTCGCACCTCTCTAGTTCTCCGTCTGTCCCCGTGAATGTCAAGTGTTGGTGTGTGTGTGTGTGTGTGTGTGTGTGTGTGTGTGTGTGTGTGTGTGTGTGTGTGTGTGTGC
>NW_004797331.1:419651-422226 GCF_000002075.1 Aplysia californica | reverse complement strand
TAACAAACTGCTCGAACGAAAAGGTATTGAAAAAAAATACTCGTTGACCTAGTATCAAATACAAGACATAAATATTGAAACATGGACGTTTGAACCAGGCGATACGACGCTATTTAAATCCTTAAGGGCTATTACGACAGGGAGTAAGACGCTTCTTTCAGACCGTTTACCTCTTCAACCTCCCAAGAGTCCTCAAAGTAAAGCAAAAATCTCTTGTTTCTAATTCAATTACTTTATCTAATCCTAATAACGGACATGAAGGGCAGTAGGATTGATAATTCACAAACTACAGCATAAATGTTCTCAACGTTCGCTAACCGAGTACAGATTTCAATTTGTGTCACCAGCATAGAATCGAATTATAACATCACAGACCGTGAACTGTCATGGCTGTCACTTTGTGCTCTCTACAAAAACTTCCACACGAAGCGTGCACACCATGGGCGCGCAGATGAACGGTAAAGCAGCAGTCTGGCTTTATTCGAGTGTGCGCGACACCCTTCCACCAATGCTCTTTTATTGGGCTCCAAATTAAGTCGAACGGCCAGCTCCATAGTGAACCGGAATTATACCAGAGTGCGTGATCTAGGGTACAATACAAGTCTATGGTCCAAAGATATGAAATTACAGTGCGTTAGAGAGGGCGTCCTGCGTTGCGCCGTTCCTGCAGCATTCCTCAGCAGCGCATAGCAAACTCCGGTACCGGTTCCTGGGACTCGAGGCCCTTGTCTCGGATTCTCCGGCAATTTACTGAAGGGCTGGCCCAGGAGGTGTTAAACGCCATTGTCTGATAGGGGGCTGCTGCCATGAAACATAAAGGCAGTTGGGAGTGTGCGTTAGTGTGGAAGTTTGTGTGTGAGTGTGTGTGTGTGTGTGTGTGTGTGTGTATGTTTTTGTTGTGTGTGTGTGTATATGTGTGTGTGTATGTGTGTTCTTCCTTATCTGAGATTCAATGGACAGTCCCATCTTTCTCTGTCTAATGTATTTGTTCATTTTGACCAACTGTGTAATCATCTACGCCTCTGTTTTTATTTTGGATATTTCCTTTGAGTTTTTTCTGCTAATTTCTGTGATTCGGGCTTCGACCTTGCCAGTCAGAAACAGTCTGGGCTGATAGGGAGATCGTGATACTCATAAAATTCTCCCCACACGGGAACTGAACTCAAGTCTTCTGCGTGTGACAGAGACGCCCAACCGCTAATACACCACAGACTCCTCTGTCTGACTTTGAAACACAGTGTGTGTATTGGGGACCTAATCATTTACAAGAATAATTAATATCATTTATGCCTATATTTTTTTTTTCAGCATGGTACAGAAAGAAACGATGTTCAAAACCGCTGTTTTTTTCTTTCAACACTCATGATCGCCCGAGCTCATAGCTGGCCTAAAAGCCATAACACGTCGTCTACCAAGAACAAGCATCACAACTAAGCCAGCAACTTGCCAGATCTTTATCATTTCCTTTAACTCACTGAGAACCTACATTGGAGTCATTTAACTACGGTTGAAGATGAGCTGTTTTGTAGCACTTCAAAAAAGAAAATTAACTTCGTTGTTCTTTCAGATTTATCTATTCTGTTTTCTGGGGGGGGGGGGGGTTAACCTAAAAGGAAGAGCAGCAACGTGCATACTATATAATATGCAAATTCGTGTTTCCGTTCTGTGTATGGTGGTTAGAAATATGCCGCGACACTGCCTTCGACCTGCTGCTGATCAGACACGTGTGCCCGCTACGCCCTTAAGAGTTAAAAGAAATATCTTCACTTGGAAAACCTCCCGTGGCGCCCTGAAAACGTCTGACAGATTCTCTCAAACAACAGATAACTTTTCCGCGTTCGACAACCTGACAGAGGGCACCAGGGAGGAAAGGCTGCGCCTCTGGCACCTTCAACACACACACGGTTACAGTGTGGTCAGGTGACACAGTTGTTATGACGTGCCCGGTACAAACTACAAGGTCCTGGACCCCCCCTCAACAACGGCTGACTCGAACATGCCTTGCGACTCGGGTAGCTGCTCGGGCCCACGGGGGCCAGGTGTTCCCACCAGCTGAACGCTACAAATTTGGCGAGGCTTTTCGGATGGAGTCTTGTTTGTTTTCGTTTTTGGTAAGTGTTTTGCGGCGCTCGCAACTGCACTATAAGGTCATATGAGCGTGCGGGACATATTAAATATTTTTTCAGTCTTAGGAATTAATTTTGAAATATGCCCGAGTGGCTGCCGAAGTCTATTCTTATCGATTTGGGACCCCCAAGGGATCCTTAATATGCACAAGTTGAACACGCGGGATGCCAAGGCGTCTTACAATGTTAATGTACACGTCATGAAAAACTAGCTAGTATTATACGAAATGGTTTTTACAGTCTTTACACAGATGTAGTTTTAAAAAATCAGGCATTTTCATTTTATCAGCTACATTTTGAAAGAAAGCGGGTTAGGAAGGCTGAGCAACAAGAGAAGTGGAAGGAGCTGGATACAAAATCTGCAGTAGTGCCCAACGGTCAGCCAAACCATGGGTCAAGTGAGGGTGAAAGAAAATTAGGAAAACGGATTCTTTCTTAATATCCTTGGG
>NW_004797331.1:415562-417108 GCF_000002075.1 Aplysia californica | reverse complement strand
GGGGGGGTAGGGGGGATTTCTTTGATTTGGTTTGGTTGTCTGTTTGTGTGCTTTCTTGATGGGGGTGGAGAGTATAGGTAAATGTTTGCTTGTTTGATTGAACCTGTGGCTATCTCAGCCTTTTCCTTCTCGATTTCTCTATATGTTGCTCATCCTTTGTCTGCAAACCTCGCCAACTCTCCCTCCTTTTTCCACCCTTTATCTTTCATTCACCACCCCCCTGTCCCCCCTCAATGTAGCCCCTATCCCTTGGTTCTCCTCATCTCCTCTCTCCACACACACATAGAGAGAGAAGAGCTATCTCCCATCCCCGGGAGCTGCCAGTACAGCTAATCCCCGTCACGTGCCAAATCCCAAGAAATCTCGCGAGACTCCAGCTGACGACCAAGATCGTGAAGAGCGCATGCGCAGCTTCTGCCTTGTCTCGTCACGCACAAGGCACGAGCGGTTTGGCACGACCGCGCATGAGCGAAAAAGCACGCCCTCTGGTGACGTTATCTGCCGTCTGCTTGTGACGAGAGCAGACGTGTATGACATTATGACAGGAACTGGCCTTCTCGCGCTTTTCCCATCTCCACCCATAGCTTTTCCCGTAGTTTATGGATTATTCTGTCAGCTTAATAATATGTATTTCAAAGTTCTTTTATTTATTTTGTTCATTTTTGGCCCCCACCTACACAATTTGGGATAATTTAGAAAGCAGACTTCAACCTTGCCCATGAAGTTATTTTTCTCACTCGGAAATCGAACTCGGGTCTCCTGAGTTTGGCGACGAGGCAGCAAACCGCTGCACCCCCGACTCCTCCATTTCAAAGTTCTGCATTTATGAAAGAAAGCTAATAGGATGGGGGGAAAACAACAGACGAATATATGGAAGAGCAATATCTGTTTCTCAGCTAAGATACAACTATTCGCGAGCTCAGTGCTACCTTATGACATCTCCATTTTTTCGGTTTTGACGTAAGCCTCTTTGAGAGCACTGAATTTCAGAAGCAAGAACGAGATTTTATGCTGAGAAATTCTACGGAACATGGACAGAAATTTGAGATTCAAAGAGAAGAGTTTTCAACAACCTTAACATCAGTGACAAAACATTCCCAAACGTCGGACATTGAAGGAAATGTAAGTTAGCACTCAGCCAGCAAACTGTTTTTAAAAAAATAGCGCGAGAACTTAGCGAAAGAATGTCACTTGTATATCACTTTTAACGTGAAAACAGTATAACGATTTTCAGAAGCCAAGCTGGTTAGGGTTTCAGTGGTCCACTTTCCTGTGTTTTGTTGACCACTTGTATGCGACATCCGTTTCGCATTGTCGATTAAAACCTCGAGACTTTATGCCGCTCTCCCGAAGTGTACTTTAGCATCAATGCATTAATATTTTATAATATACCGTTTGGATTTGATCACTGAATTCAATGTTTTTGTTACATGATTAATACAAGCTTTATCTACATGACAGTGCCTGATATTAGTTTTTTAATCAGTTAAGTAGTCTCCTCTTTCACTTTATCTGCACTCCTCCTCCTCCTCCTCCTCCTCCTCCT
>NW_004797331.1:412649-413685 GCF_000002075.1 Aplysia californica | reverse complement strand
ATCCCACCCCCACCCACCCCAACCCTCAGTTTTTCGATTCCGTCACCTCTAAGCCAGGTTTACGGTTAAGCCAAAGCTGCGGCTATTGTGTCCAGTGTTTGGAAACGTTTTCATGTCGCTGTTTGTCTCCGCCGTCTCGCGGTCCGTCATCAAAAAGGTAGACAAACATAACGGCTCAGACTTATGTCTGGAGGAATCCCCGAGCCTTTGATTGCCGTTTTCTCTCGCCCTCTCTCGCCCTCTCTCGCCCTCTTTTTCCCACATACCTTAGTTGTAAGGTAATGCCGCAAAGATTGATTTCCTCAAAGGTACAATGTCTTTTCGTTTCGTTTCACTTCTTTTCTTACAGGTTGAAGTGTGCACACGGCTCGTTCTTTACTCAGCACCACCCATCTTTGGAGTGCAGTTTAGATCAACTGTCTGCGTTCTAAATTTATCGTCCTTCTTTCTCTTAAGCGTATATTTTACTTAACAGAAGCTCGTCAAGAGGCTGAGAAACAAAACAGACACGTACTTGAATGGAGTAGATGTAATGTCTACCTTAAACACATTCTTGTATCTCTTTTTTAAATTAGAATGAGCGAATATGCGCTAAAGCAGTCCGAAAGAACGAACTCTTTATAATAAAGAAAGAACGTCATCGACTATAATAATTATTAACGCTATTTTTTTCTGATTTGTACACATTTCTCCCAACTTCAAAGTGAGGAAAAACATCTTTTATCAGGACCGTCTCACGTATCATTAATGAACCGTTAAGAAAATCTTCTAAATTGGCAAATCATAGAGTAATAGATCTGTATCTTTGGTAAAAATGAACTTTTTAAAGTCTGAGGTCGTGTGTGAGATATAGTCTAGAGAAAAGAAGTACATTGTATATATTCTTCAAAACACGATGGTCCAAATGCGAGAGAAAAAGCACACCAAAATAATGACAAGAAATTAAAAGTAGTGCCAATTTAGCAAAGTACTAAAAACGATGTTCTCTTATCTATGAAAAGTAAATCGTCTTAGTGGCGATCGTAGACCTATATGG
>NW_004797331.1:411359-412549 GCF_000002075.1 Aplysia californica | reverse complement strand
CCCCAATTGTGACCCATACAAGGAAAAGTAAATATCTTTTGAAAGATATCTTGGGTTTTTAACAACACCGGCGACGAGTTACGAAACCCATTCTGACCAAGGCACACTTATAATCACAGACGCATGCAAACAGACAGGTGAGCAGACGGACGAACGGACAAACATTCACACACACACACAAACACACACAAGGGTCTCACTGTCTAATCCCCTGTCACAAAACACGATTGTGTATCGCACCTACAAAAGACACTCAAATCTACAAAAGACGCTCAAACTGGGCCATCCCCTGTACGTCCGGTCCGCCATTGTCCTTGAGGGCCTGCTACTCATTAAATCAATATTAGCGCACCCGACTTGGCCTGACCGCCGACAGTGGACAGAAGAATGGTCACTCCAGAGGATCCTGAACTCGCCGCTGGACGGACCCAGCTCTGTGTTTGTATCTTGTCCTTGCTGACCTTTGCAACAATCGCGTTCTCACTGAGACGTTTGTGAAGGAGTTAGGAAGTTCCCGTCGTCCAAAAATGGTGGAATTTTTTGGGAGAATTTCGGGAGGTCAAGGGGGGAGGGAGGAGGATAAGATATGGATCTAATTCAGAACGCAGATTTAATCTTGCTGTGCTCAGGTATTTCACTAGACATTCCTAATTCAAAATGCAAACTAAAGCTTGCTGTGCTCAGGAGAGTTTTTCGCTTGGCATTCTTGCAGCGATTTGGAATAAAGTGTAGTCTAGTGTCCTTGAGGAGGGTTGTTTGTTTATTTGGTTGGTTATTTGTCTGGTTTGGTTTTTCTTTCACTGAATTCCCCTTGAAAGTAAAATGTGCTCGATAATGCATGATCATTCAAACAAATTATTACTACTTCCCGATACCGTGACGATTTGAGCTTCAATCGTAGGCAATAGTACTGTCGTACATTTTACTTATTTATGGATTGTCACTACTTGCACGACTGTTTGACATTTTGTGTGGTTATAAGGGTTTTTATAGAAATATGGAAGGTCAGGTCAATTGTCTTAAAATCGTATTTAGGCTAAGACTCTAAGAGCAGAGAAATAGCAGAGCAGTAATAAAGGGCTCACTATTTAAATACTATTGATGGAAAGAAGGACAGACAGACACTAGACAGCGACACACTCTCTCTCTCTCTCTCTCTCTCTCTCTCTCTCTCTCTCTCTCTCTCTCTC
>NW_004797331.1:407873-410390 GCF_000002075.1 Aplysia californica | reverse complement strand
TGATGATGATGATGATGATGATGATGATGATGATGATGATGATGATGATGATGGGAACAAGACAGAAAAAATCTTATGTGGAACAGAAACAATTCAGACAGGCAGAATGGCAAGAGGCCAAATGTTTCATTGCAGAAGATCCGGGAAGCAAAGTCCAACTACTGGGAAGGCAACAAAAGGACGAAGAACAACCATCGTGCGTTCATATTCAAAGAGTTATGTATGTAGGTGCAGGTGGGCATGAAAAGGCGAGCGGGGGGCGGGGGGTGGGGGTGTGATGAAAACATCAATAATGAAACTTTTGGAAGAGCAACGGGAAAGATTTGTTTAAAAACTTCTCTAACAGGACCACGACCTTTTAAGTAATTAAGGTTTTATAATACACGCCCCCATTGACACAATTTATATCATTTAGGAATGGGCTTCGACCTTGTCTGTCGGGGCCAACGAGGGCTGAGAGGGGGATACGATACAACGTACGCCAAGCAGTAAAACCGATCGAGACAGTCGGTAGAAATTTTCCCCACACGCGAATCTAAACCAAGTCTTCTACGTGCCACAGGGAAACGCCCAACTGCTACACCACAGACGCCGGTCTCTAACAGAATCACGCTCAGAACTCTCTTGCATACACGCCATTCTGATATATTCTTTATCATCTACATTAAATGATTACCCGGTATTTCCGTGCATCTTACGGGTCTCTAAAGAACTTGGTACAACTTACCCTGAAGAAATGTTCGATTTCGCCTTGAAAGCTTTCAAAATGAGACTCAGCTCTGCTTAACAGTGCTTAGCAAACATGCCTCGTGTTACCCGTCTTAGTTAATTCTGGATCAGATTGCCTGTCCCTTTCGGGAAAAAATGCATGCAGGAAAGATTATTTACACAATACTGTCTTCGAAATCGTCGTACTTTTTAAAGAACTACGGGTATAAGAATACAATTTGGACAGCCTCGTGATTTTTATGCTATAACTTATAGTACATTACAGAAAGGAAATAGCGCCTCCGTGATTCACTAGTAAATGGCCATATCATTTATTTCTTTTCAAGAATGCCGTTGAAAGTAAACACGGAATGTCAGACACCGATTTTGAGTGAGACAAAACATCGCCTTTTTCGTCTTATAAAATACTAAGTAGGGATTTATATTAGAACGGCAGTAAGGGGCGGGAACTTCGGGACACTTGAAGAGCCAGTCTTATTCAACAGATTTCGGTTATGTTTATAAATAGACACTGCAGAATTCTCTAAAATAAAGAAAGAAGAAATGAAGGTTTGGTTATCTTGCTTTTACCGTATATCTCAAAAGAAATAAAAAGGTAAACTAACCAAGAAAACAAACCAAGAAACGGTATTACAGGTGCCAGAAGACGAAAACACGAAACTCCAAGTATTACGGGGCATCGAGGGTTAAGGACATAAAATATAAAGTAGCTGGGAGTTATCGGGACTCGTCGGAACCGCTCGAGATATCACTGTTGTCCGCTTTTGGACCTGTCAACCACTTCACAGGCCCTAGGTGTGATTGGCTTGCCAGATCTCTTTGTTACCCTTTCTCGTATTCGCTCGTCCTGTCAGTGCTCTGTTATTAACCCGTATGTACCTCTTGTTCGCTACCGCTACATTAATTGTGTGAGACAGCACTCGAAGAGTTAAACAAATTGAAAAGATGCAAGTATACTGCTACCGGTAGTATCGTTTCTGCTCGTTTTATACCCCATTTTGCTACGTGCGTTTGCATCAAAGCCTTGTTAAATAACTGGACATCTTCATTGGCAGATACTGGGTTTGGGTTTTATGCAAGGTTGGGATGGGATGGAGAAGGGCAATTTGCGGTGGGGATGGAGGTGGGGAGTTGCGGTGGTGTAGTAACATTGGTGAATCATTCAGTTTGCAGGCATTCCATTGCAGAAAAGCTTGTTGGGTTAGAAGAAAGAATGTCGTGTTAAAGAGAAGCAAATCGATTTGATTACGGTCATTTAACACGAGGGAAAAGAAAGACTAGCAGACACGTACAGCTTAGTTTTAGTTTATGTTCTGTAAGATTTTTACTGCCCATGCGACAAAATTAGGTCATAATTGGTGCTGAAAATAAGAAGTGTGACAAGAGAGCAACAAATAAACAATTCTTTCAAGGAGTAGAAGAGATAAGGGCCATAGTCTGATAGAGTCTAGGAAAGAAGCAGAAAACCACGTAAGAGCGAAGACCCGCCAACTACCCACGCAGAAAGAACAGAAGGACAACAAAGGGGAAGGACCTCGCAGCGACGCCCTCAAACCACCTGCTTGGGAGAGGAGCTTACCTCACGCACGATAAGCTGGCACTGTTGTTGCCATGGACAAAGAAGAGAGCGAGGGTGAGTTATTATTTATGCACCTGCACGGTACATCTTACACAGTTAAGGCCTCCTGTTGTGCACTTGTACGAAATTGTACAGAATGAAGGAAGGGGGGCGTTTAGTTTTACAAAATGGCACAGGATGAAGGGGGGAGAGCGTGGTGGATTCGGGCG
>NW_004797331.1:406286-407485 GCF_000002075.1 Aplysia californica | reverse complement strand
CACACACACACTCACACTAACACATACACTAACCCACGCAAAAATACACACGCACACAACAGACAACAATCCCCTCACACATAAACATAAACAGTCACCCACCCAAGCCAAAGAACGTATACCTTCAAAATTACACGTAGACACAGATAAAAAGTCCTATATATTCAAAGCAACAAATTCCCCCCCCCCCCCTTTTCACTTCCATAAATTTAAAAAACCGACCTGGGTATTACTCTAACTTCTGAACTGATACCATGCCTTCCGAAATACTTCAATATGCAGCGTATTTGGGTATACAGTACTTAAAGTCTTAAGCCCTTAAATACACAGACACCTGCTCGCACGAAGGCTGTGTGCATAGCTCGCCAGATGTCTCCAAAGACTGTCCATCCCCTTCCTTTCCTTGCACACAAATGCCTGGCAACATTTTATCAAGACAACGTTGTCGCTGCGAAATTCCCGTCGATTGTCCATCTAACAATTCCTTCGCTTCCCTAACTTCAACCTTATATTATTATTAAGTTTGGTTCATTTACCTGTGTGAAAATCCCCACCCAAAACAAGATTTTATAACGCGTTTCTAGAGCTCTTATCTATTTCAACAGGGGACTTTATGCGTGGAACATTTCAAGGACATTGTTCAGATTAGAAAGTCGCTGGAGTTTTCAACGTAAGTTGACTAAACTGCGAAAGTATGCAATGATTTAAGCTGCTCCTTGTTGGCTGATAAGACGAAGCCATGGGTTCTTTCAGTCCACAATCCTCTCCCGAGGCCTAAGACAGTCCTTATATTATTATAAACCTCTATAAGAAACACAAGGCTCCAGTCGAGTAATTCCAAATGGGCGTTTATCCCGGAGAAAAAGAGAAGAGACATAGGGTACAGAAGTGAGGTGGTTGTTTTCTCGTGTTTCAGAGAAAAGGTAACATATGCGGAGAGTGTCCGGAGTATCTGAGTTCAGACAAATTGTTAGAATGTGGTCACTGAACGTGCTGGGTAACAACCAATTCGTCCACAACATTATTCTCATTTACATTTTTCGTCTCACGTATTCACCCTACACAACTTTCACAACATAATCGAACTTTCCTTTTTTTTTTAACCAACGACCTTTCACCTTTTTTTTTTCTGCTTGAGCCTCTTATCTGATGTTTTTGCTTCTCCAAACCTTATTACACATAGATTGCTGGGGGGGGGG
>NW_004797331.1:402969-405181 GCF_000002075.1 Aplysia californica | reverse complement strand
ATATATATAGAGAGAGGGGGGAGGGGGGAGAGAAATATATATATAAAGAGAGACAGACAGAGACCGAGACAGACGAGGGGGAGAGGAATGGGGGGAGGGGGAGGGGGGCGAAAACACTTCAAAGTACTCCCCCTCATTCTCCTATTCCCACACGACCGTCGCTATATGACGATACATAATATTTTCTCAAGGGGTCCGAAACTACACAATCATTTGATCAACGACACCTAGCGAGTGGCGGTGAGTTGTCTACTGAATACAAGCTGCGTCAACAAGTTTCGTTTATTGTCCCCGCTATGCGGCGTCTTTATCGAGATGGGGGAGTGAGCGTGTGTCAACTCGCAGTGATAGCGATCCGGCCAGCTGCAGCTTCGAGCAAACTGCTCCACAGATTTGTTTCGTTTGCTCTGTCGGAGAAATAGAAATAGTTCCTCATTTTGATTTACGTGAACTTGCGCTTACTTTAAATTAAACGTTGTTTGTTTGTTTGTTTATTTGTTTGGGTTCGTTTGGGTTCGTTTGGGTTTTTTTCTGTTTGATTGATTGATTCGTAAATCGATTGTTTGTTGGAGGATTTGATTTAGACACTTTAAAGGATTAATTAGGCTACACTCACTGGAGATTGTGAGTTGTTAGAATATAATATGTTTCAGACTGGAACTTCACCGTGATATTAAAGATCGTTTAAGTAGGGAACGGGATAGAGGGTGCCCACGTCCCCCGTGACTTAGTGGAGCAGAGGAAGACTAACGCTAACATTACTTGAACGCAATCCCTTATCATCACTCAATACCATCATTGTTTCTAAAATCATCATTGCTCACAGATTATTGACTTGCATCTATAATCCTTTAATCTCTATCTGTAACAGTTACATTATGTCATACTATGTATCCCTTAATACACTATTGGACTCCATCACACGCACTTTGTTCTACTCATCAGATGGTGTGAATCTCATTAAATGGGCATGGTATTTACAAAAAAACAAAAAGAAAGAAAAGAAATATGGTTAAGACACGTTGCTTCGCTTTCTCTGCCAGATTCACAGAAAAGGTGGGTGGTTGGCGGGTGCTCTGGTGTGGTTTGCTTCTTCTTTCCTATTAAACATCTATCGTCCTTATCTCCCCTTCTTCTTTTTTATGTTTGTTACTCTCTTGTAACACCTCTAATCTTCTGGCGCTCATATGACCTTATGCAGTTGCGAGCGCCGCAAAACCTTCTACTAAAACTAAACATCACGGAAAAGGTTCCTTATTTTAGTTTATTTCCACCTTTCCACCACCTTTAGGAGTTGGGGATTCGTTTTGTGTTGTTGTTTTGTTTGTTGGTTTCTTGTTCAGTATCCAGGACCTTGGACTCATGTACCGCCATAGCCTCCGCTCTCTGCTCTCTATGAAAAGTTAGCCACGAACCCAGATACCTGTCCCCATGGTTTTATGCACCCCGCATAATTTAGCCAAATTTGATCATTTTTTTGCACTTTGATAAAAAATAAGAGAATCGCATAATTTCACATTTTTGGGCTCAGTTTGCATAATTTCAGAATTTCTTTTGCATAAAACCGCGGGGACAGGCCTACAACGAATTAAGGTCTACATCGTACACTGCTGTAAGATACTGAAAAGTGAGAGTTTTGGAATTCCATAGACTTGAATTATAGTATCCTAGACCATGCACGTTCATGGCGCTGCTTTCTGCTCTCTATCAGAACTTAGCTGTACTGGTGCACACCATGGCCACCCCATAGACGGGCGAAACATAAGTCTCACTATAGTCATGTGCGCGTGGTATCTATCCTTCCTTGCCCTTCATTCGACTCCAAATTTAGTCAAACCATGCACTTCATGCTGAACCGGAATTACGTAAGAACGCGCTGTTTTTTTAGTATAAAAATATATACAAATCAATGTGTAATACTCATTTAGCCCTTTTATAAGAAATGGTGTGGTTTTCCTGACTTATCTGCTCCCTGTCGGTAAAGTGGGGGTGACAATTTTTGTCTTTTTTCCCACCTTCTGTTTTGCTTGTTTTGTATTTTCATTTTTCCGTGTGTACGTGCAGAAAATTGTTCTATATAATTATGTTCTTTCTTATAATTTTCCTCTGTTGCTATTTCTTCTCTCTCTCTCTCTCTCTCTCTCTCTCTCTCTCTCTCTCTCTCTCTCTCTCTCTCCCCCCCCACCCCCTGTCTCTTTCCCTTTCTCTCTCT
>NW_004797331.1:399364-402579 GCF_000002075.1 Aplysia californica | reverse complement strand
ACACACACACACACACACACACACACACACACACACACACACACACACACACACACACACACACACACACACACACAGCTACACTAGCAAAAGACCATCAGATTAGCACGTCTGCTGCGAGCCGATAGCGCGGGAAAACTCCGGGTATCGTAACTTCCTGCCATCAATCCTCATAGCCCGGCACAGCCGACATACACAAGACGTATTTTCTTAGCGCTTACAACCCTGCTACATATTTGTTTGGACGGATAAGTTTTTGTTCCTTTCGTTTTTCTCATACGTCGTTTGTGTGCCGGCCGACTTCCTGGAGACAAGAGTGGCGCTTGTTGTTCCGCGAAGCTCTGCGCGTGCGCGCGTAAGAATATGAAACACGAGCCTCGATCTGGTGGTCCCTATAATCTCCTGCCCATCTTTTTGATGGCTGGACCACCGGCACGAGCACACACCTGCACGGAGGATACAGACAGACGTTTCCAGAGGAAGTTTGCAAGACTAACAGCTCAGCATGAGCAATACGTTACTTCATAAATTTATTTTTAAACGGGGTTGCGGTTTTTTTTAAAACTCTTTGACGATTAACTTCCGCTCGAAATACCAATTCCTTTTCATAAACTGACAACTTTTAAACACCAGTAACTTTACATTTCTCCTCTGTGACGGTTTTTGCTTCTTTTTTTTGGGGGGGGGGGGGGGGTTGTCTTTTTTTTTAAAATCAGGCTACACATTCACTCGATTTTCCTCAACAGATTGCTTCAACGAAAAGTTAAGTGAAACGCTGACAGCAAAACAAATGCATGTCAATAATACATAAAAACAGGTCTGTACGTGAATTTTAGGGTTGTGATGAACTAGGCTACTTCCCTAAAAGAAAAGCATAACCACCCTCTTATAAAATAATTGTGCGTTTATCATAGAGTAATGTTTTCCAGATTTGCAAGGAATATTCACATCACTCACGATATGGCGAACAATACCTTAATAAAGTTATCAACAAAATCTGTGTCATGCCTAGTTCTATTGTATTTTTTAAATTCTCATCAGTTACTGTACTTAGCACTCTGCCAAACGCCGTTTTGAGACACACAGTAAAATCGGTACACACTGTGTGTTTATACGAGGTAACTTATGCCTACGGTTCATTTACCATTAATTTTACCAACCTCTGAAAAAGTGAGTACACATTTGCTCACTTTATATCAAGCTAATCTGCATCAGGGCGAATGTTCATCGACCCCCCCCCCTTTTTTTTTTCCTTCCAAGTTTAAAAAAAGCATCATTGAAAATAAGTTAGGGTTCAGCTTTCGTAACCTTATCGGAAATGAACGTCTCATTGATGGGCTCTCCTTTCAACGAATTTGTACTATACTAATTGTACATATTACATAAGATGTTACTACGCGTAAATGCGTATATGTAATATGCTAAGATGCTACTATGCAATATGCTAAAATGCTACTATGTATTATTCTAAGATGCTACTATAGACGTATTATGCGAAGATCCTACAATATAAATATTGTGTATTATGCTAAGATCCTATTATAGATGTATTATGCTAAGATCCTACTATATAAATTATGTTTTATGCTAAGATGCTACTATAGATGTATTATGCTAAGATCCTACTATGTAAATTATGTATTATGCTAAGATGCTACTATAGACGTGCTATGCTAAGATGCTACTATAGACGTGCTATGCTAAGATGCTACTATAGACGTGCTATGCTAAGGAATAAAACATCTTGCAACGTCACTATAGTGACCTTCGGCCTCAACAACTCCGATATAATATCCCCGTCTTTCTTTACACCGCGAGACCATAATAATAATGTGCTCTAGAATCGTGCAAGGAAAGCGTTCAGAAAACACAGTACGACTGAAGCCTACTGGCCTCTTAGGTTTTTCAAGGATTTTCTCACATAAACACACAGTGTAACACATCCCCCATCTGTCCAAACACATCCGGGCTTCCCGTGTTTTTAAGATAAGGATCGAAGTTATACCAGTCACTCAGTAACCAAACAAAGGGGCAGAGAGAGAGAGAGAGAGAGAGAGAGAGAGAGAGAGAGAGAGAGAGCGACAGAGAGAGCCAGGTATTCCTTTCTAATAAACTTGGAAGGAGCAAGACTAATGACTCTGTCTATTTTCTCTTTACGACCCGGGTCATTAAGTTTTCGGGAGAATTGTTTTGAGTAGCCTCGATGCCACTACTGAGCCCCGGCTAGAATCATTGTTATGAATGCGGCAGAGTAACGGAAAACGAAAAGGGGGGAGGGGGTGGAGACAGACAGACAGACAGACAGACAGACAGACAGACAGACAGACAGACAGACAGACAGACAGACAGACAGACAGACAGACAGAGCAGTGATTGCCTTTTTCGGGGGTTGAGGGGTGCGCTTTAGGATGGGCAGTTATTTGTTTCGTGTTAATGTTATTGGAAAGGAGGCGAGGAATAGAAGGAGGCAAATGGTTGGTGGAGGAGGAAGGTGAAAAGGCGGAGTGTGGGGTGATGATGAGAAAAAAGGTGGTAGACAAATTAAAGAGAGAAAAGCATTGTCATAATAGCAAAGGTTGAAATAGGGACGGGAAGAGATAAAGGCAATAAGAGGTAAACGTACACCCCTCACACACACACACACACACACACACACACACACACACACACACACACACACACACACACACACACATACACACAACCGCACACACACACGCAGAGAGAGAGAGAGAGAGAGAGAGAGAGACAAACACACACACGAGAGAGAGAGAGAGAGAGAGAGAGAGAGAGAGTGAGACAGAGAGACAGAGAGAGAGACAGAGAGACAGAGAGACAGAGAGACAAAGACAGAGACTGAGATAGAGAGATAGAGAGACAGAGAGAGAGAGACAGAGACTGAGACAGAGAGACAGAGAGACAGAGAGAGAGAGGGGGGGAGAAGCAGAAACGGACAGAAACAGACGCAGAGACAGAGAAAGAAAGAAAGCCAGAAAGAGAGAAAGACAGAATAAGAGAAAGACTGAAAGAGAGATGGGGAAAAGACAGAGAGAAAACAAAAAGAAAGAACAGAGATCGGTGAGAAACCTAATCCTTTCTTTATTGTCCACGACACGCGCCCATGGTTTGTATATTTGTGAGAGTCTGGGTTGAGCCTCACCGGGCCACGCCAAAGATTCGGGCATTTCTCTCTCTCTCTCTCTCTCTCTCTCTCT
>NW_004797331.1:396976-398048 GCF_000002075.1 Aplysia californica | reverse complement strand
CTCCTCCTCCTCCTCCTCCTCAAGGGGTTATCCTCGTCTTTCTGGTCAGAATTAGTTAAACATTAATCCTTGCACCAACTGAATTATAAATTGGCTTGATCGAGGAAGCCACTGGCCACTTCAATATCTCAACAAATTCACTCTTGGTCAACGACAAAGTTGAAATCATTATTCTCTCAATTTGTGTAGTTGTGACGTAATAATTATTAGAAACGAACATTTCAAAGTCAGTATTAAACTAAATGCAACTGAAATTTACAGAAAGGGGACATTAAACATCAAAATTAATATGTAAATCTAAACAGAAATGAAAATGGAGCCTACTTAAATTACAACCGTTTTATCTCCTTCCCATAAAGATACATCTTTACAATCTGAAACGTCAGCAAGTCTGGTATTCACGGCACCCACCCCATGTTTTTCGCCCAGAACCCGCCTTCATCTTGGGAAATATGTTTGTATCAACATAAAGCTTTATTGTATGTAATACATGTAATCATGGGCGAGTCTCAGGTAATAAGATACAGATGCCTACAGCGCGTGCTTATTTTAAGACCGGAGGGGTCAGCACCTCTCTGACGTCATCCGTAACAGTCCTGCTGAATCGCAGGTCTCTGCTTTGTTCCCCGACACAACCCCTTGGGATTGCTGAGAACCCCCAGTGAGTTTTTAAACATGATTTGTTTATCCTTTGGGGTTTTTATTAACGGGTTGTTTGGGTTTTTGTTGTTGTTGTTTTTTGTGTTGTTGTTTTTTGTTTGTTTTTGTTTGGGGGGGGGGGTTGTTTGCTTGTTTGTTTTGTTTTTAATGTAATTCTTTTTAAGCATTTGGCATAAATCATTCATGGATCGCTTTCATATTCTCTTGATTTCTATCCGGAAGAGATGTCAGTCAACCGGTGAAAGAAGTGGGCGTGCCCGCAGAAGAGAAGTTGATACTACAACGTCAATTTCTTTAACAAAAAAACGTTGTTTCCTGTAGATGTGTTAGTTTTTTGGGTGTTTTCCGTCTTATTCTTTCTTTTTATTTTTTCCCTTTCCTGTTCCTGTTTTTGGGAGAAGCTTGGTGGGGG
>NW_004797331.1:393650-395630 GCF_000002075.1 Aplysia californica | reverse complement strand
TGTCTGTCTGTCTGTCTGTCTGTCTGTCTGTCTGTCTGTCTGTCTGTCTGTCTGTTCTGAACTAGGATTGGATAAGGGTATTTTAAGGCTCTCCGCCCATTATTTTGTCTTAGTTCTATCGGGAATGGATGTTAAATTCAGACGTCCCGCCTTTAAGATAAACTTGTAGTGTTTGAAAGAATGTTAGGCCTATACAATAACATTGACTGATACTGATAGCATTACAGTTACACCTGCTCTAACGGTCACCTGTATAAGACAATCACTCGTATAAACGGCCACATGTCGTATAAGACAATCACTTGTACAAACGGCCACCTGTATGTGATAATCACCAGTACAAACGGCAACTTCCCATTTCCTTCTTTCCTTTTTTTTTCTACATCTTAATAACACTGAGTAAGATGGCCACCAGTGTAAAACAACCAATTTTCTTAATGACAATGGGTGGCCATCTTAGACAATTTTCATTGTATTTGTGCACAGAAAATGTAAGTTACCAGCCAAAACAAACTGCCAAAAAAGTCATGAGCCTGGATTATCTTTTGCCGCAAAAAAAAACACGGTGGCTTACATGACAGAAATCACGAGAACAAACTTCAATATAGTCTTTAGAAAAATAAAAATCTCGAAAGAACTCCTAAGTGAATAACTCTTTGAATACTTTTTATGAACTTTAAAAATCAGGACACATTATAAACCCATAACTTTTGAATTCCTTCCGTCCGGCCCTAACTAGAACGAGAACTTCGTGGAAGAGACAGGTGTTCCGGATAGAAAACCCCACTCTCGTTGTAATCACTCCCACTCGTGTGCATGTCTCGAAAGTGCAAGAGCCCTCCTCTACCAACTATCAACGCATCACTTCGTAAGTACTCATTCAAAACAAAACAAAACTATAAGGGTATGTCCTCTGTTAAGAGGGTGTCTGAACAGAGCCAAATGTCACTGATAAATCGGACCCCCAAGGCCGTTTTAAGCTCGTGCCGCTGTTCTTGGAATGTGCTTCAAGAAACACCTGTTTCCATTGGGTTTTTTTGTATTGTTTTTCTTTTAATTGTTTTTTTTTAAAGATTTGCACAGATTTTGGTTGAGGGTGGCAGGGTCAAAATTCGAGAGTGAGGGCGGCGCGGTGCTGGCATATCACCTAGTTGACACGACTAGTCTTAGTTCTTAATGAGGACCGTTCTGGTTATTGTGTAGAATACCTTGAAAAAAAAATTATTAAAAAAATAAATAAAAACAAAACAATTGAAATTTTAAAAAATAGATCACACCTGCTTGTACATGTGACAATCTTTACAAGTGAAGTGTCAAAGTGCTTCAGAACACCACGCGTCACAATACTTTTTGTAAAGTAAAACGTGAGACTTGAGAAGCGTCTTCTTCTCCTACCTCTGAAGAAAGAGCTCAGAGAAAAATTGGCGATACGATCGAGATTCGTGAAGGATTGATGAAAAGATTACAAAATGAAGATTGCATTCATTTATTTATTTATTTATTTATTTATTTATTTATTTATTTACTGTAATTGTTTGTTTATTTATTAATTATCTATTTATTAATTAATTTATTAATTAATTTATTTATTAATTTATTTATTTATTTATTTATTTATTTATTTATTTATTATGTGTACTGTATGGCTGCGTGGGTTTTTTTCTTACTCTTTTGTCTTTGAATTTTTTTTTTCTAATTATTGAGACGTAAGATTATGTCGTTCGAGACTTACAACTAGTGGTAAAGTGCAGAAGCACATGAAGTATGGAACAGAACGTGCGTGAACACTCGTAGACAAAACAGGGGATATGAGGGGAACGGAATTTCATTGATAGAGGCCGAGGAGGAAAGAAGGAAGAAAGGAATAAACAGAATTACAGAGAGAGAGGGGGGAGGGAAAGAGAGAGAGGGGGTGGGGGCAGAGACAAAAACACAGAGATGTGCACTGAAAGAGAAGAGAGAGAGAGAGAGAGAGAGAGA
>NW_004797331.1:390183-391375 GCF_000002075.1 Aplysia californica | reverse complement strand
TTCTTCTTCTTCTTCTTCTTCTTCTTCTTCTTCTTCTTCTTCTTCTTCTTCTTTTTTGTAAGTGTTTTACGGCGCTCGCAACTGCATAAATAAGGCCATATGAGCGCACGGGTCACGGGACACATTATATTAAACATTTTTCAGTTTGTAGAAAATTTTGAATTTTAA
Source organism: Aplysia californica (assembly GCF_000002075.1). Taxonomy (NCBI): domain Eukaryota; kingdom Metazoa; phylum Mollusca; class Gastropoda; order Aplysiida; family Aplysiidae; genus Aplysia; species Aplysia californica. The sequence goes on along the minus strand of NW_004797331.1, from coordinate 391,207 downwards.
TCACGAGACGGCCGAAGCCTACACTTACCGATATTGGGACTACCAAGGGCTCTTTAACGAGGTTTTTGGCCGTTATCCCCGAAGTCTAGATGTTTGATCTCCCCTACCAAAAGATCTGGGGTGTGGATGAAAGACAGCAGTGAGAAGGAGTCGAGGACTAGCAGAAAGATCCAGGAGTCCAGAGGATGGGACAAACGGGAGGCGGGGAGGGTGCAGAAAGTGGAGACGAAAGTAGATGATAGAGCATGGTTAGAGAACAGGAAAGGAAGTGAAAGGAGGAGATATTTCTTTTTATTGTTGTTCTTTATCTGACTCGCCTCTTTCCTGCATTATATGATAATTATTGTGCCAATGTGCTTCTCTTTACTCACTCTCAAATCAACTATAATTATTAATGCCACAATCCCCTTTCTGTGGATGGTTGGCACCGTTTGCTCCTTCTTTTCTATCAAACATCTATCGTCCTCTTCTTCCCTCTTTTTTGTGTGTAGTTTATCTCTTATAACACCTCTAATCTTCGACACTTATATGCCCTATTTGTGTTGCAAGTGCTGTAAAAATCTTACCAGAGCAAAAAAAATCAAAATCCCCCCCCCACGCGCACTCGTGTCAAGGCTCAGAAGCTCACTTTCGTGTTAGTGTGTCATGTTATAGCAATAGCCGATACGTAAACGAGGTAGAAAGATAACGTGTCTGTGTTTTAAACTAGGTTGACGCGTGACCTATTTTATACGACATGCATGTAGACATTCCACGCTGGTTTTTCGAATTTATTCTCATTCATATATATATGGGGTGGTGTATACCGCAGTTAAACTGGGGTTTGTAGTGTAGCGGTTAGGCGGCTTGCAGTCATACGACGAAGGACTGAGTTCGGTTCCTGTATGGGGAGAATTTTTATCGAGTATCTCACAGTCTTTTACTGGGACGTTGTGTCTCTCTCAGCTCTGACAGGCAGGGTCGAAGCTGCCTTTAAATTGGTCTTAATTATGTCGATGGGGACGTGAAGCACTTTCATCAACGC
>NW_004797331.1:386741-387853 GCF_000002075.1 Aplysia californica | reverse complement strand
GGGGGGTGTTTTACGGCACTTGCAACTGCATAAGGTCAAATATGAGTGCGCGGGGCATACCAAACATTTTCAGTTGATAGAAAATTTTGAATTTTGCCCGAGTGGCTGCCGAAATCTACTCTTATCGATTTTAGACCACCAAGGGATCTTTAACGTGCGCAACTTGCACTCGGGACCTCCTTTTTTTCGCCTTTGTCCGAGAAGGCTAGGTGTAAATCTTTCCTACCAGAAGATCAGGGGTGTGGCAGAAAGACAGCACAGTAAAAAGGAGCCAAGGAGTAGCAGTAGAAAGGCTGCAGAAAGAGTCAGGAACCCAGAGGAGGGGGCAAAGGGGGTGGGGGCAAAAACTGGAGACGAAAGCAGACGACAGAACACTGTTGGAGAGCAGGATAGGAGGTGAAATGAGACAATTTTAGAGAAGAAAATGTTTCCGTCGCTACCCTGTTTCGAACCCGGGACCTTTGAATGATAGGCGAACACCTTAACCTCTAGGCCACGAGAGCCCCTAATTCAGAGTCTGTCTGCCGGATGTGTAAATAAGTACGATCTTGGCTGTTTTGGTTTCAGATTAGATCTAAATTATTTGTATTTTGATCTTTTATATTTTGTTCGTTATTTTTTTCTTCTCTTTTTTGTGTTGTTGGTTGTTGTTGTTGTTGTTTTGTTTTGTTTTTTGGGGGGTGGGGGCAGGTGCTGATTTGTCTGACCTAAAGCAAAATGGACATTAAAAAACATTCGACATTTATGCCATGAGCAGAGTATTACTTAAAAAACGTATGTGTCTGATATTCCCCTGAAACCGATTGCAATACACACCGACATGTTTCAAGAACACAACTGGACAATCTCGTTCACTCAGTCTATACCCTATTGATGTTACCTGAACGAACAATACTGTGGTATAAAAAAAAACCATGAGACTACAGACAGCTGGGCAAACAAGAAAGAATAGAATTTTGATGACCTGCAACCCGGAAGTCGCGCCTTGTTATTGCAAATAAATATTCAGACAATATTATTTACCGCACACATTTGCTGAGTTCTAATATCAGGCACAGAATAATTAATGTCTTGTGATTCGTAATCGACAAAAATAGAACATGGAAAATAAA
>NW_004797331.1:384065-386611 GCF_000002075.1 Aplysia californica | reverse complement strand
CAGACAGACAGATAGATAGATAGACAGACAGACAGACAGACAGACAGACAGACAGACAGAAAGACAGACGAACGAACGAACGAACGAACGAACGAACAAACGAACGAACGAACGAACAAACGAACGAACGAAAGAAAGAACGAAAGAACGAAAGAGCGAAAGAAAGAATGAAAGAAAGGAAAGAAAGAAAGAAAGAAAGAAAGAAAGAAAGAAAGAAAGAAAGAAAGAAAGAAAGGGAAATTATGTGAGACATAAATTTTACTCACCAGAAGAAGAAGGCGAAAGGCGTAAAACTAAGTAGCAGTAGTAGTAGTAGTAGTGCGCTGACGCCTCTTATTATCAAAAATAATACTCATCTTCGTAAACTACTTATAGCATGTTACGTCAAGACAATGGTGAAAGGGGCGTGCGAAGTGTCAGATGTGATGGCACTAGTGAACACACCGAGGACGCATCTTGTCACTTACACCACCGCAGACGATAAGCCGTTACGTCATGAGTATGGCGTGGAACAGCAGACGATGGGACCTCACGGGTGGCATCGTATCTCTGTTGTTTGGTGAGCGTGATTTGATTGCATCAGAAGGAAGCGTACACTCGAAGCTGCAGACTAAGACGGCTACCGATTTTCGAGGAGAAAAGTTGTTGTTGTCTAAGACAGATGGACTTCCTAAACAGTGTTATTTTGGTGGGGTTTTTTACTTTCCCTCCCGTCTCACACTTAGCTACCAGTTGTCCATTTTCTACTAAATATTGATGCGCTGAACACAAATATCAACTTCATTTCCGTCGCAAATTAATAGCTTTTTTAAAAATATTCGATTGTTCTTAAAAGAGATAGACGTGCTTTGGACCAATCAGGGGGTTCCAGGGGGGCCCCCTGGAGTGAAAGAAAATCTAGGGGGTTACAGGGAGCATGCTGTTTTAACCCATAATTTGATATTTCACAGTCAGATTTGAAATCTTCTTGAAAATATTGATTTGCAACAGTTTTAGTGGCTTTGTGTGTGATCTGCAGCAAACAGTACTGCAGTTTGACCCCCGAAGCAGTGCATCTGTGTGCGGGAGTGAAAGTAAAAATTTACCGTTACATGTATTTTAATTGAGAAAAAATATACGTAAGGTGGGAAATGGGACGTAACCTTTTGTACAGGTGAATGTCTTATACCGGTGGCCGTTATAGCAGGTTCGACTGTCCACGTGTATTTTGAATGATACGTGTACACTCGTCGCTTTTCTTACTTGCGAACAGTTCGATAAATGGAAAGATATAAAAAATTTTAGACAAAGGACTATGAAGCGGGTGTGGAAAGAGCGCAAGGGGTAGGAGGAGGGAGGGGAGATCAGGTCATTTTGATGTGTTGCTGTTTATGATAAGGAAAAGAGGAGTGCAGGAACGGGGAGGGTTGGTGCTTGCTTCTTAAATTCAGTCTATGATGGTGCATATTGTCATATGAGCGCGCGGAGCACATTAAACATTTTTAGTTGGAAGGGAATTTTGAATTTTGCCCGAGTGGCGGCTGAAGCCTACTCTTATCGATTTTGGACCGTCAAGGGATTTTTAACTTGCTCACGGGACCCCCGAGATTTTTTGCCCTTATCCGAGAAGGCTAGGAAGGAGTTAAATCTTATCTACCATCAGATCAAGGGTGTGATTGAAAGACAGCAGTAAGAAGGAGACAAGGAGTAGCAGTAGAAAATCTGCAGAAAGAGTCAGGAGCCCAGCGGATGGGGTAAAGGAGGAGAGGGGGTGGGGTAGAAAGTGGAGACGAAAGCAGGCGACAGAACATTGTTAGAGAGCAGGAAAGGGGGTGAAAAGAGAAAATTTTAGAACAGAAAATGTTCTGTCGCTTTCCGGATTCGAAACCGGGACCTATTCAATGAGAGGTCTATGGTGGGGTTAAGCAGCTACGTTAAAAAAAGAATATCTCCAACCATACTCACCGTTCATGTTTTTCCCACACAAGTGATGGCCTCACGTCATTTCCGGTGCTAGTCCGGACAACTAGATGAGATCTGTGAAAGACAAACACAAAATATAATATTTATCTTATTCGTTTGAGTAAAAGTTTTACGGTATTTCCAACACTTATAGGTCGTATAAGTGCCACAGATCTGAGCTGTGACTAGAAGGTAACACGCAAAACAAAGGAGGCAAGATGAAGATGATATTTTTTTTATAGGAATGAAGGAGCTGACCACACCAGAGCATCCGCCAATCACTTACTATAAGTACCTATGCATTCCTCTTTATCTTTTTTCGTCTCACAGTATGTTATCAGGTCGTATTGTTAGCTCAGGTGATATGGCAATGAAAGTAGAACAGGCAGTTTAGGTTTGTTCTGATTCGCAAGATATTAGCAACATTGAGTTGGTGTTTCAGGCTCAATATGGGTTCAAAAGTAATAGTAATCATGCGGTTACTTATATTGTTTATCATACAGTCAGACGAGACAGCAACGAGGAGGAGGAGGAGAATGGGGAGATGGAGGAGGAGGAGGAGAATGGGGAGATGGAGGAGGGGGAGGAGGAGGAGGAGGAGGAGG
>NW_004797331.1:380300-382318 GCF_000002075.1 Aplysia californica | reverse complement strand
TATTATCATAACCATTATCATCATTATTATCATTACTTTTATTATTATCATCATTATCATTATTATTGTTGTTATTATTATATATCATTATCATTATTATTGTCCTTATAAATCTCATTAGTATTTTTTATTGCTATTGTTATTTTTATTATTATAGAGGTGAAAGGCAGTAGCATGGATCTTTGTCATCGTTGAAAGAACAGTAGTACACACAATTCCGAAGAATAGGGGCGTAATAAAAAATAATAAATCAATAAAGACTTATAATAAGAGACAGAGCAATAGCTGTAAAGCATCACAAATGAAAGGTTTCACCTCTGCTGTACCCTCAGTTTTGTGGCACTTTTTTTATTTCAATCTGCAACAACGACTTAATAAATTTGGTAATCCATTTATTCCGATACATTAACTAATAGTGTTTCTTGTAATAAATTTGTAGATAATTTAGACCTCTGAGACTATATGTTGGTGTGTGTGTAAATAAATTTTATGATTTCAAGAATCTAAATAGTGAATACGTACAAGCGCTCGAGGCAGTGAGCCAAAAGAGTGCAGAAAAGGCGGAGAGAGAGAGAGAGAGAGAGAGAGAGAGAGAGAGAGAGAGAGAGAGAGAGAGAGAGAGAGAGAGAGAGAGAGACGAGAGAGCGGTGTAAAACAGAAGAGAGGCGCGCACAAGGGATGTGGGTAAAAAAAAGGTGAATAACTGAGTGAATAAACAAATGGGGAAATGATTGATAAACAAAATGAAGTACTTACTGACACTGCGAATACTCTTTTATTCCTTCTTTCGTTTTTCAATATCCTCCGAAAATAATTGAAATAACAAACTGCAATCTCCGAGTGTGGAAAGTTTTATCGAGTGCAATGTATCTCGGTCTTTCTGCAGGGATGTTGTATCCATCTCAGTCCTGGTTAGCCCTGTCAGTGTCAGGCAGGGTAGGAAGCCGGCCTCCTAAATGATCTAAATTGTGTTGACGAAGGAAAAAAAAAAAAAAAAAAAAAAACCTACATTTTTTTCTTCTATGTAATGACTAACAAATAAACGAATTACAACTTCATGTCGGAAGGAAGGAAGAAAAGGCGGAATGAGACGACGAATACAACTATTCATTTCAATCGCGGAAATCCCGAAATTTGCCACAAAACTTGTATGCGTCTCGATCGATGCATATATTATTGAGAACTTCTCTGTGCGGGTTAAGTCCCTTCACAATTCAATACATTGCCATGTTCATGAACAAGATTAACGAACGATCCGTCCGAAAATCTTTTTACATGAATGTTGGCGTACACAGTGAGAATCGACCACTGCGAGGGACGATTATAAAATTGTATATTATTGTGAATGTATAACGTGTAAGCGTTTCTCCCCCCGGGATAAAAGTCAATTTTCTGCTACTTAAGTCACTGGTAAAGATTTAGAGGAAAACGTACTCGAACGCGCGTGTAGTGATTCGGGGTGAGAGCAAAAAGCGTTCCCAAGGTGCGCCACGCGTGAGTTCTATTGTTCACGGAACAAAACAATTTCTTATAACAAAACAGTAATGTTACTATTGAGGGTTTAGTTCGATCTGTAAAGCAGCCAACTATTTTGGAATCGATATAATATAGTTTTTACATTATTAACACAAGATGTATGTAACTGGGCATGAGGAGATAGGCTAACGGCCGGGTTGAAACGTTTATTTCAAACTAAAATTTCAACTATAGCGGTTGATAAATAGCGGGGTTTTTGTGTGTTGTTGTTTGTTGTTGTTTTTTCTTCTTTTTTCAGGATAGTTACGCTGCATAGTCCAATAAGAAAATTTCTTTGAATTATTATTTCAACTTGTAAATATACTACACTTTTCATTTCAATAATAGAATAACTGAAGTGAACGAAAAGCCTACTTTTCACTGAGACGCTAAGACGTACGGCAGTAACAATTAAATTCTCGTACTTTTCGCCTTTTATTTTTAATTAGTTTGGTAAGAGCTTTATGGCACTTTCCAGATTTATTCCTATACAATTGGTATGT
>NW_004797331.1:378151-380153 GCF_000002075.1 Aplysia californica | reverse complement strand
AATAATAACAACAATAATAATAATATTATTAACAATAACAATAACAATAACCAAGACAGGTTTTAAGCACTTAACATCGATGGTACGATTACCTCACATATACACAAGAGGGAAAAAATACATAAGTGCACAAGAAAAACAGTCCAACCACTTAAGAAATAACTTTTTCAGTCATATATTAATTACACATACCGGTATGCATACGGAGAGCATAGAAAACAAGACATAACATCAGCACAATATGTAATACACCCCATTAATACTTAAACAAACGAGTCTTAAGCAATCGCATCAACATGTTCAGAATTCTTGTTCCTCTGATGTTCTGCGACAAGGAGTTCCAGATTTTATGGCTAAAAAATGAAAAACTTCTCTCACCCCCAAAAGATCTTTAATATTTTCGAGCGGCTCAATAGGAGTTGTGGCTGCTAGAAGGCGAGGAGCTCTACGAAGTAGAAAATAAAACGGTTTCAAAAATAACAATCAGTAACAAATCAAGTTGAAGAACCAGCAGTCGACTACCTCTGAGATTCAGCAGGGAAACGCAAAAAAAGGAGACGAAGATTCTCGGGACTCGAAATTTCATTGCGTCAGTGGATGACGCATACACATTATAAACCAACACTCGCCTCACACACTGACCACTGACCAACATGGCGTCTGATCGAGTACACGTTGTATTCATTAGTGTCTGACAGTGATCAGCTCTCTCCAACTGCCATAAAACTGACACCTCGATTGTGAAGCATCGTAGTAAATTTAGGTGCTCGTCAAAATAATGATATCGATGAAACCGACATAACTTTTCCACACGCTGGACACTTTTTTTTCGATGTCTTTCTTTCTTTTTTCTTGGATCATCACCTTTTTTGTCAATTTAAAAACATTTTGCTGTGTAGATTGCGCTGCAAAACGGTTATCAAAAACAAAAAAGATAATATTCAAGCTGTAGAAGTCCCCTAAATTTGGCAGTCATTTTCTCGCCAATCCATCCTCTGACACCAGGCGACTCCGACCTCTTTCCATCGCAAACGTCTCTACTCCTTTTCAAGATAGACGCGTATATTTTCATCAAATGCAAAAAGAAAGTGAAAAAGCCCTAGGGTCGTAAACAATAACTCCATACGCTCAAAAATTGACGAGCGCCTGATTTCATCACGCCATGACAGCTGTTTGATAGCCTACTTGCCTTAGGGAAACTGTTGCTCTCTCCACTACACCCCGACCGAGTTGAGTGCCGTATCATAGACCTGTTAATACCTCTTCACATGACGTTAATAAATGTAATCTGACCGACAAGCCCACACACAAGTACATTGTGTGTGTACAATAAGTATACAGTCGAACCTGCTCTAACGGCCACCTGTGTAAGACAACTGACCCGTACATGTGACTGCTTATTTTGTTTTGTTGGGTTTGTTTCGGGGTGTGTGGGGTTTTTTTTTGGGGGGGGGGGGAATATCGTTGGGTGTTTTTTGTTGTGTTTTTTTTCGGGGTGGGGTTGGGTTTTTTTAAAACATAATAACACTGTAAGATGCAAATCTGCCTAACAAGGGCACTTTTCTCTTCGGAAAGTGGTGGTCGTCTTAGACAAAATTTTAATTGTATGTTGAAACTATCTATTGGATTGTCCAGAATTTACGACCAGTGGTCTCGGTAAAAACAATGGTATAACTTAAGGGTGAATGAGTTTCAGTTTGAGTCTGAGTTTAAGGAGAGAGAACCATTTTGGAAGATAACTTTCAATTATCAAAAGAAGACGAGAGTCTGTCTGTCTGTCTGTCTGTCTGTCTGTCTGTCTGTCTGTCTGTCTGTCTGTCTGTCTGTCTGTCTGTGTGTTTGTGTGTGTGTGTGTGTGTGTGTTGTTGTTTTTTTCGTTTTTTGTTGTGTTTTTTTAAAGAGGACGGTAATCCATCCAGTAGATATTACTGAGGCCCTGATTGTTGACAAAGCTGTGACGGTGACTTCAGATCATCGCAGGGCTAGTCACAATGACACAAAA
>NW_004797331.1:376760-378051 GCF_000002075.1 Aplysia californica | reverse complement strand
TATCTATCTATCTATCTATCTATCTATCTATCTATCTATCTATCTATCTATCTCGCTTCCATCTAGCTATCTAACGAGCAATTTAGCAAAAGGAAATGTTAGAGTTCCTCGAAGACTCTATCCCCTCCTGAGCAAAATTACGAAGTAATTCTTACTCCTACCAGACTGAAAACTCTTAATTATGTGTCCCGCACGCTCATATGATGCAGGTGCGAAACACTTACCCAGACGCCATCTCCAACTACATCTCTAGCTTAAATTTGGAGAAAAAAAATGTCTTAATATCAATCGATTTTCAATAAAAGCTCATCAAATCTGGTGCACTTTTCATCTCCCCCCCACACTTTTTTGTAGATTTTTTTTCTTCAGATTTTGGTTTGTATGTTTTTGTGGGGTTTCCCAGGGTGGTGGGGTGGCTGACGTCTTGTGTTTGTTATTTCAGTCTGTTTTAATCTCTAGTTTACTTTGTAGGACTCGGTTGTTGGTTGGTTTGGGGTCGGGTTTTGTTGTTTTGTTTTTGTTTTGTTTTTTGTTTGTGTTTTGTTTTTCCTGTTGTTGTTTGTTTTGTTGGGGGGGGTTTGGGGGGTTTATTGTTTGGGGTTTTTTGTTGGGGGGGGGTTTGGGGGGGTGGGGTTTTTGGGGTTTTTTTTAATTTTTAAAACAACTTTTCTGCTTTTATACATGTTAATCATATGGCTACCTAATCATAGCGTCAGAGCGGGCAGACTGTCACTGAGTGCAGTTAAAGACTTGAAGTAAGCCAGCACACAGATGTAAGCCCAACTTATGTAACACATTGTAAGCTAATATCGACGACCATTTTTCTCATTTGAACCTCGCCTTTCAAAGGTTAACAATTTCATAGAGATTTCTTCGACCCCGTAGACAACTCCATAGAAATTCCCCCCTGTACAATAAAGATTAAAAGTACAGTGACTCGCGAACTCAATAATAGCTTCCAATCTAAAAATAGCCTCGCGAAAGGGAAGTAAGAGAAAAATTAAATAAAACAAGCCAGTGTTTGTTGCAAGCCGATATAAGCACCATAGACTAATCTGATAATACTTTCGATCTGTTTCTTTTTGAAAACAAGTTTAATCTGGACGGCACGGCCGACTTGTCATGGGGGTCTGCCGATCTTGTAAAGTAAGACATAATTTTTTTTTTGTAGTATGGGGTTTCCCCCATGTAGATCTATTTCTGAGGACCTTGTTATAAGGACTTCAGTTGTAATAAAACCTTGAACGAATTTCGTATTAATATTATTATTATCGAGGATTGTTGGGGGTGG
>NW_004797331.1:373783-375281 GCF_000002075.1 Aplysia californica | reverse complement strand
AGAGAGAGAGAGAGAGAGAGAGAGAGAGAGAACCGACACTCGCAGAATATGATTTTAGTCCGTATTATATGCCTGAAGTAATATGTAGTGTGGAGAAGAAGAATGGAAAGAGGGAAGAGTATCTATCTGATGAGGATGACAACAGGCTGGGGAGGGAAGGGGCGCAGAGAAATGAAGCAGAAGAGAATAGCAGGGAACAGGAAATAAATAAATAGGGGCATTTTAGAGAAAAAGACAAAAGATATATGACTCGACTTTAATTGAATTAAACAGCAATAGGCGATCATAAATATTATATTGATTCTGCTGCAAAGACTTACATAAAAACGATCTTCAAAAGTGCATCCAAACTACGAAACAGAAATCAAAACAAAACGGAACCAGCACTGTAGGGCACGCGTCAACGCCAATTTTCATTGCACAGAAAGGACGCACGTTTAATTAAGTGAGAAGTTTCTTTCAAATACGCGCGAAATTAGAGTTACAGGACAGTCTTCAACCACCACTTTATGGTTTAGATTTTGGGATTGTTAGATATGAAGGAAGGGGACTCGCGTGGGTGGAGGGATGGGTGTGGGGGGGGGGGGGCAACTGACTTTCTTCGGTTTCGTTCTTATATTATTATTATGTGAGATTGTTTTACTTTTCTTTGCTCCTTTTGTTTTCTGCCCTTCCATCAGACTTTACAGATTTCATTTTGAAAGCGAAGCTATTCGAACGCATTCTACACAATACAGTTTTAGCATACAAATCTATAAGCGGTGAATTGAAAGCAAAAACTGTCCACATGTTTACTTAAATTTTGGACCATGATTTTCAAGACATGAAAACAATAAGTCCTTGTTTAAAAAATGTATTCCATTGGCATGAACATCATCTTCAAAAGAAAATAGCTAACGAGCCATCATATCCACCTATAGAAACTTTGTTCGTTCCGTTCCTTTTATTTCAAGTAATTTGATCGGTGTCGTTATATTTGTTAGAAAACTTTTCTAAGTTTAATTTTAAGACTAAAGAAGATCCTGAAGTGAAACCCTGGATAGAATGGGCAACGTCATCTTTGGATTGTTTAAGAAAAAAACCCATTGACCTAACAGAGAGTAAGCATTTTGAAATACATGTAGGTGAGGGGAAAACATGATGCTTTAGGGGCTGTCTTTGAAAATTTAGCTTTGTTTTTTTGTAGTTTTTCTTCCTGAAATGTATGTACCCGGAAGTGAGACGAATGCTTGTTGCAGAAATGGGATAGTGTGTTTAACGCCCCTATATACACTGTTAGTTTATTATTAAGAGGATGAATTTTTCTACACAATAATCTTTTCAGATGGTCGAGAGTTCAGAATACATGTACACAATACTGTGATAGAAAGGAGACCGCAGTCAAAACAATACAAGAAGAAGGTAAAGGAAATGATGCTAATTTAGATAGAAAGACCGAAACAATGGGAGAAAGATAAAGGAGGAGAAACACGCGCGCGCGCACACACACACACACACA
>NW_004797331.1:370632-373491 GCF_000002075.1 Aplysia californica | reverse complement strand
ACAGACAGACAGACAGACAGACAGACAGACAGACAGACACACAGACAGACAGACAGACAGAGAACGAGAGAGACTGAGAGAGAGACAGAGAGACAGAGGCAGAGTAAAGGAAGATGTGGAGGGGGTGGGAGATAATGGATAGAAAAGAAAGCAATATATGACAAAGTAGATATTATACTAGTTTCAAAAATATACAAACTTTTAGCCCTTTTCTTCATACTTGCTTTTGAACAAATCTTTGACCTTTTCCGTGTCTTTATTTATTTATTCACATGGGTTGTAATTGTGTTTGAGGCAGTGGGAATAATTTGAGAGCCTGTATGCAGAAGAGTCCAAAGATGTAACTTGAAACTTATTTAGCTTTGAGGATTAGTAGGCTTTTAATGACATGAAATCAAGGTAAGTGCCAGTCACATAAGTTTTGATGTCTTTTCATCTTTTCAATACACATCATATGTACATGAATTTTAAAATCAACAAATTTATGTGGTTTTGTTGTTGTTGTTTTGTTGTTGTTGTTGTTGATGTTGTTGTTGTTGTTGTTGTTGTTGTTGTTGTTATTGTTGTTGTTTTGTTGTTGTTGTTGATGATGTTGTTGTTTTGTTGTTGTTGTTGTTGTTGTTGTTGTTGTTGTTGTTGTTTGGGTGTTTTTTTTATATTATAAGGTTTGACTTGTTGCTGGACACGCCGGTCTACTAATGAAAGTGTTTAAGGCTGGAAAGGGGGGGGGATGGCTGTTTTTGTGGGGGTTAGTTTAGAGGCGAGGGGGGTTGTTATGTTTTGGAGGGGCTTTCATTGTTGCTGTTTTTTGTTGTTTGATTGTTTGTTGTTGCCATCGACACAATAAAAGTAATTTGGAGGCGGGCTTCAGCCCTACCTACCTGTCTGGACCAACCCGGATTGAGAGTGATACAAAGTCCCAGTTTCAGTCTAGCTCGCAGGTTTTTCAAGTAATTCATTATGGGTGTGACCATCGGTAAGTTTCATATTTGATCAAAACAAAACTGTCCGCCTTAAAAATTATAACCAATAATTTCCGACCCAATTTTAAGAAATTGGGCGTAGTATTCTTTCTGGTGAAATTCCTTGGATTGAAAAATATGCCCGTTTTAGTCTCACTTTTGTAACTTTTGGTATTCCAACCGCTTCCACCAAATTTTTGTCCTGTTTTTTGCCCGCAAGGTATTGGGAATCGTTAAATCTTGCCTTCCACTTGGACAAGACTATCTGTGCCTGACAAAGATACTCGATAAACATTCTCTCAACACGAGAATCAAACTCAGGTCCTCTTCGTGCGACGGTGAAGCGCCTGACCACTACTCCGCACTCACACACACAGGTGCAGCGGTGCACACAGGTTGGCGGACGTCACGCATGTGGACAATGAACTAGACACGTCAGTCCCTGCAAACTGTTTCCCTTTCTTTCTTTTTTTTGGTAAAGTGTTTTACGGCGCTCGCAACTGCACAGGCCATATGAGCGCGCGGGACACACCTAATATTTTCAGTTCGTAGGAAATTTGGAATTTTGCCCGGGTGGCGACCGAAGCCTACTCTTATCGATTTTAGACCACCAAGGGATCTTTAACGTGCGCAACTAGCACACGGGCCCTCCGAGATTTTTCGCCCTTGTCCGAGAAGGCTAGGTGTAGATCTTTCCTACCATAAGATCAGGGGTGTGGCAGAAAGACAGCAGTAAGGAGGAGCCAAGGAGTAGCAGTAGAAAGGCTGCAGAAAGAGTCAGGAGCCCAGAGGAGGGGGCAAAGGAGGTGAGGGGGTGGGGGCAGAAAGTGGAATTGAAAGCAGACAACAGAACATTGCTAGAGAGCTGGAAAGGAGGTGAAAGGAGACAATTTTAGAGAAGAAAATTTTTCGGTCGCTACCCGGATTCGAACCCGGGACCTTTGAATGAGAGGCCAACACCTTAACCTCTAGGCCACGAGAGCCCCCTAAACTGTTTCCCTTTTGATTGTTCCCGCATCTTTCCTCGTTTTTAGCAAGAAAAGCCTTAGTTCTCATATATAGATGTATAAACAGATACATGCAACTCAGGTGGGGGTTTTTTCAGTTTTATTCAGAGTTTTAAAGTACTTACAAGCAAAATAAGTCAGATTACGTGCCGAAATTAGAGGTGTTACAAGAGTTTAACATGCAAAAAAATGGAGGAGAGATAAGGACGATAGATGTTTGATAGGAAAAAGGAGTAAACTAAACCAAAGCACCCGCTATCTCCCACCAATTCTCGTGGAGCCAAGTTTTATGTCACTTTTTTTAGAAGAAACCATACACTCTTCAGACCTCAAAATTATAATGAAGGTAACAATCAATGTTCCCCTTTGATTGTCCCTGCATCTTTCCTCCCTTTTAGCAAGAAAAAAAAAAGCCGGGTCTTATTTCTACTAACAAGCTTTGATTATTATTTGTTGACTCCCCTGTTTAATTCCTCGTTTCCCACAAAGTTCAGCGGTAATTTATCCCCTGTTTCGCGGTTCCTTGTTCCCGCCCAGCCAAATTGGAGCAGCGAATCTGAGCAGGCATGAGTAGGCTGGTCGAGAGGACCAATTGCTTGTAATGAGATGATAGGGGGTTACGTGGGGTATGGGAAAACCAGAGTTGAGATTTATAGCACGTAGACACACTGTGTGTGGTGCGCAGGGGGCGTGTGGAGTCATCAGGGGGGACACTCAGGAAAGAAGCGAGGGTAGGATGAAAAAGGGAGGTTAGGGTGAAAAAGGAAAGGTGGGATGAAAAAGGGGAGGATAGGGTGAAAAAGGAAGGGGTGGGATGAAGATGGAAAAGGGAGGTTGGATGGAAAAGGGATGGTGGAATGACTTAGGCAAGGAATGATGAGAAAGAGAGA
>NW_004797331.1:367828-368996 GCF_000002075.1 Aplysia californica | reverse complement strand
GAGAGAGAGAGAGAGAGAGTTGGAGGTGGTGGTTTCATGCCAGTATCTATTTGCTATACCGACACATGTGTTAGAGTTGTGGCTTTTGGGGGTGGGTGGGTGGAGAGGGTATTTCATTTTGTTCAGTTTTTATTTTGGGACATGAAAGAGGGAAAGAAGGGTTATTAAGTGCTGAAAAAATACACAACTCGACTTACCGAAACAATTTTTTACAAATACATTTTTGAACATTCTTAAAATTCACCATCTGTTGGAATCTCCCTTATTGAAGCTACTTAAAGAAAAACAAAACGATAAAAAAAAACAAAAGCAAAATCTACTTTCTTTTATTACATACACAGCCTGTCGCAAGGTTTTTACAAATGTAAAAGAATAAACGTCACACTGTTGTTGTAAAAGTACAATATGCTCAAGCGAAATACACGTGTAACGAATAGAAGAGTACAAATGAGCCGGGAATGCTCTAGGTTTTTTTTTTTCAATTTCAATACTTTGTTACGTATTCTGTTCCTTACATTGATTTCTTCTTTTTATTTTCCCCTGTGGCGGTGGTTGCCATTGTTCGATGTATTAAAAAATTTTTGTTTCATAAAGGTGTTCGGGGTTCGTTATAATTTTTTAATTACCTTTCATTTAATTCACACTTTTCTTTGCGCTCGCTTTTCCATTATATTACACGTTCGTTTACGTTCATGGCTGCCCTCTTAATTTTTCATTAGTTTTTTAAAAAAGTCAATCCTGTTGAATTGTGGGTTTTTGCAATTACCTTTCATATGGAACAATGTTATTTAGTTGGGTTTTGGGGTATTTTTGTCATTTCTAGCAGAATAGCTATCGCGGGCCTTTGTGTATGAAAGCAAGTATGTAAGAGTACAAGATTCTCAAATTATGACGCTGTATGAAATGAATGAATGTCATGAACCGCAATAGCATCAAAGTATTAATTATATATCTTTATTACTTTTCTTTGATCTTGTCGTTAGTGTCTTTTCTGTTTGTTATCGTTATCATTATCGGTAGCATTTAATATTGTTTCCGTATTGTTTGATTCTTTTTTTTTCTACTTCTTCTCTTTTGGTTGTTGTTTCATTTCCTTGTTTCTTCAATATCTTTCAGTCTTTCAGTCTTAGTGATATTCTTTCGTCTGATTAATTCCCAAAAGCGGGGG
>NW_004797331.1:365130-366630 GCF_000002075.1 Aplysia californica | reverse complement strand
TTGTTATTATTATCATTATTATTATCATCATCATCATCATTATTATTGTTATTATTAGTATTAAGATTAGTATTAGTATTAGTATTCGATTTGTACAGAAAAATGGGAAGACATGGAATGACATCAAGAGGCAAGCCCAGGATAGAGAAAAGTGGAGGGTGTTTGTCCATGGCCTATACCCTGGTGCAGGGTGAGAAAGGCAATGATGATGATGATTAGTATTCGATTACCGTATGAGTATAATACTAATCTAGTTCTCCGTCTTTCTGCTCGGATGTTGTATTACGAGATATCCCTCTCTGCCCGAGTAGGCCCTGACAGGCAGAGTTAAAGCAGCCCGCCTCCTAAAAGATCGAAATATTGCCGATGAAAGTGTTACACATCCGTCTATTTTTACATTTTTTTCTGATAGGCCAGGCCTGGATTTTGTTTGGCATGTTTTGTCTTGGGTGTTTTTTGCTTTTTATGTTTTTGGTCCCTTATAAAGAAATTCAAGATTTCGGAAATATTACGTTTATTGTAATCCCAGTACTACATTGCATCAAAGACATGGGCTAATGGTTTCATCAATTAGTTGTGGAAAATCATACAAACTTCAAAGTTATGATAATGTACGATTCATAAAATATGTCATGTTTTATTAATAACTCCATACCATACGTCTAAAAATTGACGAGCGCCAAATTCCATCGCATTGCGACACATACATTTTTATTAACCCTGCTCTTTAACTAACGCCCTACCAGAAGCAAAGTAAATAATTTCAAAAGGCAATCACTTTTTTATTGCCAAAAATAAGAAATTAAGAGAGCAAAAAATGTTGAACGAAAAAACGAAAAAGGAGTGGGATTCCACTTAAATTCCCAACCCATAACCTATAATTTGTGCAGGACAAATCCGTAACAAACAGCGACTACTCAGTCTGTTTTTGATCTGAAAATATTCTTCTATTCAAAACCTCCTTGGTAAAGTCCTTAGAAGAATAATGATGAGAAGGTAAGAAGGCCATACCTCTGATCTTCTGGTAGGAAAGATCTATACCTAGCCTTCTCGGACAAAGGCGAAAAATCTCGGAGGGCCCGTGGCAAGTTGCGCACGTTAAAGATCCCTTGGTGATCTAAAATCGATAGGAGTAGGCTTCGGCCGCCACCAGGGCAAAATTCAAATTTCCTACCAACTGAAAATATAAGGTGTGTCCCGCGCGCTCATATGACCTTATGCAGTTGCGAGCGCCGTAAAACACACACAAAAAAAGAGGAAGGTAAGAAGTGAGGTGAGGAGGAGGGAGAGCAAGCATGGTGGGGTTGATTTGTCTGCTTTCTGGAGGTATAGGAAGAATGGGGAGAGCAATGAGAGACGGGAATAGGAGAAATGGAGGGGGGGGGAGAAAGAGAGAAGAGAGGGAGAGAGAAGGGGACAGGTAAGGAGAGGGGGGAGAAAAAGGCACAGACAGACAGACAGACAGACAGACAGACAGACAGACAGACAGACAGACAGACA
>NW_004797331.1:360717-362039 GCF_000002075.1 Aplysia californica | reverse complement strand
CCCCCTTTGGGAATGGCCTAAAGACACTACAGTCTGTGGCACTGAATTCTTTCCATAAATAAATGTGAGGCAGCGTGGTGGAATCAGGCTCTCGTCAAAATAATCAAAGTAAAGAAAGTTGCTTTTTCCACAGGTTTGTGATTTTTATTCAAATTTTTGTTTTTAGGCTCAACACCTTTCATACCCATTAAAGAACTCATTTCAGTATGACTTTTTCTGAATAGCGTTGATTAAAAGCACAAAAATGTAAATTTCCAGCTACCACGGACTCTTAAGCTAGGGAAATAACTAATCTTTGGCGGCCATTTTCTCTCTAATTTTACCTCTGAAAACAGGTGACCCCCACCCCCTTCATTCTCAAGTATCTCGACTTGTATTCAAGATAAATGGATATTTTTTTTCACCCAAATAAAGACAAATGAACAAGCTTTAAGATGGTACCAATAATGCCCAAAAATTGACGAGAGCCTGATTCCACCACGCTGCCTCACAAATAATATACCCATCTGTATCCATCTACAGCTCTTTGCCCATCATCCATAAATGTATCCTTATTGATAATCCACCCATCCTTTCATCTACCGTCCATTCATCTATCCATCCATCATCCAACCCATCATCGACAACCCTCCACTGGCATCCACATCTATGGTATTTTTTTTATTATTTTTTTTTGCTTGAGTAAAGAAAGCACATCGACACAATTATGGTCATTTAGTGCTTTAAATATCTAGGATATATTGATATAGTAACATCTGATGCCAAATGTTCCATGGAAATAAAACAGAGAATTGTAATGGCTAAGGCTAGTTTAAATAAAAATGAGCCCAATCCTTAAAAACAGAAACATCTCAATGACTAACAAAATGAAAGTTCTGAAATGCTATGAATGGTCAAACCTTCTATAAGGCTGCGAATGCTGGACAATCATTAAAGACAGTGAGAATGAAATAGAAGCAACAGAAATGTTGTTTCTCGGGAGACTGCTGAGAATAATATAGTGGAAGGAAAAGAAATCAAATGAAGTCCACGTGGGACGCTTACTGTTAAAAACAATCAGGGAACGACAAATGCAGTTTTTGGGACACCTGAATAGACATAAAGGTCTTGAACATCTAGCTCTCACTGGTAAAATTGAAGGCAAACGAGGCAGGGGTAGGCCCAGAGCAACCTACTTATGGAACCTAAACAAATAGGTAACGGGGAAAGGTCAGGGAAACTAAACTTTTTTAAGAGCATCCGAGCTAAGGAATGAGAATGGAGAACAATGATCGCTGGTGTCTGTCCCAGATCTAGCACTGGATGATGATGATGATGATGAT
>NW_004797331.1:357005-358994 GCF_000002075.1 Aplysia californica | reverse complement strand
AATAATAATAATAATAATAATAATAATAATAATAATAATAATAATAATAATAATAATAATAATAATAATAATAATACCTTGCAAATCAAGCTATCCAGAGGTGCAGATTTGACGTTCTTTCTCTTGACGGAAGGAAGGAAGGCTATGTATAGTAGTCACAGGGGGTGAGACGGGTACTCCACACACAGAGACAGACTTAATCGTTCGGGGGTTTTTGTTTTGTTTTGTTTTTCAGTTCCAGCGAGAAACTCCTAATCCAGGGAACAAATATTCCTGAATACACTGATAATTACACAAATAAATTCGCCGCTTCCCCGTGCATTGTGTGTCGCGAGTCCAGATCTTGGCCAGCGGTCAAAGCCTCGAACGGGTCACACGACAAATGGTCAGTTTCTCAGGACAGCGATTGTCCAAGAAGGGGCACTTTGTAATCGCGGAGCAGTCCGGTTCTGGACTGTGGTCTCTCTTCTTTTGACGACGGTGCTAGTTCAGTTGTGCTTTGAATGCGAAAGAAGCAGGAGAGGGTTGGCGTTTTAAGTTATATATATATTTATTTATTTTTTAATAGTAGAGGGTTTTACGGCGCTCCCAACTGCATAAGGTCATATGAGCGCCAAAAGTTACATTTTTGTTTTTGAAGTAAGTGTTTTACGGCATTTGCGACACAATAAGGTCGTATAAGTGCCGAATGTTAGAGGTGTTACAAAGGAGTGACAAAAACAAAACAAGTTGTGCCTTTGTGTTAGAAAGAGTTTTACCGCATTTGCAACCCAATAAGGTCATAAAGTACTTAAGATTAGAAGTGTTACTATGGATTAACAAAAAACACAAAACAGAAGGAGGAGACATTAGGACGATAGATGTTTGATAGGAAAGAAGGGGTAAACAATACCAGAGCACCCACATAAGTTATGCACAATGCTGACTTTTTTTTTTTTTTTTTTTAAAGAAAGATTTCTGTGTAAATTACTGTGAGTGTAAGTGTGAGCAGATCAGTCGTCCCCTTCTCGCAGGCATACAACAACCCAGAAGAAAGACGGAGGGGCGTGTGGTTGGAGGTGGCCACTGATAGATCCTACTTCTTTCTATTCTCTCTGTTGTCTCTGTCTGTCTGTCTTACTTTTCCCCAGCACTAAATTACCGTTATTATGTCTTTGTGCTTCTCTTTACTCTAGCAAACAAAGACGCGGGTAATCGCACAATAAATGATAATTTAATATAATGTACAGCACTACAAATCTGCCCAATGGTGGTGTCAAACCCACATCCTCATAATGCAAGACAAAGAAAGGACCTAACCCTTTCTTCACACGCAGGGGGGAAAAACCGGTCTTGCTTTGTTAAGCCGTTTATGAGATGGTGTCTGAAAAATGTTTGATTTTCCTTAAAAGAAGGTCTACCCAATATAAAAAGGAACGTTTATTTTGTTTGAGTAAAGAAAAGCTCATAAAAATAATAATGGTCACTTAGTAATGATTAGTTTTAGGGGGATTTTTTTAAAGTGAAACAGGCAAACACAGCCAGACAGAAACAACAGAGGGAGAGTAAAGAAGTAGGAGATACCAGTGGCGCCCTCAAAACATCCGCGAAAAAAAAGGGGGAGGGGGTGGATTAGTAAATCAAAATACGACAACATAATACATGTATTAATAAGACAGTTGTTGGGTCGGCCAAAAATAGCATTCACACGGACATGGTCTGGAAATGTGGGCAGACAGCGAGCTCTGTCCTCAAGATAAAGTTCTGCTAACGGGAAGTCTATTCTCGGGAATGACAACTGCCCAGGGGGCAATAATCCCATATTTGGGATGTGACGGTTATCGAGCTGCCTGCTGGTAGACTACTCGTACTTTAGAACTCAGCGACAGTGACCGGGTTTCTCAAAGTTCTCACGTCCCAAATTGCTTGTTCAGGAAGTTTATCGATGAAATATGAAAGGTATAGATGGCTTACTCCACAGATGTGTGTGTGTGTGTGTGTGTGTGTGTG
>NW_004797331.1:351575-353726 GCF_000002075.1 Aplysia californica | reverse complement strand
ATAATAAATATTGTTGTTACTGTTGTGGATCGGGGCGGTGCTGTTACTGATTTTAAGAGGTTTTCTCTTGACTTTTGCGGGGCAGTGCTGTTATTTAACGGCTCTGTCCACACAACTAAATCTAGACTATGTTGGCGTCTAGCTTAAAGTAAAATTTGTTGGGTTTTTTTTAGACGATTTAATAAAAGAAGTAAATAATAAATAAAAAGAAATCTCAGTCACTCAATATGAATTTATGTACGTCACAGCAAAACGGCAAATCAAATCAACAGATGAACCTTACTCAGTTTGGACACCCTACTACGATATTGCTCTAAAACTTACTTTTTGTTTTCGAGTTGAAATACGTTACCTCTACGGCAATAATGGTACCCGAAAAGAAGAGAAAGCTAGGAATATGAAGAGGTTCTTGCTACCCACCTACACTTTCAAGTCGATCGTCGTTTACGAGCATTAAAAAAAAAATACTCATTACTCTCTCCCTATACCGTCAGGAACATAAGGCGTTTACGATCAATCCTGGTTTCATTCTTCCCAAAAGAATCACTTGAACGCAATAAAGCAAAGAACATTATTTCAAGATGTTAAATAAAATAAAGAAACTATAACGGACTCCGGTATTTCCCAGATGGTTAGTGATTCTGGGAAGAAAAATAGATACATGCGTTTTTCCCCTTCCTTATCGAGCATCATACCAGGAGTGGTTTACCACAAGGACGTCCGTTATGACACTGCGGATTCAAAAGATAATGAAGAAAAGGATGTAAGAAAAACCCAGTATGATCACGATTTTCATGACTGAACGCAAAAGATCTAGAAATGTTTGGGTTTTTTTTGCATGTAGTGACTTGTTGTTGCGATAATAAGTGCAAAAAAAAAAGTTTCTGGAAGTTTGGTTGGTTGGTTAGCTCAGTACGAAGTGATAAGTATAATTGCGAGTCGAGAACACCCACCTGAGTTGTTGTAGCTCAGTGGAGCTATCGTGAATCCGGAGGCAGCTCGATGAGTAACAATATAATTCCACAGGAAAAGTAGAAATTACCTTGATCAACCTTTAGGGGCACAGTCGCGATTGTTGAGAAAGTCACTGAACACGCAAGCACAACAAATTGACATGTGACGAGGCGGAGGGAGGAGGGAGAGGCGGAGGGAGGAGTAAACTTGTCACCAACAGCTGATGATATATTTTTTTTCCTTCTATTTTTTTCCCTTTCGTTCCTTGTCACGAACGTGCGAAGTCAGTGCGCGGCTGTGGTGAACATTTTCCTTATCTGCCTCGACATGCAACTTTTGCTAGACGTCCACTAGATCCAGGTCCACCGCTGGCAGTAGAGTCTGAGGAACGTGCCTAAGTGTGTTATTTTACACAATGACTTCTCACAGTACGACGAGTCAACGCACACGTGCTTACTAAACGCTAGTAACTATCGGGATGGAACCACTTGCTGAAGTACAGTCGTCAGTCATTTTTTAAATCGTGTCCTACCTCTGTCCTTTACAGTCTCTAGCGTCGCTCCTCCCTGTTTTCCTCCTCTCTTCTTTTTCGTTCTTATATTTCTTCGTTCTCTTTTTCTTCCTCTTTTTCTTCCTATACCCCCTGGAGGGTTGTGGCACTGATGTAGAATGTAATCTCTCCCTTGTTCTGCTATAGTCTTTCCAAGCTCAGCGTACAGTTGAGAGGGAAAACGCTACACAAGCGAAACGTAGCCGAGCGTGCAAAAATCTCGTTCCCCGCGATTTCATTCGCAGGCACGTCTGTCTTGAATCCGCCTTCCTCCCTACTCGCACAACGAAACGAGTTGAGAGGCAAGGGAGGGGGAGAACGGTGAACTCGAGGGGGGTACAGAAGGATGGAAGAGACGGGAGGAAAAACAGGAGAGGCGGGGTTTAAGCGCTCCCGACAGGCGCAACTTTCAATCACGGGGAGGCCGCAAGTCCCGCCCCCCTCCGCCGGTCGATAATCTCGAAACCCGCGCTTTTGACACTCGGGTGCGAGAAGTGGGCGTGTCTCCCCCCACAAGTCCGCGCGGCCGGCAGCAGACTCACGTCCGACTTCGTCTTCTTGTCTTCCCCGCTAACTAGAACAAGGGGCTCACCAAAGACTCCGCGCGGAATCCCCTAGACAAGATTTGATGAGTTTCGATCTTTCTC
>NW_004797331.1:350009-351475 GCF_000002075.1 Aplysia californica | reverse complement strand
GTTAAAGTGGAGGTAAAACATGAGGGTTAAAGTCGAAGTTAAGGCACAAACGGGGTTAAAGT
This sequence comes from Aplysia californica, assembly GCF_000002075.1. NCBI lineage: Eukaryota > Metazoa > Mollusca > Gastropoda > Aplysiida > Aplysiidae > Aplysia > Aplysia californica. The sequence continues at coordinate 351,413 of NW_004797331.1, read as the reverse complement.
GGAGGTAAAACATGAGGGTTAAAGTCAAAGTAAAGGCACAAAGAGAGTTAAAGTGGAGGTAAAACATGAGTGTTAAAATGGAGGTAAAACATGAGGGTAAAAGTAGAAGTGAAGACACAAAGAGGGTTAAAGTGGAGGTAAATTTAGAGTGTTAAAGTGGGAAGGAGGGGCGGGGGCTTGATTATTAAAGTGGGGATGAAGCAAGAGGGTTAAATTTGATGTAAGACATGAGCGTGAAAATGGGAGTAGAGGCACAAAGAGGGTTAACGTGGAGGTGAAATATGAGGGTTAAAGTCGAAGTAAAGCATGATAGTTTAATTGTAGGCAAAACAAGAGGGTTAAAGTGGAGGTAAAACAAGAGGGTAAAAGAGACATGGACACCTCCAGATGTTTCACTGTCCTCGCCGCCTGGGCAGTGGGGGGTACCATCAAGTGTTATGCGAGCTGATTGGCTTCAGGATTGGCGGCAATGACACGAGAAGGGTTAAAGTGGAGGTAAAACATGAGGGTTAAAGTCGAAGTTAAGGCACAAACGGGGTTAAAGTGAAGGTACACATGACATGAGGAATAACGTCGAAGTAAAGGCACAAAGAGAGTTAAAGGGGAGGTAAAACACGAGTGTTAAAGTCGAAGTAAAGACACAAAGAGGGTTAAAGTGGAGGTAAAACATGAGTGTTAAAATGGAGGTAAAACATGAAGGTTAAAGTAGAAGTGAAGGCACAAAGAGGGTTAAAGTGGAGATAAACTAAGAGTGTTAAAGTGGGAAGGAGGGGCGGGGGCTTTATCATTAAAGTGGGGATGAAGCAAGAGGGTTAAATTTGATGTAAGACATGAGCGTTAAAGTGGGAGTAGAGGCACAAAGAGGGTTAAAGTGGAGGTAAAGGCACAGAGAGGGTTAAGGTGGAGGTACACATGAGGAATGAAGTCGGGGTAAAGGCGCAAAGAGAGTTAACGTTAAAGTGTAGGTAAAACGAGACGTTTCAGAGGAGGTAGAACATGAGAGTTAAAATGGAGGTAAAACAAAAGGGTTAAATTGGAGGTGAAACCAGGCGGGTTAAAATGGAGGTAAAAAAGATGGTCAAAATAGAGGTAAAATACGAGGGTTTAAATACAGGTAAAGTAAAGGTGTTAAAGTGCAGGTATAACATAACGGTTAAAGTGGAGGAGATTTTAGTTTAGTTTAATTAGAAGTTTTATGGCACTTGCAACGCAAGAAGAGGTGTTACAAGAGAATAAAAACCACAAAAAAGGAGGAGAGGTCAGGACGATAGATGTTTGATAGGAAAGATGAAGGCGCAAACCACACTTAATAATAATAATAATAATCACAAAAAAGGAGGAGAGGTCAGGACGATAGATGTTTGATAGGAAAGATGAAGGCGCAAACCACACTTAATAATAATA
>NW_004797331.1:343750-348750 GCF_000002075.1 Aplysia californica | reverse complement strand
AGGTGAAAGGAAACAAATTTAGAGAAGAAGCTTTTTCGGTCGCTACCCAGATTCGAACCCAGGACCTTTGAATGAGAGGCCAACACCTTAACCTCTAGGCCACGAGAGCCCCCTTTCAGTGTTTGCCCTTGGGCTTATTAATGGTGAATGTAAAGCAGGGTCTGATGGGAAATTGCCTGCGTTTAAATTGGAAGGGGAATTTTGTGTCGGATGGTTGAAGAGGTATGCTTGGAATAAAATGGCGCTCTCCTTTATATGGCCCAACAGCAATTTTTACCTCCACAACATTTCTCATGGCAAAGCAGCACCCAATGGCCGAATCCTGCTCGACCCACGAACAGTGATCGCCAGGTGCAAGGAGAGCCTTCACGACCAAGAGGAGACAGACCCCCACAGACTCACCACAATAAAAGAAAAGTGTGCGCGGTGCACAGAGAAAAACAGTTTGCTCCGAGGAGTGGTCAGGCGTGTCTCAAACCAGCTCCTCATGGAGACAATTAGCAGGAAGACCCTGGGGTGGATGCTGGAAAGGAGAGATGAGCAGCTAAGGACATGTTCACCTGCTATGATTCTAGCCCTGGATTCAAGAAATCCAAGTAATCCAACATTTTTCATACACTCAAAACAACACACAGTGTGCCATTCATCGGCTGCGGCGGGTTCAGAGATCTCAAGATCATAATTGGCATGCCAACTTTTAATCCAAGTACGTGAGGTAGGAGACCTTATACCTCAATTGAATTGGGGAATTTCACCGGGAACTGGACGGATTTCTCTTCATCCACAACATTGTTGATTGGGGTGTATGTTGTTTTAGGGCCTGGCAGTTTCAGTGACAGCATATTGTTGATTGCACTGACTCTTTAATTTAAAGGGGTAATGATCGCTCTTTGCATGAGCGATTCTATATTTGTAAAATGTTCACTCACGCCTGAAAACACAATCAAATAATAATTCGGCAGTCTCCACCATAATAATAATAATATAATAAATAATAAATAGCATTTGTATAGCGCATATCCCCCCTCAACAGCAGGCTCTATGCGCTTTACACTATATTATTACCCCAGCAGAACATAGAACACTCCGAAACATTCTCAGCTTCCCGGGAAGCATACAGTGAAAGCAGCTGATTAAGCCCTCAAACACTAACAAACAGACAAGTTCCAAACCCACTGAGAGCGATCACATCTGGATGAGCACTTGTTAGAATCGTACCATTTCCGAGCTGTAACAGCATGTCGGCAAACAATCTTCCTTCCTCACTCCCATTATTTGCAGAACTCTTACATGCGTCGTATGTTGCCATAGTGGAGATTTCTTCAGGCAGGCATTCCCAATGTTAGCTCTTGTGTCTTGAGGAACAGTATTTGGCGGAAATCTCCACAGAGAAAAGTAGGCAGACCACCCACAGGCATCTCGGATGATCGAGCGTCACGCAAAGTTCTATCCATACATTCCAGCCCTTTTTTAAGTAGCATAGGGGATTCATCTGCTATCAAGAGTGTTGCCTCTTTAAAAAGACATTAGATCTGCCTTGATTAACTCCTCTATTTCTATAGATCCACAATAATTATGCGTTAGTAGACTCTTCTTAGATCTGTCTTGATCTGGTTCGGCCTTTGGCACGATCTTATCTTCACAATCACAAAATGCAGCTGACCTCTAGATCTACATTATTGCTTTAGATCTGCCTTGATTAACTCCTCTATTTCCATAGACCAACAGTAATAATGCGTTAGCAGACTCTTCTCGGATCTGCCTTGATCTGGTTTGACCTTGGGCAAGATACAATCAAGTAGATATAATCACAAAACGTAAATAGAATCCAGGTCTAGTGGGCCTTCCTTCTGTGTCCCAAACGATTTTCTGATCCTTATTTAGATGTCTAGATCTGGATCAAGTACAACACCCAAACGGACGGCCAGAAGATCGAATAATTACAAAACATAAATCGAATCCAGCCGGGTAAGTGGCAGGCCTACCTTCTGTGTCCCAAACAATTATCTGATCTACTTTCGATCTGGATCAAGTACAACACATAAACAGACGATCCAGATCTGGGTTTGCCTTACACCATCATAAAAAGCATTAAGAATTTAATAATAATTCACGAAAGGGCAGCTACACTGTAAAATGAATATACCGACGTCTTTAAAGTCACAGAGGCAGTGTCTAGCTGTAAAACCCAGGCAGAGAGATCACTTCCGGCACTTCCGCTGTGAAGGACAGCTACGCAGATTTGTTTCGTTTCTCGGTGGAATAATCAATAACGCCAATGAAGGACGGGGACTTTTTGTCTAATATGTTTGTCTAAATTCAGGAAATTAATTTTTTAAAAATAATCGGGCTCCGTCATGGGGACTTATCTATCTTTTTGCAGGTACTTGCCAACTTTCAACTCTGTAGATGTCGTAGTTTTACGGGAAAAGTGACACACGTGTTTCCAAGTTGCCAAATATATAATAGATTAATATTACTATTATTATAATTTTTATTACTATTATTATTATTATTATTACATATTATTATATATTATTATTATTATTATTATTATTATTATTATTATTATTATTACTGTTATTATTATTATTATTACTGTTATTATTATTATTATTATTATTATTATTATTATTATTATTATTATTATTATTATTATTATTATTATTATCATTATTGTTGTTGTTGTTGTTATTATTATTACTATCATTATTATTATAATTTTAAAAATATTTTTTAAAAATTATTATTAAAAAAAAATCATTTTTATCGTCATTCAGATTCACTGGAACAACCCGATGAAGGTCAAAGGTTATCACGACTCAAGTGGTATGCGGTTCTATTATCAGCCGGCGAGGCCTGAGGTTCAAGACCTGCTGACCTTTATGACTGGACAGAGACTGCTAGAGATACCGCCTGGTACTGCTCCTTGTTGTTGTTCATGATGTTGTTTTGTGTGTGTGTGTGTGTGTGTGTGTGTGTGTGTGTGTGTGTGTGTGTGTGTGTGTGTGTGTGTGTGTGTGTGTGTGTGTGTGCGCGCGGTAGCCTATCCACTCGAGATGTTTGGAGCCCCGAAGAGTGTGCTCTTCGCCAGGGCCACCGCCTCTCTTGAGCAGCGGGTGAGGCAGTCCAACCTCCCTAAATCCTCCCCAAAAGAGATGCCATTGTCGGACCTCCGTGGCGCGGCATATCTGAAGCCAGTGCTCCAAATCTTGGGGCTCCTCGCTGTACAATGGACAGATTGGTTCCGATGTTTTGTCTATTCTGTTTTGTAGGTCCGCAGCCCAGAGCAGTGACCGGTCTTGATTTTTGCCAGTAGTGACTGGTCGTTTCAAGACTTAATTAGAGCCTCCCGTTTTAAGGGAATTGCCCAGTACATTTTCTTTGTCATCGTGTGGGGTATCGGAGGGTCTTTTGCTATTATTATTATTGTTGTTGTTATTGTTGTTGTTGTTGTTGTTGTTGATGGTTTTTTGTTGTTGTTATTGATGTTGTTGTTGTTTTTGTTGTTGCTGTTGTTGTTGTGGTTGCTGGTATGTTGTTGTTATTGTTGTTGTTGTTGTTATCTATCTATCTATCTATCTATCTATCTATCTATCTATCTATCTATCTATCTATCTATCTATCTATCTATCTATCTATCTATCTATACATTATGTATATGCTATATTATATACATATATATATATATATATATATATATATATATATAAATATATAAAAAAAAAGAGATATAGTATCTCTGATCTCCTCCTATGTTTGTGTGTGTATATATATATATATATATAAAATAAATGTGATATGATATCACTGATCTCCCCCAATGTTTGTATATACATTTGTTGTTATATATATATATATATATATATATATATATATATATATATATATATATATATATATATATATATATATGTATAATAAATGTGATACGATAATTATGATCTCCCCCTATGTTTGTGTGTGTACAGGTGAGCCCAGCGTGGAACATACCTCTACGTGCCCCAGCTCGTGCACCTGGTCTCTCTTCTCCAAACCTGCCTACCTCGTGCACTCCTTCAACCACATGCACTACCTAGGTACGTACACACTGACCAACGGGCACACTGATGTACACACAGATGTAGGTAGTGACAGACAAATCATCTGACAGACACGCACTACCTAGGTACGTACACACTGACCAACAGGCACACCGATGTACACACAGAGGTATGCAGTGACACACAGACAAATAAACCGACGTTACTTACAGACATGCACTACGTACACACTGACCAACGGGCACACTGATGTACACACAGAGGTATGCAGTGACACACAGACAAATAAACTGACGTTACTGACAGACATGCCCTACGTACACACTGACCAACGGAAACACTGATGTACACACAGATGTATGCAGTGACACTGACAGACATGCACTACCTAAGTATGTACACACTGACCAATGGACACACTGATGTACATAATGCCAGACATACACCTTGACGCTCGCACAGATATATGTAATGACGGACGCACACACTGATAGACATACACACTGACGCACGCATATATTTATATTATGACGCACGTACACACTGACAGACGTACACACTGACACACACATAGATTTATGTAAAATCGGACAAAAAAATGATTCACTGACAGACATACACGTTTACGATTGTTCAATGCTTTACGACCTTATGAATCTAGTTTTTATCTCTCAGGGGGAGGCCTGCTACGAATGTGGCCTACCCCTGCTGAATGGTTGCCCAGAACATTCTATATAAAAAGTATTTGCCTCAGGCTCTGTCTGTAACCACAACCCGAAACAACATGACTACTGGAATTCCATGGTCTTTAGAATTATTTTGATTTTTTCTTCTTTTAGGGGTGGGTGGGTGTGGGGGCAGGGAGTGTGGTCGAAAATTACAAGGGGGGAGGGGGAGGGGCATAATTACAAAATTTCCCTCTTTCTCTCTCTCTCTCTCTCTCTCTCTCTCTCTTCT
>NW_004797331.1:342314-343650 GCF_000002075.1 Aplysia californica | reverse complement strand
TGGGGGGGGTGACATTCCAAGAACAAATAGGCTACGTTTAGTGTGCTTGGGGTCGTTTTTCCCTTCCTCCATCCGTCTCATTAGGACATTGTTTTTCTGTGTGGTCGTAGCGCGCTTACGACAATTATACTGACGACTCACCAACGCGAACAACGGCTATAGCCCACCTTTGAAAAGTCATAAGATAGACTGCTTTCACTTCGAGGGCAGTAATGCTTCTAGCTCTCTAAATATATGAGTGCCCCTATAAATCGGCGGAACAAACTAGCAAGGCCCCTGGGGTGTCTTTCTGTGCGTGAGCGTGAAATGCACGTGCGATTTTGCCTCGTCAAGGGGGATCACTCCGCTAATCAGGGCCGATAAGCGGTTCTTTAGTGTGGTCAAGGGAGACAATAACGAGAAAAGGGAAGGTACTCCCCGCGCTCTGAAGTTGGGGCCCTCTCACTCTCACGTCAGTCAGGTAATGACGCAAATGAAAGCCCGCAAGTGGCGGAAGTTCCAAGGGATGTATGGTGAAATAAGATTTGTTGTAAGGTCCTTGGGTAAAATCGAAGGATTCAATATGAAGAAAGATAAATTCGTGAAAGTCAACCATGTCAAGGATTTTCAACACCATTGTCAAAAGTGAACTACTCTACCAACCGGGAGCGTGAATACTTACAAACTTGAAAAAAATAATAAAGAAAAAAGCTAGGTCTACAGTCATTTATTAAGAGTCGCTCTATAAAAATCTTTAAATTATAGGCTTTCTTGGCTTGACACAATGTGAAAAAACATTAACCCTTAGCAAAAATTCCCACTCACCAGCAAAGCGGAGACGCTTTACGATCTCTGTATCATTACACCAACAGACCATATTATTTATACAATATAGCATTCTGAAAGAATCTCAACTTTTTGAGAAGCATACAGTACAAGCTGCCATTTTATAACATACTGAAACGAACAACTACAAAAGAAACAAACGATTAAAAAGAAATTAGATTAGGAATCAGAAAGAGAAAATGATAGAAGACTGAACACAGCTTGAGAAAACCGAAAACAAACTTTACGCACCAAACCTTTTGATGGAATCCACAAGCAAAGAGAAAGAAAATAAGACTAAGAGTACTTAGAGGGGGGATTTGTTTGTTTTGTTTTACGGCTCTTGCAACTGCATAAGGTCATAATATGAGCGCCTAGGAGGGATTTAGATTCGGACTCAAAGAAGATAGGAAACAGCTGAACAGAGGTACACGGACAGCTTTTGCTGGCAGCCTGATGATGATGATGATGATGATGATGATGATGATGATGATGATGATGATGATGATGATGATGATGATGATGATGATAC
>NW_004797331.1:338698-339777 GCF_000002075.1 Aplysia californica | reverse complement strand
ATGGCGACCCGCGTAGTTCGGCTCGATTCGAACAGAGAGAGAGAGAGAGAGAGAGAGAGAGAGAGAGAGAGAGAGAATGTTTTACGGAGCAGGTTGTTTCAGCACGTGAAACATAAAATTGTGGTTACTGGTGTCCTGTCTTGTGAGTGTGCTTGAGCGCACCTAACCTTTGTAACATCTACTTCAACTGTAAACGACCTAGACAAATTTCTCCCTGCGAGATGAATAAAGATTGTCATCGTCATTGTCACTGTCATTGTTACAATGTGCAACGCATCTGTGTCAGTACTGTGTAGTGCAGAGTGTAACTCAGTTGTCACAAAAGTGGAGCTACGTTAAGTAGGTACAATCCAAGGACTACTATAGTATAGTAGTCCTTGGTACAATCATTAAAAAAATTACTCTTTTTTTCTTCTCTCTTTTGAAAACAATATGCTTTCAAGGTTTAGTACATTTGCAGTACATTTAGGTCTAGTACATTTGTAGTACATTTGTTGTATATTTAGTACATTTGTAGTACTGTTAGTGGCCTACATTTGTAGTGCATTTGTAGTACAGATAGTAAATTTGTAGTACATGATTTAGTACATTTGAACAGGTTGTAGTACATTGTAATACAATTAATACATTTGTAGTACATTTAGTACATTATTGTAGTAGTACATATTATATAGTACATTTAGTAGATAATTTGTAGTACATTCGTAGTACATTTGTAGTACAATTAGTACGTTTGTAGTTCATTTAGTACATTATTGTAGTCCATTTAGTACATTTGAAGTACATTTCTAGTGCAGTTAGTATATTTGTAGTACATTTGTAGTACATAATAAATTTAGTACATTTGAACAGCTTGTCTTTTGACTGCTTTGTCCACAGACAAAAGCCTCATTTGGAAGTGCGGCCTGGCGATGAGATCAAGACGACGTGCGTGTACAACTCTGTGGGCATAGATAGATGGGTGTACTACGGGGACGCCACAAGTGACGAGATGTGTTTTGGCTTTCTCACCATGTACCCTGCCGACGCTTTGCCTTATGGCGGATGTGAGTGATTTGTGTGTGTGTGTGTGTGTGGGG
>NW_004797331.1:335604-337434 GCF_000002075.1 Aplysia californica | reverse complement strand
ATCTGTATCCTGAGTGGATCTAGCTTTCTGCTTACTTTCATTGTCTCTGTTTTGTTGATGTTGATCTTCATGTCGTAGTTGTTAAATTCTTAGTTTAATCTGGTTTTGTGGTGTTGAAGACTTCGTTCATCTTTGTGTGCCAGGTTTTGGTCATCAGCGAAGAGTAATTCATTTAGGGCGTCTGGTTCTGTATTGGCCTCTTTTGTAATTCTATCCATATATATGATAAACTAGGTTGTTCCATTTGTACCACGACTGAGTTTGACTTGGCCTGTGCTGGTAAAAAGTATTTGTGATGTATAATTCATACTCTGCACAGAGAGCAAAAAGTTGTTCCCCACAATAGTTACAATCTGAACTGGTGTCACCATGTGGTCCAAGGTAGTTTTCCTATGGTGTTCTTCTTGGGCCTACGTGTCCATTGAAGTCTCCCAGTATGATTAGTTCCTCCTCATCAGGTACGCTGTCTATGGTGTCCGCCAACTTCTGAAAAAAATCTTCTTTATCTTCCCTTGAGTATGTGTCGTTACAAGGGGAGAAAACTTGAATGATATATTCCCTGTATTCTGATTTTCAAGATCCTTTCTGATATTAATTCTTTCTCTATAACTCTTTCTGCCGTGTCAGGTTGTATTATGACTCTCACACCTTGAATAGCTTTCTCTCTCATATCTTCTCCACTCCATATTAGTATGCAATTTTAATGAATTTTCTTGGTCCCACTTCCTTTTAAACGGCAATCCGACAGTCCAATTATGGGTATTCTCCACCTTTTCATGAAGGTAATGAGTTCTGGTTCCTTGTCTTTTGAGGCCACAGATGTTAAGAGTACAAATCCTTTCTCGTAATCCTTTAACGTTTCCGGGTCGTTTTCCGTCTATGTCAGTCCGTTTCTTTATTCTTTTTGTGTTTTTAGCAATAAATAATCCGCTGCCGACTTGCTAGGCCAGTCACAGTTTCACCAGAGCCCCGTTAGCCTGCAACTTTTCGGGATGACCCGGGTTCTCTTTAACGGCTAGCGTGACGCCTCAGTGGCATAAAGCCATACGTACTTCGTTGAGCCCAGCAATCCCCTACTTTGTCCAGTTTCCACCTCCCTGCACGTGGACCTGGGGTTGGGCTTTGGGAGGCATCCTGACAACCACTCCGAATAATCCTGCGATTTGGATAGAGCAGATAGAATATTTGGCTATTCGGACTTTTCATGATCTTAGTAACTCAATAAGGCCAACATTGTTAGATTTTGTATTTCTGATGTTGCACTTTTTCTACTTAGATTTTTTATAATCCCTCTCAGCCAGGGTCGGCCCTGACAAGCAGAGTCGAAGCAGCCAGCCTCCTTAACGAAGTTAGACGGACGGGGGCGTAAAATACTTTCATTTACAACTACGTGTTTGTGTGTTTAATAACATGCAGCTTTCTTTCTTTCCTTCTATCTTTCCTTCTTTCTTAATTTATTTCTTAATAACTTCTTTCTTTGTCTCAACGTTTCTTTCCTCTTTCCTTCTTTCTTAATAATTTCTTTTTTTGTTTTGTCCTTTCTTTCTGTCTTTCTTTCTTTCTTTCTTTCCTTCTTTCTTTCTTTCCTTGGTTCTTTGCTTGTTCTGCTGTTTCTTTTTTTCTTTCCTTTTTCCTTCCCTTTTCCTTCCTTTAAAATTTTTTTTCTTTTTTGTTTCGTCGTTTGTTTGTTTGTTTGTTTGTTTGTTTGTTTGTTTGTTTGTTCATCAATTAATTTCTCTCTCCCGTCACCAGACTGTGTGGGCATGGGCCCTCTGGTAGGATGTGACCTTTACATGGGCACGCGTATCGGGGAATGTAACTGGCGGAGGT
>NW_004797331.1:329102-331602 GCF_000002075.1 Aplysia californica | reverse complement strand
AAATGGTATAGGTTTAACGCCCCTATCAACACTATTAGGTTATTTAAGAGGCGGAGCCTCCGAGTTCTAACGTCCATCTCCGAAAGGACTGAGCCAAATAGGAAAGTCGTGTAAAGTGCCTTTCCCGAGGACACAACGTCGGACCGAGCTGAGGCTCAAACCCCCGAACCCGCAATCTCACAATTACGAGTCCGGTAGCCTAATCACTGGGCTACCGACGCCACCCCAGAGAGAATGGAAACCTTGGGACATACGTAGTAGGTCACGTAAACTCCAAAAGGAAGGGCTGGCTGGACTCATTTCGCTACCTTAGAATTACAAAGTTCTATTATTATATCTGACACTTTTCGCCGTTTTGGGTTACTATAAGGCAAGAAACCAAACGCTCTTTCCGTTCAATCAAAATCGCAGGATTATTCAGAGTCGTCGTCAAGATATTCAAAGAATTGAATTCGAAAAAACTTGGCATGTTGTGAAACTCAAAATCTTTGGAGTCAAATTTATCTAAACTAGGTATCGAGCAGATATAGCTTTGTAATTCTAGGGTACCAATTTATAGGTGTATCATGACATTTTTTTCTCTGTTTGAAATGTTCTGTTCTGATTAACGGTCTGTTGCATTAAACTGGAGTGTCGTGAAGCCCACAAGGGAAGTAACCCACTTAGAGGGAAAAAAAAAGTATACAGGGGAAGATACTGGCATTTTTTATTTTTTCCCCCTGAAGCATTAAGGGGACACAATCCAATGATTGCGTTATTGCTCGTTGAAATGAATAATGTGCAAAATTATAATATTAACGTTTAACGCCCCTTGCAAAGCAAACTGGCCTTCCTTCGTCTTTGTTATAATAATATAACGTATTGTTAGTAATTTTATTTTCAAAGTGAGAGATCTGTTATCAGTGTTTGCATAAAACTTACAAAATGATTTAGATCGAGATCCAAATGTCTCCCAATGTGCTTGTAACTCTTGCTGTATCCTTTAACAAAAAAATATATAATAAATGTGTTCTAACAAGTATTGTTTATTGTTCATGTTTCTTATATTGCTCGAATCTGTTTTTGTGCTTTTGGGTGGTTTGAGGGTGCAGGTCTTACTTTTCCCTTTCTCCCTGTTTCTGTCTATCTTACATTTTCCCAGCTCTAAATGACCGTCAACAATAAAAATAATAATAACAATAATAATAATAATAATAATAATAATAATAATAATAATGATAATAATAGTTGTATTTATATAGCGCATATCCACGATCCATAATGTGCTTTTCAACTGTTATTACCCCAGGAAATCCTAGAACACTCAAAAAGATGCTTGGCTTCCCAGAAAATATATTGCAAGCTGCAAATTTCACGCACTCAAACACAATCTGACAAGATCTGTGGCCGTGCCACTTTTCACTCAAACAAATAAACGATCCAACATGTTTTTTTTTCTAGCTAGTTTTAGTTTTAGTAAGGCGTTCGCAACTTTATAAGGTCATATGAGCGCCAAGGGGTGGATGTCAACAGAGAAGTCCAAACGGGGTATCAGGCTTACTCTGTTCATCTCTCGAGCCTCAACAGCACAAAGTCTGCTTCAATTATCAAGGCCCCTTGGAAATAGCAGTTCACAAGAGAGTGGCAAACACACTAACGAAGCAGAGGAAAAATGACGATAGTAAGGATGAGGAAAGAAAAAGCAGCAGTTCCACCTACGTTGTTTCGGCACAGCATGAGCATGACATTGGTTAATAAGCCCATTTACAATTCTACTGTTCATTGTTAATATCCCCCTCTTTGAGAATGGCCTAAAGACGCTTATGTGAGTACCGCTCACTGGTGGGGGGAATTTTTCCTATAGTTATATTAATCGACATGGAATTGTCATGATAATGTATAGAATTAGAAGGCAGATGCCTCTCCTCCTCTCCCATCTCATGTGGACATTAAACATTCTCAGAGGGATACTGGATTGAGGACAATGCAAGCATTCAACCATAGAAAGTATAATCAATTTTTGTATAACAGCTTGGGCCAAGAACACAAGACAACTAGATAAAGAAAAATTAAATCGACTAATACGGAAAGCATGTAAAATCTCAACATCTACATCCCCCTACTTGGATGAATTGTGTGAATTGTACATAACAGCTTGCACACAAAAAAATAATTCCATCTTTTTAGACAATAAACAACCCTTGCTCCCTCAAATGAAAACATCAACCAGAAATAAAAGACATAGGCTTCTGATCTGTATCAAAGAAAGATATAGAAGGTCATTTTTACCATCTTCTATCAAAGTGCTTCCATCTTAACCATCGTGTATAAGTATACTTACGACCTTAGAGCATGCATCAAAATGACATTGAGTGTGTTTCTAGCTTACGATTATTATTGTTTATATTGCTGCTCATTTATATTATGCATGTGATTGTAAGCCTACGTGAGTGTGCATGTGTGTGTGCGCGCGCGTGCTGTGTGTGTGTGTGTGTGTGTGTGTGTGTGTGTGTGTGTGCGT
>NW_004797331.1:328153-329002 GCF_000002075.1 Aplysia californica | reverse complement strand
TCGGACCGAGCTGAGGCTCAAACCCCCGAACCCGCAATCTCACGATTACGAGTCCGGTAGCCTAATAGCCTAATCACTGGGCTACCGACGCCACCCCAGAGAGAATGGAGACCTTGGGACATACGTAGTAGGTCACGTAAACTCCAAAAGGAAGGGCTGGACTCATTTCGCTACCTTAGAATTACAAAGTTCTATTATTATATCTGACACTTTTCGCCGTTTTGGGTTACTATAAGGCCAGAAACCAAACGCTCTTTCTGTTCAATCAAAATCGCAGGATTATTCAGAGTCGTCGTCAAGATATTCAAAGAATTGAATTCGAAAAAACTTGACTTGTAGTGAAACTCAACAAAATCTTTGAAGTCAGATATCTCTAAACTAGGTATCGAGCAGATATAACTTTGTAATTCTAGGGTACCAATTTATACGTGTATCATGACATTTTTTTCTCTGTTTAAAATGTTCTGTTCTGATTAACGGTCTGTTGCATTAAACTGGAGTGTCGTGAAGCCCACAAGGGAAGTAACCTACTTAGAGGAAAAAAAGTATACAGGGGAAGATACTGGCATTTTTTATTTTTCCCCCTGAAGCATTAAGGGGACACAATCCAATGATTGCGTTATTGCTCGTTGAAATGAATAAGGTGCAAAATTATAATATTAACGTTTAACGCACCTTGCAAAGCAAACTGGCCTTCCTTCGTCTTTGTTATAATAATATAACGTATTGTTAGTAATTTTATTTTCAAAGTGAGAGATCTGTTATCAGTGTTTGCATAAAACTTACAAAATGATTTAGATCGAGATCCAAATGTCTCCCAATGTGCTTGTAACTTTTGCTGTATCCTTT
>NW_004797331.1:321195-326597 GCF_000002075.1 Aplysia californica | reverse complement strand
TGTGTGTGTGTGTGTGTGTACACGTGGTGAAACACCAAACCAATGTGCCAGGATCTGGACAATAAAGATGTATCTTATCCTTAACCTCTTTGAAAGAAAAAGCCAGCAGTCATCCCCATCTCTACCCTTTCTCTTTGTTCCTTACTCTCTAGTACACCTCTTATCTTCGGCACTTATATGACCTAATTGTAGTACAAGGTCCTTAACAATCTTACGTTCCCCCCTCAAAAAACAAATAAAACAACAGCAAACCAAACCCCCCCCCAAAAAACCCCAAACAACAAAAAAAAAAACAACCAAAACCAAAATAAAACAAAAAATCGAAAGAAAAAGACAGCTGCTACTCAAAACACCAAATGCAAGTCTCAATCAAGAACTCCAAAGATAAACTTCTCTCTTCGCTTCTCTCGCTCTAAGCTTTAGTAATAAGTTAAGACGCTGAGCAAATGGCTAAAACAGTACCTAGACATGGCTGGCTGGTGCCTCTATAAATACATTATTGATGATGGCCAGGACACTGGACCAAACAATGCTAGTCGGTGCAAGAAGCATTCGCTCATGGCGACAGGGAAACACTGTACAGCCAAATCGCTACTTTAGAATAACAAAGTTCTGACTTCTCAGTACCTAGATTTGAGAAATTTGACGTAAAAATGTTGTTCCACAAATATTAGATCTAATGTGAAACTTTCTCGATTGCAAATTCTTTGAATATATTGATAACGACTTCGAATAATCTATCAAGTTTTGATAGAGCAGATAGAATATTTGGTTTCTGACCTCATGGTCTTAGTAACTCTAAAACTACCAAAAATGTCAGATAAAACGTTGTAATTCGAAAGTGGCGAAATGCCAGTTGCAGTAGGACCATGCATAAAAAACAGCCTAGCTAAAATCTGCTCAAGAAGATTTTAAGTTTGTTTGAGTAAAGAGAAGTACATCAACGCAATAATGGTCATTTTAGTGATGGGAAAAAGTAAGACAAACAAGGCAGACACAACATTGGGAACGTTAAAAAAGGAGAACCTATCAGTGGCATCCTCCAACCACCCACGCTTAAAGAGAGCCAATCTTGGATAAGAGTAAACAACTTGAAAGCGCGCTCATAATCGTGACCTTATGCAGTTGCGCCGTAAAACTCTTACTTAATGAAACTAAACAACTTGAGAGATGGGTGAAAAACGCAACATTTTCAAAAAGTTATTAAAAAACCCAAATATGATCTGATCGTCACAAATTTTGGAGACACACGTGACCAGTTGTTAGTCCACACACCCATTTACGATTTTTGCTATTTTCATGAGCACTTTTCATCACAACACAGTAAACGATGCTTTAGTAAAATGTATTCATTAGTTTCTCTATTATAAAAGAATACAAAATTATTTACCTGGAAGATGACCGTAGCTCATTCCAAACAAAAGTCCTAGCTTTTTAGAAATCAATATTAAAAATTTTCCTTCTTTACAAGACTCCTCAACTTTGCGAAGCTGATCGCAACTTTCGCTTCCGCCTTGTTCATGGCGGACAATCTGCCTGAGAAGCAGCAACACGGCTAAAATACAGTGCATGTATTGTTCTCGACTTGTACAAAGATTTTAGCACACTTGCAATGTCCGGGATGGGCAAAGAATAGGACAGTCTCGAGTGACCAGTCGTGCTCAAGAGAGGCAGATTTTGCTGTCGTATCTGCAAAATCGTATCGTTTCTCAAAAGTAGCAGCTCAAGGCATGCATGGGGTGCATGGAAATGTTTCTTTCATCAGTGTGATGCGCGGAGCAGTAAGTACAGGACTTAGACCAAGAACGCCTTATTTAGGACTTCAATTAACGAAGCCGCAACAGTAGCGCCGTATTCATGGAGCCAAACAGCACAAATAAAAAATCAGAATCTCTCAGTCATCCAACACGACACTCCTGCCCTTACACTGACCATTTAACAAACAACAATATTTCTGGAGGATAAGAGCATGAGTGTCATGGACTGGCCAGTGGACATATGGGATTAACTGAACCGCAAAGTGTGTGCCGATTTGCGAATCTGCAGCTATTGGAAGATTGCGCTGCCGCGAAAGTGGGACAAAATTTCTCAACAAAACATTGAAAATGTTATAAAATCCATGAGAATAAGTGTTTTGGTCTATTTAAACATTAATGATGGTCATGCAATTTTCTAAGGGTAAGAGATCTTTATTGAGCTTCGATTGTGTTTATCTGCATGCCGAGAGAAGGAGGACAATGTATCGAAATCATTTGATGTGTGAGATCAAAATGGTTCGCATTTGTTGGAAATTGAAAAAACTTCAAAAATCACTTCTCTTAATCTATATTCATTTGATACAAAACATGTTCAGATTAGGCGAACTAAGTGTCGCGTTTTTAATGGTGTTCGGTATATTTATGGTATTCACCAGAAAGAGAAACCAGTCCATAGGTTCAAACCGACCTCCATGGCTTCAACAGATGTTCGAACTTGACGCGAAGCCCTAATTACAGGAGTAATAATGGTGGCTTCGGCAGCCTAGAGGTTAGGCTACCGGGCTCGTAATCGTGAGGCTGTGGGTTCGGGGGCTCGAGCTTCAGCTCAGTCCGATGTTGCTTCCTTGAGATAGGCACTTTAAACGAATTTCCCATTTGGCTATGTCCTTTCGGAGATGAACGTTAAACTAAGAGGTCCCGGCTCTTAAATAACCTTATAGTGTTGATAGCCACTAGGCGTTAAACCTATACCGTTTCACCATTTATCTTTCAGGAATTGGGTCTTGGTTACAGGAACTGAGCCATGCAATAGATCAAATTATATTAGGTCGCAAAACATCTGGAATTGATAACATCTCATTGGAGATTTTAGTGGGTAGCTGGAGGGTGCTCTGGCGCGGTTTCGTCCATCTGCCTTGTTAAACATCTATCGTCTTTATCTCCCCTCTTTCTTTCTTTGTGTTTGTTACTCTTGTAACTCCTCTAATCTTCGGCACCTATAGGACCTAATTTTTTTGCAAGTGCCGTAAAATGCTTCCTAAATTTTACCCCAAAAAAAGAAGAGATTTTAGTGCAAAGAAGGCGTTCTAATTCAACACCTCCATAAACTTCTGTCTCACCGCTGGAAAGAGGGCATTATTTATCCCTTTAAGACATTAGAGATGCTACTCGTATATTACAATATTAGAATTGCCACCCTCAACAAGAACAAGGGAGACAAGTGTGACTGCGCCAGATACAGGGGCATCGAGTTGTTCCACCTCGTCGGCAAAGTTTTTGCTCTTGTCATCTTCAGACATCTACAGAAAGTTGGGTCAACAGTGAGCAAGTGACCCGAGGAGCCAATGCCTACGTCAGTTTGGTCAAACTTAAACCTTTCACTGTCACATTCTGTGGGTTTTTATTATTTTTAGTTGCATTAAATTCAAGAAGAATTGGTGTTCTTCCAAAGGATTCTTTTCTAATGTAGATGGTTTTAACGCCAGAATCGACATAATTTGGATCATTTAGGAGGCGGGGTGTAATATCTCATATCAGGGCTAGCCCTATTATGCATAATCTGTAGGACTCATAATAAGAATATGTGGGACTCCGTAGCGTGTCCGTTTCCGGGTTGCTCTCCGTGGAATGTCCTTTTTCCACCATTTAATATGCTCACCTTTTTTCCCCCACATTCCCTTCAGAGCTCACATTGCACACCGAAGAAATATTTTACTCCACTATTTTATGTTTTACTTGCCGCGCGAACTCTTTCACTCCAGTTTTTGTATGTGAGAATGTGTGTGTGTGTGTGTGTGTGTGTGTGTGTGTGTGTGTGTGTGTGTGTGTGTGTGTGTGTGTGTGTGTGTGTGTGCGTGTATGTATGTATGTATGTATGTATGTATGTATGTTTGTGTGTGTATATGGGTGGGTGTGTGTATATGGGTGGGTGGGTGGGTGGGTATGTGTGAGTGTTGGAAATCTTAAACGGATGAGTGACGTGAAGAAGATCGGGATAATAATATGAATTTTTGAGAGCATTGGAGCAAGGGAAAGAATGGCGAACCATTACAGCTGATGTCAAATGCGAATCTGGTACTTGATGATGATGACTAGAGCCTTCTATGGATTGGGCATTATATGCATTTACATAACAACTGCAGTGAGGTAATACTGAACACATAATGCTACAAATGAAACACACACACACACACACACACACACACACACACACACACACACACACACACACACAGCGAGAGAGAGAGAGAGAGAGAGAGAGAGAGAGAGAGAGAGAGAAAGACAGAGAGAGAGACAGACAGACAGACAGACAGACAGACAGACAGACAGACAGACAGACAGACAGACAGACAGACAGACAGACAGACAGACAGACAGACAGACAGACAGACAGACTGAAAGACAGACAGACAGAGACAGAAGAGAGGGAATGTTTTAAGAAGCGGGTTGTTTTTTTTTTCTGCAGGTGAGACATGTATTTACTAACGTCCTGTCTTGTTGTGCACCTAACCTGGGTAACATCCACCGACACTGTAAACGACCAAGACAAAATTTTCCTTTTGAGATGAATAAATATTGTCACTGTCATTGTCATTGTAACTGGTAGTCTGTATCACGCCAATGGCTTCGCCCTTTTCAGATTTTTGCCCCAACACAGTACCAGTCCTTACTAAAATCATCTTAGATTATTTGGAAGGCATAGCCATATCGACAGAAGTAATAACCAAGACTAATCCATCCACTTTTACGACCGTGACAGCGAAATGCGAAATGCAAAATATTTTTCTCAGATTTAAATGTATTATGATTAAAAACATATTAAAATAGTCAGTACATTCTTGCTTTACCAGTGATCAACTTCGTCACCAGTAAGTTTGTTCAGAAGTTTATCATTCTAATAATTTGTTGCGTAAATGTTCTTCTACATCAGTAATTCTCTCCCTTCAACTGGCAGGTTGTTTTTGAATGACGTCAAACGTTTCTCCATCACCATTGCGAGTGCCAACAACCGTAACGTCATGAAAAGGAACTTCTTTTTTGTTACCTTTTCTGAACTTTTGAGTGGTAAAAATCTGGCAAATCGGCCTCTTTGGTGTAGCAGTTCAGCGGTTCGTCGTCGCACACAGAAAACGTGAGTTCGATTTCCAGGTGGGGAAAATGTTTATAAAGTATCACCTCGTTCTATCTGCCGGGATATTGTATGCCTGACAGCCTGAAATGCTCCCGACTGGCAGGGACGAAGCCAGCCTCCTAAATAATTCAATTAATTGTGTCGATATGGGTGTAATACCACGACATGAAAAACAAAACCCCCCAAAAAGTTGGAAAAACAGTGCTCACTCATAATGTATTAACACGAAATATTTCTCCCAGAAGGAGGGAGGGAAAAAGAATTGAGAATGGAACAGGGAAGGGGAGGGGAGG
>NW_004797331.1:318697-320484 GCF_000002075.1 Aplysia californica | reverse complement strand
ATGTGTGTGTGTTTATGTCTGTACGTGTGTGTACATTGAATGACAGCGCAGAGAGCCGTACGAAGTGGTCAAAACAAAACAGCCATTCCTGTCCTGAGCGATAAAACAAACAGCCAATCCTGCCCTCCCGGCAGTCTAGAAGTAGTGTGTTGTTACTGACCGCTGCCTATCGTGTCATGTCAGTTCACGCTCGACTGACCACTTTTGCACGGACACACGCCACTGACCACCCCCTCACAGACACACACCAGTAACCACTGACTAACAAAGCAGAAACCAGTGTTATAGATTTAACGCCCTGATCGGCACAGCGAGCTTCCGAAGGCAAATGTCCGTGTCCGATAGTGCTGAGAGAAGAAGTGAAGCGTCGCTTGTCTGATGATGGCCTTTATCGTCTTGATAGACATCTTCAAGAAGTATGTATGATACAGCTTTAGCTTTTAGTTTAAGTAAGGTTTTACGGCACTTACAACAGTATAAGGTCATATGAGTATGAGCGCCAAGTGGTGGATGTCAACAGAGAAGTCCAAACGGGGAATCAAGCTTACTCTGCTCACGTCTCTAACCCAAACAGCACAAAGTCTGCTTCGGCTATCAGAGCACCCCGGAAAAAGCAGTTCCCAAGAGAGTTACAAACTAAGAAGTAGAGGAAAAATGGCGATAGTAAGGATGAAGACAGAAATAGCAGGAGTTCCGCTTATGTTGTTCCGGCACAGTATGAGCTTGACATTGATAAATCAGCTCATTTACAATTCCACTGTGCATAAGAAAAATGTTAATATTCCCCCCCCCCACCTTGGGAATGGCCTGAAGAAACCTTCAGTCAGTAAAAATGGGGTGGGGGGGGGGCACGATACAGCTTTGCTTGAGCGGTAAACATAGAGGAGGCAGATTGCCAAAGTACTACTTCCACCCCTTGTCTCTAAATAAGGCACAAGAAAACAAAAATCAACGCATGCAAAATGAGGTATCTTCGCAAAACCATCAACGTCACCTGAAAAGACAGCATAAGAAACGAAACCATAGTCTAAAAACCGGAACATCACCAGTAATAAAATTCATAGAGCGTCAAAGAGTCAGATGGTTTGGACATCTTACCAGAATGCCCAGAAACGACTAGCGGCTAAAGATTAAAACACCCAATAATCCGGCTTCAAATCAAGAGGAAGACCAAGAAAGACCTGGCTGAATGGGGTTTAAAATGTCCTGGAACAACATGACACAGATATATCTATCACAGACGCTACACACCTGGCACAGGACCGAAACCTGCACATCCCCTCGACACCCTAAGGATACAAGAAGAAGGAACAGTAAAGTAAAAGTAACAGTCTAGTGGTTAGATTACTGGACATGTATTCTTGACGCTGTTGCTTGGAGGGTTCGAGATTCAGCTTGGCCCAACATTGTGTCCTTGGGAAAGGCACTCTACACGAATTTTCCTCACTTCACCCGTATGTGTGTGTGTGTGTGTGTGTGTGTGTGTGTGTGTGTGTGTGTGTGTGTGTGGGTGTGGGTGTGGGTGTGTATATGTGTGTGTGTGTTCAAATGTAGGTGTTTGTTTGAGCACATTTTAGATAATTTAGGAGGCATGTTTCAATCCTGCCTGTCACGGCTAAACCAGGCTGAGAGAAATACAACATTCCAGAAAGACCGAGATACTTGATAAGAAGTAACCCAAAGTCGGTTTCAAACTCGAGTCTCCTGCACGCTACAGCGAAGTATATAACCGTAACAATACAGATACCCCCCCCTCTCTCTCTCTCTCTCTCTCTCTCTCTCTCTCT
>NW_004797331.1:316933-318597 GCF_000002075.1 Aplysia californica | reverse complement strand
ACCCCCCCCTCTCTCTCTCTCTCTCTCTCTCTCTCTCTCTCTCTCTCCCTCCCCCTCTTCCCCCCAACCAAGAGAATGGGCACCCGACCATAGTCAGCAAAAGATCTTGTCAGCAAGTGAATGTTTTAGCGCCTATAAAAGGACAGTTTGCACTGTATGCTCCCCAGGAAGTTCAGGATTGTTATAGAATGCTATCAGATTTGCTAGACTAGAAGAAGTAATAATATAGGTTGTAAAGCGCATGGAGCTTGCTGTTTAACGGGAACATGCGCTACACAAAACATGCTTCATTGTCAAGCACAGAGGACTTGCTGTTGAGCGAGAATTTGCTTGCGCTGCACAGTTAGGGACCGTTCACAAATGACGTCAGCTAAAATTTGGCCAAAAATGATCCTTCCCCCCTTTTCTTCTTTGTGATCTTCTATCATATTTCCTGAGCACCCCCCCCCCCCCTCTCTCTCTCTCTCTCTCGCTCTCTCCCCCCCAGTTGATGTCAACAAAAACGTACATGTACATGTTCAGTGCTATGGGGTTTTAACTGTTAATTTTAGTTTTTAGGCCAAATAATAATAAAATTATGGTACAATTTAACGGTGTTAATTTTAGGCCAAGAAAATGGGATCTATAATAATTCTTCTTCCTTTCTTTTCTTTTCTTTTCTCCTCCCCCACCCCCCTCCCAACCTTTTTGAGCATCATTGTTGACGTCAATTTTGTAAAGCCCCCGGCCCCTTTCCTCCATGTAAACTTTTATCAACTTTTCACAAACCCCTCCCCCCCCTCCCAACCTACCTCCTCTGAGCTGAAGTCATTTGTAAACGGCCCCTTACTATAATATCATATCAAACAGCCACAAAGGCACTGACTAAACAACCCAATCATTAATGATGCCACTTTCAGGTTCCGAACACTCCACATATCCTGGGATAGATGGAACTACCAGGCTTGGATGTAGCAGCCCGCCTTCTAAATTATCCCAGTTAAATCGGTACGGTAGGTGCATGGAATATTATTTTCTTCCTCTTTTGAGATTGGAACCATTGGTACAAATACTATTTAAAAAAAAAAGGCAGGAGTTTTTTTCTTCTCCCCAGTCGACTCAATTCAAATCATTTTGGAGGCGGGGTTCGACCTGTCTGTCGTAATCATTGACTTACTTTGCTATATCTGTTAATAGTACGTCTATGGTCGTGAACCATCAGTGCTGCTGAGAGGGATGAAACGCCCATCGGATAGGCTGAGAGAGATACTCGATAGAAAGAAGCTACACTTGGGGATCAAACTCGGGTGTGGTGCAGGGTAGTCTTTGCAGGGTAACGTGTGTTGCCAACACGGAAATGACCACACCCAAATCGGGGTGTTCAGTCAGAAATAAGCGGATTATTTATTTGTTCTGTCAATGCAGTGACATGTATAGGGCTGACGTCATCGTTAAGTTGTTTCTCGTAATGTATAATTATTTGTTCTTGTCCGTGGGAAACAGGTACCCCCCCTCCCCTTTGTTTATCTCTATCTGTAACTGTGTTTAATATTATGTAGCTATACTTCTCTCTCTCTCTCTCTCTCTCTCTCTCTCTCTCTCTCTCTCTCTCTCTCTCTCTCTCTCTTGCTCTCTAAAGGGTGTCTGGCGGGTGCTCTGGTGTGGTCTACTGGCTACTGTCATGC
>NW_004797331.1:312952-314145 GCF_000002075.1 Aplysia californica | reverse complement strand
CGATCATCCAAACACACACACACACACACACACAAGCGATCATCCAAACACACACACACACACACATACACACACACACACACACACACAAACACACACCCTCACTCACAACACTGCAGTCATGATTTTTTTATATTTGACAGGTATATAATCTCTTTGTCTAGATTTAACGCCCCAATCAACTCTCTAGGCTTATTTAAGACACGAGGTCTCTGAATTTATTGTCCGTCTCCAAAGTGACCAAGCCAGATAGGTGGAGGGCTTTTTTTTCGTAAGTGTTTTACGACGCTCGCAACTGCATAAGGTCATATGAGCGCGCGGGGCACATTAAACATTTTTAGTTGTTAGGAAATTTTGAATTTTGCCCGGGTGGCGACCGAAGCCTACTCTTATCGATTTTAGATCAACAAGGGATCTTTAACGCGCGCAACTTGCCCACGGGACGTTCGAGATTTTTTCGCCCTTGTCCGAGAAGGCTAGGTGCAGATCTTTCCTACCAGAAGATCAGGGGTTTGGCTGAAAGACAACCATAAGAAGGAGCCGAGGAGAGCTTTAAAATCTTTCCAAAACAATCCAAGTTCATAACGCCTCGCCGGGAACTCGAACCAGTACTATCTGCTCTGTAGTCCTTTAGATATCTGACAATTTTTAAAATAATAAAAAAATAAAATAAATTACACTTTTATTTGTCCCGAGAGGGCGCTTTAGTTTACAAGGGCAAACATACATTTACATACATAAATACATAATTATAAATACGTACATACATAAATACAAGCATCAATACATATATAGATAACATACATAAATACACAATATTACACAGATACAGAACGGTTTACAACCATGCCACTGCCATGGAATGACATCAAGAGGCTAGCCCAGGATAGAGAAAGGTGGAAAGTGTTTGTCCGTGGCCTATACCCTGGTGCAGGGTGAGAAAGGCAATAATGATGATGACTGTCGGTCGCCACTGTGCAGCACCCTGTATTTTGAGCTAGGGATGTCGTGTCTTGCCCAAGGACACACCCCAGTGACCATCCATCTAAACCCCGTGTCACTGACAGCAGTTACGAAAGCAGGAGAAGATACATTCCCTATTCCCTCACAGTTAAATATAAATGGTGGTCGAATAAGACGATTTTTAGATTATTATAACCGTGTGTGTGTGTGTGTGTATGTGTGTGTGTGTG
>NW_004797331.1:306675-309700 GCF_000002075.1 Aplysia californica | reverse complement strand
CCCCCAAAAAAAACAAACAAACCAGCAACCAAAACAACAACAACAAACAAACAACCCAATCCCACTCCGACAACATCAAACAAACGAGGAAAGCTACCTTATGTAGGTTCAGTTTTCAAAACAATGAAACAGTTTTCCCTTTCCTGAAAAATAATAATATAACTTTCAGTGCTTAGAACACATTTCTAAATTCCTTACCCAATCCCAACTGATTATTGATGCCATCCGGTTAATATCATGTTGTGAACGTGATACAATATCTATAATAGTGAAAACATGGTTATGATATGGTTATTTTTCTTTTGTTTTTTTTTGTCCAGTGTCCCAATTTTGGTGTCGATATTTGTAAGTTACGTAAAAATGTGCCAACCAGGTAGGCCTACATAAGAAAAAGAAAAAAAAGAAAAAAAGGAATGAGATGATGATGATGATGATGATGATGATGATGATGATGATGATGATGATGATGATGATGATGATGATGATGATGATGATGATAATGATGATGATATGCATCGTGTGATGTCCGTTTTACAAGCTCCTACAGATCTGACGTAAAGCATCCAGCTCTGTCGGAATTCGTACTATACTAGTGACCAACACGAATTCACTCTCAGAGTTTCAATATTTTAATATTTTGCTACTAGCGACTATAATTCGCGGATGCACTGACTTTTGAACCATCAGTCCAATTCCAAAGTCAAAAAAGTATTTCCTGAAGTCATTTTGGAGAGAATAGAAGATACAATTCCTAAAGAAATTGGAGATGAACAGTTCGGCTTCAAGTCTGGAAGTGGCACCACAGAAGGAATCTTCTGCTTGAACACAATAGCTTGGAAAAAAAAGACCTCTTTGCCTGCTTTATAATTGGTTGCCCAAAAGCTTACTGCAGAATCCACAATCTCAGGCGCATTGAGTGTGCGGAGAAGATAAGGGTTTGGACGAACATATTATATCAGAACAATCATTGGAAATCTCTACTAGCACCAGTTGGACCAGGACCTAGAGGAGTCATCTCTGACTCTGAGGTTGACGTATAATGACCCTCCGTCCTTCACGGTCGCGAGCTGCCGTTGCACATTCTGCAATATCCAGGCCAGTCCATGTTCTTATGTTGTTCACCCATGTCCTCTGAAACAATCTGAGGGAAATCCATGGAGGAGTGATACAAGGCTGCGTCCCCCCCCCCCGCCTGTCTTTTCATCATCTGCACAAAGAAGGTGGCCTCATGGTTAGGTTCTGGGATTCGCGATCCTAAGGTCGTTGGGTCGAATCCCGTCAGGGACCCAACGTTGTGTCCTTGGGAAAGGCACTTTACACGAATTGTCCTCTTTTCACCAAGGTGGAAATGAATACCCAGCTATAGACAGTGAAATATCTTGTCAGTTTGATTGTGCTTGAGCATGTGAGATCCGCAGCCTGGGACGTTGAGGTTGTTTCTGAGTGTTCATATACGGCCTTCTGGGGTAACAATAATTGTAATGCGCTTTGAACATGCCGTAGATCTAGGGTATGAGCTATAGAAATACAATTAATTATTGTTAGCATTATTATCTTTAAATACCAAGACTTACAATGAGTCAGTACTGGGGGTCCCAACATCAGTAATCTCCAATACGCAAATGATAAAGCTTTGCTTGCAAACACGAATTTCTCTAATACTGTGAAGGTGGTGTCAGAGAAATACGGCAAATCCTAAATATGAAGGCCAGGAAAATAGAAACAATGGTCATGTCATAACCAACTACTGGCAAAGCAATTTTTGTGACCACAGATGGGGAGAGAACCAAGCAAGTACATCAATTCAAACACAATCCAATCTTTTTTAACGGTCACCTAACGGAGACAATCATCTGTTCGAACGGTTACTTCCCATTTCCTCCCTTGAGTATTTTTTTTTTACAGTATAATGACACTGTGTAATACGACTGTAATGAATCTTTATGAATGTTTCAAAGGTAAACAATCAATTGTCTTGTTGACTGTTAATCATGTTAATTATTGTGGGTCCATTCCCCTTACGATTATCCAGAGGTCAAGCTTCCTCTTCCTACCTCGTGAGTTCAGTGAGTGACTCGTCTGTATCCCTGTCCAGTTGTCAAGTCTGTGATACATATCTGGATTCATCCTTGCCAATAAACATGTTTAGTACAACGACCATCTGTCTAATACTGCCACTTTTCACCTCCACAATTGTTGGCCGTCTGAGACAGTTTCCACTCTATCGAGTGTCAACAATTACAGATGATGGCAGAGGTGAAAAAAATAAATAAATAGAAAAACAACAAGGGCACAAGCAAGATTCTGCTAAAATCACAAACTCTTTATATTAAGGCAGTTATGTCTACCTCAAAAGAAGAAATTGTTAAAGTGGTAAATTTTCCATATTTTCCTCTATGGACTTAAACAAAGAAAGAAGAAAGCAAAATGTCACCGTTTGAGATTTGATGCTGCATAGCTGGAAAGAAAAACAACAAACAAACAAACACAACAAACACACAGACACACAAAAACACCAACAACCCCCCCACAAAAAAAGCAATTGAACCAACAAAAAATGAGTCAGGTTTTCCACACATAAAAGCTCTGTTGACCAAAACGAAAGTTAGCTTGACCCCCCCCACCCGTTTACCCTAAAGGGCCATTATATTAACACTAAGAGCCCCCCCCCCCTCACATTTAGCTTACAAGATCCCTTTGGTGTAGACCTTTTTGGTGTAGATGTCTAGACGGTTTTGGAGGGAATCTACACGCTCACATTGCTCTGTGGGTGGAGTGGGGAAGGGAGGAGGGGGCAGGGTGGTGTTTGACAATCTTTAGTTTAGCTTAGTTTTAGTAAAGGTTTTACGCACGACACTCGCAACTGCATAAGGTCATATGAGCGCCAGAAGATTAGGTGTTACAAGAGAGTAACAGACATAAAAAAGAAGAAGGGGAGATAAGGACGATAGATGTTTGATAACAAAGAAGAAGCAAATTACACCAGAGCACCCGCCAACCACCCACTTTGACATTCTTGAGTTCG
>NW_004797331.1:305516-306575 GCF_000002075.1 Aplysia californica | reverse complement strand
CCCCCGAGCCAAAAGTACCCCTACACCTGAGTCCTTTGATGGGGAACTCGTAAATTTTGACTTCTCCACAGGATAAGAGACAGCTCAGTCAGTAACTCTCTATACTACGGCGCGGACGAAGCTGGTTCGAATCCCCGACAAGGTCATTCTCATGCCCAGATTATTCGTCGAGTTTTCAAGGTTCTCCACCCACTTGGCTTAGGTACTATCGGGGGTGGGCGTTAACTCTTTAACCCCCATCAGACGCTGGAAGCGCCAGATACTACTGACAAGCGTTTTATTTCATTTAGAGCTAGTTTTTGCTTGTTTTTCGGAATTATCCCGGATCCAAGTTTTTTTTTAGTAATGGCTGAGCCTTTGTTTCCGCCTTTTAGAATTTGGGGGCGAGCTTTTGGGGTTATAATGAGACATAGTGCACCAGGTTTAGGTGATTGTAGAAAAAAACCTCCGGGAAGCGGTGGAAAAAAACTTAGGGTTTAAAGAGTTAAATTGGAAGCTCACGCCTGTGAGGGGACTTTACGATGTCAGAAGAGGCGTTAAATTCACTTCTCACTAGACCCTATCTCACTGCGACATACGCTAGGAGTGCGCAAAAGGAAGTGTTTGTTTGTTTTTTGTATTAGTAAGAGTTTTACAGCACTGGCAACCCAACAAGGTTATATAAGTGCCCAAGAATAGAGGGTTTTCAAGAGAGTAACAAACACAAAGAGGAAGGAGGAGAGATAAGGACAATAGATCGTTGATAGGATAGATGGAGCAAACCACACCAGAGCACCTATCCACCACCCCTGACAGAAAAGGGACAGACAGCGCGTATTCAAAGAGGCTATTACTATTATAATACTGGAGCTTGTGGCAATGACGTCACCCATGTACACGAATGGAAGGGGAAGGGGAAGGGGGGGGGGTTCATGTGTCCACTTTGAGTGTTAAAGGCAAAAACAACAGGCAGGTGAGTACTCTTCTAGACACACGTGGAGATGTCTAGACGGTTTTGGAGGGAATCTACACGCTCACATTGCTCTGTGGGTGGAGTGGGGAAGGGAGGAGGGGGCAGGG
>NW_004797331.1:300056-302538 GCF_000002075.1 Aplysia californica | reverse complement strand
CTCTCTCTTTCTCTCTCCCCCCTCTCTCTCTTTCTCTCTCTCCCCCACTCTCTCTCTCCCCTCACTCTCTCTCTCTCTCTCTCTGTCTCTTTCTCTCCCTTCCAGCTTCAAGCCTGACTTCTCTCTCACTCTGTGCACGGACCAGAACAACGAATACCATCAAACTACACATCCATATCTTAAGCTATGTGTTCACTCAATCGAAACCTTCCGAAACGCCACGACTGCGCTTGCAAAATGGCACATCTCATTTTTGATGCTACTACTGGGACCCCCCCCACACACACACAACAACAACAACAAAACTGTTCAACAAGTATATTGAATTTCATCCTCTAACAATTGCAAAACTTGCCATGCAAGTTTCCTTTGTGACTGCCAGCGCATTTGTGTTTTGATTTTTACCAAAAGAGAGATATGTGAGGTAGCGTGGTGGAATCAGGCTCTCGTCAAAATAATGAAATCGAAGAAAAAGCAGTTTTCTCCCTGCTTAGCAATTTTTATCAAATGTTTTTTTTTGGCTCAACACCTTTTATGTCCATTTACAAACACATTCCTTTGAGGATTTCACAGAAAAAACGTTGATTAAAGGCTCAAAAATATAAATTTACAGTTTCCATGGACTCTCCAGCTTTGGAATTTACCAAGCTTTGGCGGCAATCTTCTCGCTAATTTTACCTCTTAAACCAGGTGACCCCCACCTCCTTCAATCCAAAATATCTCCACTTCTATTGAATATGGATGGATAATTTTTCCATTGAAAGCAAGACAAATGAACAAGCTTTAAGATGAGACCAATAACTCAATATGCCCAACAATTGACGAGAGCCTGGTTCTCCCACGCTGCCTCACATACAGTACCCTCCAACAAAATAAAAGGCAAGTTGCATTTTGGTACAACTATGAGTTAGGCTATTTTGCTAGTGCAGTGACGATTTGTTTTTTGTTCGTTTGCACGTTGGGTGTGAGGGAGGAGAAGCAAATTGTTTTGTTTTTTTTCTTTACGTAGTTTTAAGTGCCATGTTTGTTTGATTAACTAAAAAGAACAACATTGTTTCGTAAGCCTAGAAAAAGAGAAACACGCCAATACAAAAACTGTAATTTAATACTGGTATGTTTTGTTTTTTAACCACTGACAGCTATGGTTGGACCTGTTGAACAGGATTGAAGGAGCCCGCTTCCCAAATGAACTAAAATCTGTCGATGGGGAGGGAGGAGATTGGGGGGGGGGGTTAAAAGGTTGACCATTACGAATCTTCCTCGTTTTTTTTGCGTATAAAAATGTTATTCGGTTTCGAAATCTGATTCGATCAAGTGTAGACTCCACATCGAATGCGTGGGTATCTTACTTACTTAAGATGCTTAGGTCTGCAGCAATAATTGCGTGGAATAGCTGTGACCCCTACAGAAAAAAAAAAAAGACTCTCGGGTGGGATGGAAAAAAAGGTGAGGGGGGAGGTTTTGGGGAAATGGGGTGGGATGGAAAAATGGTAGATGGGGTTGGTTGGGGTGCGATGAGAGTTTACATTCTAGAATAATTATTGTGTTCGCCTGGCAGGTGGGGAGGGATGCAGTGGAGAGCGAGAGAGAGACACACAGAGAGAGAGAGAGAGAGAGAGATAGATAGATAGATAGATAGATAGATAGATAGATAGATAGATAGATAGATAGATAGATAGATAGAGAGACAGACAGAGAGAGAGAGAGAGAGCAGAGACAGAGGCAGAGTGAGAGAAAGAAAGAGAGAAACAGAGTCAGAGAGAGAGGGAGAAGGAGAGAGGGAGAAAGGGAGAGAGAGAGAGAGAGAGAGAGAGAGAGAGAGAGAGAGAGTGCATGGGGCGAGGGCGGCGAAGGGGATATAATGTTGATTGTTGCAAAATGAATCATTTTCCAGCCCGATAGATGTGATTCTGGGTCGATGGTTTGGTAAGAGCGTACGTAAACACCTTACACAAGGAGCTATATATAACATAGCAGGGGATGTTAGCCCTATCCGTACGTCATGTTTTACTATCATATCCATACGGCGTGGGGGACTATGTGCCACCACTTTCTAGAGACGAAATTTTCTCGTCAATCCGATGCGTACGCTTTGCATAGCAGTCTGTCAAAATGTTTTTTTGAGAAATACTGAAAGTTTCAAAGACATCAGCCTACTAGAAGTATTCTAAAAGGTGAAGAATACAACTCCGCGGGTAACCAAACTAAGATAAACGTATTTACATATCATGTTGTTAGATTGAGAACCGACTTGTTGGAGACAAGGAGGTCAATGCCTGGCTGTCATTTGCTTTCAGTCAGGGATTGGGCTAGAAAAGACGGTGGTATATGTGTGTGTGTGCGTGTGTGTGTGTTCGTGTGTGTGTGTGTATGTGTGTGTGTGTGTATGTGTGTGTGTGTGTGTGTGTGTGTGTGTGTGTGTGTTTGTATATGTGTGTGTGCGTGCGCGTGAGAGAGTGTGTCTATGTGAGTGTGTGTGTTT
>NW_004797331.1:294681-297196 GCF_000002075.1 Aplysia californica | reverse complement strand
TTCGTTCTTCCTTCATGGAAGCAAGGTCGGATTTTCTTTACGTTCTTGAGCTTTTACACCGAAAAGAGGCAATCTATTCAGGTGAAAGATGGGGGTCCATGTGGATGTGCTGGATGAAAAGAATGTATCATACTTGTCTTTTCCAATTTTTTTTGGTGATGTTTCTCACAGAGCTCATAACATAACCCGTCATGATTCTGGACCTGTCAAGAGATATCAATTGCCCCGATATTCAAGGAAAGGACTTCCCAGATCAGATTAAGCCATTCACATTTTCTCTGAAAGTCTCTCGACATTTAGGATACTGTTCATGAAGCATCATGTGACTGTTTTGAGGTGTGTTTTCGAATTCCTCAATGATTGATGCGAGCAAGTACTAGTCCAGTAATCATAAATCTTTCAAGGGCTACAGGATCCTCAGTCAGTCCAGTTATTCCTCCATCACTCTTCAGAGAATCGATGAGCTGCTCATGAATTTGGTCCAAGGCAATGCTAGAAAATGCACGAATTTTCCCT
The DNA here is from genome assembly GCF_000002075.1 of Aplysia californica. Classification (NCBI taxonomy): domain Eukaryota; kingdom Metazoa; phylum Mollusca; class Gastropoda; order Aplysiida; family Aplysiidae; genus Aplysia; species Aplysia californica. The sequence continues at coordinate 296,680 of NW_004797331.1, read as the reverse complement.
TCATGAACTCTTTATAGTTCATATAGTTGGAAGTAATAATAATAATAATAATAATAATAATAGATAGCATTTGTATAGCGCATATCCCCGCTCAACAGCAGGCTCTATGCGCTTTACACTATATTATTACCCCAGCAGACCATAGAACGCTCCGAAACATTCTCAGCTTCCTGGGAAGCATACAGTGCAAGCAGCCGATTAAGCGCTCAAACACTAACAAACTGACAAGATCTTTCGCTGTCTATAGCCGGGTACCCATTCTCACCTGGGTGAAGTGAGGAAAATTCGTGTAAAGTGTCTTTCCCAAGGACACAACGTCGGGCCCTTGACGGGATTCGAACCCACGACCTTACGGTTGCGAGTCCGAGAGCCTAACCACTAGGCTACTACCTGTAATATCTCTCATTTGACCTTATTGTGATGCAATGGATAACCTATGAAACAAAATGCAACAGACAACACCACCAATGATCTACAAACTTTTATTTCTCGTCCTACCAAAAACTAAATTGGCAAAGGAAAAAGGGGTAACATAATTATTTTCTTCTCTTTTGAGGGAAAAAAAAAAAAGATTTTAAAGTTTGACTTCCTAATTTCTTGCATAGAACACGGTGTTTTTAAACATGGCGTACCTGGTGACTCACCCCCCCCCCCCTTTTTCAGCCAGATTTATGTGTGGACAAATCAATCATTATGAGATATCCACTTATTAGCTTATCACAAAAATGTGAAAAGTTGACATTCCCTCTTCTTCCTATGCACCCTTCAAAAGGGTATAGTACGAGTAATAACGAAAGTTCCATTTGATAATAAAAACAACAATCTTCATTGTCCTTTCCAGACACCTTGTTCTCGGCTACTGTGTTCAAGAATAACAGGTACAGTAAGTTTGAAATAAGACATATAACACATTATACAGTGTAAATGAAATGCACACACTCACACACACTCACATATACACACACATATACACACACATATACACGTATATACGTACAGACAGACAGACAGACAGACAGACAGACAGACAGACAGACAAATACATACATACATACATACATACATACATACATACATACATACATACATACATACTTGCATGCATGCAAACATACATACATACATACATACATACATACATACGTACATACATACACACACACACACACACACACACACACACACACATACACCCATACACATACACACATACACACATACACACACATATACACACCCACATACACACACACATACATACACACACACATACATACATACATACATACAAACATACATACATACAAACATACATACATACATACATACATACATACATACATACATACATACATACATACATACATACATACATACATACATACATACATACATACATACATACACACATACACACACACACACACACACACATACACCCATACACATACACACATACACACATACGCACATACGCACATACGCACATACATAATTATAAATCCGTACATAAATAAGTACTTGAATAAATACATACATAAATACATTACAACTATTTGCGACAGACGAAAACGACACACGGGAAATAAAAGAAATAAGACTGTTTTACGAGACCCTTCAACCCCTCGATTCCAGTGAATCAAATATTAGGAACGACGGATCCAGCTCTTTAGAAAGTTTAACGTTTTTATTTTTATATTTGTCTAATTGAAGAATAATGGAAAGATAACGAGTTCTTTTTTTTTTTTTTTGCTTTGCTTTTGTTTTGTTTTTGGTTTATTTATTTATTTATTTTTTTTTGGGGAGGGGGGTAGTTGTTTTTTGTTTTTTTGTTTTTGTTTGTTTGTTTAGTTGATGTTTTTTTGTTGTTTTGTTGTTGTTGGTTTTTTTTTTTTTTTTGGGGGGGGGGGGGAGGCTGCTGTTGTTGGTGTTTTTTCATTTATTAAAATTTTTAATTTAAAAGGTTGGTCCCCGCAGAAAACGGGTTCGGGGGTCCGGG
>NW_004797331.1:293201-294441 GCF_000002075.1 Aplysia californica | reverse complement strand
CTGCTGTTGTTGTTGTTGTTTCATTTATTATATTTTTTATTTTACATGTTTGTTCCCGGCAGAAAACGGTTCGTGGCGTCAGTGGCCTAATGGCCAGGCTACCAAACTCGTAATCATTAGACTGCGGGTTCAGGGGTTCGAGCCTCAGCTCGGTCCGACGTTGTGTCTTTTGGAAAGTTACTTTACATGAATGTCCCACTTGTGAGATTGACGTCAAACTCGGAGGTCCCGCCTCTTAAATAACCTAACAGTGTTGATAGGAGCGTTAAACATATGTGAAGCGTGCTGACAAAATGAGTTACTTCTCGGATTCAGGCCTTAAGAAAATAGATACATCACACTTATAGGTGAAGTTTTTACAATTTATGAGTATGAAATAAAAGGTACGTTATACTTAAAGAATATGGAATCAATTTTTTTAAATCTACACATTTGACTATACCATTTCCATACCAGGAAACGGTTAATAAGAGTTCCAAAAATGTTCGAGTCTCAAAATATATAATTCGTTTAGAGAACAATGATGGTTAAAGAGCAGTATGTTAGTCTGAGGCCTCCCATACTGACAATGTCTGCACGAGAGTGCATTCAGATGGCATGTTTTTGCTACGATGGTACAGTAAAGCATTTTTTAATCCCTTGTTCAGGTGATCTTCTATAGTCTTCAAGGTATCTTTACCATAATAGAGTGGGTGGTTTCCTATCAAACATCTATCGTCCTTATCTCCACTTCTTCTTTTTTATGTTTGTTACTCTCTTGTAACACCTCTAATCTTCTGGCGCTCATAATATTATGACCTTATGCAGTTGCGAGCGCCGTAAAACCTCTACTAAAACTAAAACTAAACCAAGCAAACCACACCAGGGCACCCGCCAACCACCCACTGTCTTGTCCGGTCCAGTCGTTGACGTTTTGGCGCGTCTTCAGCCCCCGTCCGCCTGGTCCGTGGGTGTCTTTTGTGGCTCCTTGGGGTCATCGTGATAGCCAGTGACCACTGACCAGTGAACAGTGACCAATGCTCACTGGCCCAGATCATGTGACACGGTTAGACATGTTGAAGATTTTTGTCTTTCACGGTTGTAGTCAGCAGATTCAAGACCGTAGAGAATTATAACAAAGTTCTATGTGCTCAGCAGCCATCATTTCTCTCTCTCCCTCTCTCTCTCTCTCTCTCTCTCTCTCTCTCTCTCTCTCTCTCTCTCTTTCTCTCTCTCTCTCCCTCACAACCCCCAACCCCCT
>NW_004797331.1:283513-292343 GCF_000002075.1 Aplysia californica | reverse complement strand
CAATCTATCTATCTATCTATCTATCTATCTATCTATCTATCTATCTATCTATCTATCTATCTATCTATCTATCTATCTATCTATCTATCCGTCAATCCATCCATCCATCTACCCCGTCTCGAACCTTAATGTTTGTTACTTCTTCCCCTCCCTATATTTCAAATATCGCTTTAAATAAACAAGTTTGATCAACATGTGTGGGCCCTATGTCTTGATAAAAAATTTTTTGTGTGCAAACATCACGCCGATTCACTTGGGGGTGATTGCCATTTATTGCTTTGTATAACATAACTTGAAGAATTTCGTTGATACAAGACTGCCCCCAATCAAATTAAAAATAATAATAAAAAATCACGTACTGTGGGCTTAAATGTAAAGTGCGAGGTAGGAATGAAGCTGTTAGCGAAGTTTATGTGTTATTAATTGCCTTCTACCAAGACCTAAGAGAGTCGTGACATAGGCCTCAGGCATCGATGAATATGGAATGTTTGCTTACCACAACCCTTTCAGACTCCATTTGAAGATGTCTAGCGGATTAATAACTCTAACAATTAATTCTTTTGGGGGCAAAATATTGTGTGTCTGTGTGTTTGTTCGTGCGTGTGTGCTTGTGTGTGTGTGTGTGTGTGTGTGTGTGTGTGTTTGTTTGTGTTTATGTCTTATGCGAGCATCGAGTTTGAATGTTTTATATCTATTTATATAGCATTCATACATGAACTGATGGTGAGTTCTAACATTTAGTAGTCACGGAGTCAAGAAGTAAGAGAAGTTAAAGAGCTTGCTAGCTACTGTAGCTACTGCAGGTATGTATTTATAAATAAATAATATATATAATATAGTAGCGAGCAAAAGAAACGCAAAAAACCATTTGGGTCATGACTAAATAACCACCAACGGCAGAAGACTGAAATTTACATCAATGATAGCATGTCATAATATGTTCTTTAAAAACCAAAAGTCGCCTGTCTTGCTTGTGACCGGAAACTAAAGTTATTGCCCCTTAATTGGAGCATGGAAAAAGCCACGTGGTGCCCTCGAAACACGGTCTAAATGAGTGGAAAAAAATATATGTGAAAATTATTCACCTGAGCTCGGCTATGAAAGTCGTGGTAAGAAATCAGTTCGGCCGTTCCCCCTGCATTTGCAATGCCAGTGTCGTGTTTAAGGGCTATATAGCAAGACAGAGCAATAGGCCGTTTGGAAGGAGGAGAAAGGCCAATTGTGGTCGCCAATCTTTTTGGTGTATACATCTCGACTATCCACAGACTGATAACCCGTTTTCAGCTCCCGAATTCTACGTCGAACCGAAAAAGGTCATTTCGACCCAGAGTGACCGGTGCACGTACATACAGATACATTGTTGGGATGTATCGTTGAAATCGATTTCAGACAGCTACAAGAACGTCAGATTTGATAGGTAGTACTCACGGAAGAGCATGAAGTCGGCACATAGTGAACCGACTATTGCGCCAGGTAGGCCTTAGACGCCGTCGACCTATCCATGGTCTAGTCTTGACCGCACACCATCGCCAAGAGCGTCTCAACTGGACCCAGGACCATGTCAACAGGCGTGTGAGAGACTGGTCTTCAGTTCTCATTTTCAGAAGAATGCCTGTTCTCCATAGATATAATAAACAGGGGCCTCAGAGTTTATAAAAAAGGGAGGCGAACGTAATTGTGGCAGAGGTGTCATAAAGAGGAATCGCTGGGGAGGACATCGCATCATGATCTGGGGTGGAATCATGTGGAACCACAAAATAGGACCAATGATCTTCTAAACCAAGGCTAAAGTCGAGGTCAAGGTATCAATGCTGCTTGCTGCATAGCAGGAGTTCTTAGGCCCTAAACACAGACAAAATTTTAACTTCTGATTCCAGCAAGATAATGCTTCTGCGCACATGTCCCGTGTTACACAGGATTTCCTCCAACACTATGGCATCATTCCACAGCCTCACCCTGCCCTTAGCACTGATTCAAACCCAATCAAACATTTTTGGGACGAAATTAAACGACGCATCGAGGGGAGACAATCAAGGCCGAGAACCACGTAGGAACTGTATGTGGCCATCCCAGATATATGGAGGCAGATCCCGCTAAGTTTTACCAACAACCAAGTGGCTTCCTTGTACTGGAGATGTACTACGGTTAGCCCTTAACCAATATTGAGCATTTTGGTGCTTTAACCGGAAGTTGAAAGTGTATTCCGTTAAAATTTTATATTCACAGTGATGCCCCACCTATCCTTTCATAACACAAGAAAACAGTTTGTGTTTAAATTACCCCTTTTGTAAATATTTGAAAACGAACATGATCATCTTTGCAAAGATAAACAGGAGTTTGCGTTTCTTTTGATCGCTAGCATATGTGTGTGTGTGTGTGTGTGTGTGTGTGTGTGTGTGTGTGTGTGTGTGTGTAAAAATATATAATAGAGCATTACGGCATTTGTATAGGGCAGATTCCCGCTCAACCGCAAGCTCTATGCGCTTTAGAATCTATAATATTATTAGCCCAACAGATGTAATAACGTCCTTGGAAACATACAGTGCAAGCTGCCATTTTATAGGCGCTGAAAACACTAATATACTGACAAGATCTTTTGCTGTCTATAGCCGGGTACCCATTCATACCTTGGTAAAGTGAGGAAAATTCGTGTAAAGTGCCTTTCCAAAGGACACAACGTCGGACCTAGCGGCTCGAACCCTCGCAGTTGTTCTTTATTGTTCCTTATTGCGACACCCAATATATCACCGGTTCATTTTTCTTTTTTCACCCGACCCTGTGAAAAGACAAGAAAAAGGAGGATTAAATGTGAGGCGTGCTGACAAAATGAGTTACTTCTCGCGGTCCAAGAATTGATATATCGGCTGAAAATCAACCCCGGGGTCAGATTTATAGATTTTCTGTTGATGCGATTTTGTTTAAGTCTACCGTGTCTTTTATTATTCCAAACTTACAAATTGTACAAATACCACCTATAATGTTGATATATCAATTTCCATACGACTAAAATCCGAAAGAAATAATTCATTTTGTCAGGGCAACTCACAAATCGTCGGTCCAGAGTACAAGTGTCGTCTGTCCACTTTTCATGAAATTCGAAATAAAACCACTCATGCTCTCAAGTTCCCATATAATAATAATAATAATAATAATAATAATGAAGATCATTTCTATAGCGCCCACTCCCGTGTAAACACAGCTCTAGGCGCTTTACATAAATGCGTGTAAGAAAAATATTCATGCACACGACACACACACACACTCACACACACACACTCATATACACACAAACACACACACATATACATATACACACACACAAACACACGCATACACACTCACGAACACATAACATGCACACATGTATGCCAAACACACACTCACACACACACTCACACACACACACACACACACACACACACACGTACACACACACACACACATCTACTTGCTTATCACACGCACATGATTACACATCGTCACGAAATGAGAATACAATAATATATACACTGCAATTCACAAAATAAATAAATGGATACATAGACATTTACACAACATTGTATTGAACATGAATCTACTGACTTAAAAAGGATGTCATTAAATGTGCCTTTAAAGATTTTTTAAATTTAGACTCAGATGTTGTATGTCTCAAGGGTTGGGGAAGAGAGTTCCAAACTGACGGAGCAAGGTGGGCGAACGATCTTTCGGCTAATTTTTTACCGCCTTTTCTAGGAACTCGTAAAAGATACTGGTCGCCTGATCTTAGTGATATAGATGTATTGTGTCTCCAATAAGTTTGAAGACTCTAAGTACTGTATTTGTTGAGATATCCAGAACCCACTTGTCGTATGTCCAAAGCAGATTAAAAAAGAAGAGAGTACAACTGTCGGAACTCCAAAAGCATTATTTTGATACATTTTGTTTTGTCGTATCTCCATTTGAGCCAATGGGATGAGAGAGTGACGTCATGTGATTTTGTGGGCAAAGCAAAATAACGTCGTCTAGAAGAGGACTGTTCAACAATCAAGAGGCCCAAAAGTGCATGTTCATTGAATTACAATTTGAATGAGTAGTTTGATGAGTGTGTCAGTATGTCCCAAATTCTTTAAATTCAATTTTTTTGTCATTGTTCAGCAATAATCAGAGCACTCTTAATTGTTTTGTTTTTGTAGTGCCTGCATACACATTGTTGGTGCCTCTTCTTTTAACGTTAGTTGTGGTTCTGTGCCTGGGATTGGGAGGGGGGAGAGGTCCCAAAGCTTGGTTATTTCTAGTTTTGTTTTGTTTTGTTTTGTTTCTGCTACATATTGCTTGTATTTCTACCCGCTCTGTGAGTTGAGTATGGCCGGTCCCAGAGTGGCTCTGTTGGTCTGACCTGTAGCTCGCCAAGCGCGCCCGTCTACGTGTCAGCACAGCCACGCTAGGCTAGAAGCACACAGGCCTACGAATGTAAACAAACAGTCGAAACTAGCTCAATCTCTCGATTGGAAATTTTAATGTAGGATAAAGTGCATTTCTTTGGATTTTGTGGTTAAGTGTTGATGCTTGCATCAATATCGAATAGTAAAGCACCTAATAATACTTACTTCTTGCGGATTTTGATGATCTGTGAAGAATTTCAGTCGAAGATAAACACGAAGTGAGGCTGCGTGCGACACATCCCGACGTGTTTTACAACACTGTTGAATAGCACGTCTGACGCGTCGCGCAGCCCAGCTGACAACAGACAGACCATACACGAAAATGTATTACAATTTTATTTGCACGGTACGAGCTAGGCAAGCTACAGGTCAGACCAACAGAGCCACTCTGGGACCGGCCTAAGAATCTCCCCTGGCCCAGGAGACCAAACACTACCGGTTGTGGATGTAAAATCTAAACAAAGCTGGAGTTATACTTTTTATTGTTTCTGCACACCTTCCATAAAGTTGCCTTAAGTCTTAAGAACATGGGTGTTTGGTTGTCACAATTTGCTTAGTCGTGTATCTGAGTTTTTACTTTTGATTGTAACATCTTTGGCTCATTTTAACAAAAGGAATATTGCTTGATAATATTAGTAATGTGTGTGTGTGTGTGTGTGTGTGTGTGTGTGTGTGTGTGTGTGTGTGTGTGTGTGTGTGTGTGTGTTTTGTGTGTGTAAGTGTTTTGTTTTTTGTAAAGTGTTTTAGGCGCTCGCAACTGCATAAAGTCATATGAACGCACGGGACACACCTAATATTTTCAGTTGGTAGGACATTTTGAATTTTGCCCGGGTGGCGGCTGAAGCCTACTCTTATCGATTTTAGACCACCAAGGGATCTTTAACGTGCGCAACTTGCACACGGGCCTTCCGAGATTTTTCGCCCTTGTCCGAGAAGGCTAGGTGTAGATCTTTCCTACCAGAAGATCAGAGGTGTGGCAGAAAGACAGCAGTAAGGAGGAGCCAAGGAGTAACAGTAGAAAGGCTGCAGAAAGAGTCAGGAGCCCAGAGGAGGGGGCAAAGCAAAGGAGGTGAGGGGGTGGGGGAAGAAAGTGGAAATGAAAGCAGACAACAGAACATTGCTAGAGAGCAGGAAAAGAGGTGAAAGGAGACAATTTTAGAGAAGAACATTTTTTGGTCCCTACCCGGATTCGAACCCGGGACCTTTGAATGAGAGGCCAACACCTTAACCTCTAGGCCACGAGAGGTCCCCCCCCCCTGTGTAAGTGTGTGTATTATATAAATACACACACATGTATACATATATATATATATATATATATATATATATATATATATATATATATATATATATATAATGTGTGTGTGTGTGTATGTGTGTGTGTGTGTGTGTGTGTGTGTGTGTGTGTGTGTGTGTGTGTGTGTGTGTGTGTGTGTGTGTGTTTGTGTGTGTGTATCTATTGAATGAGAGGCAAACACGGTAAGCTCTAGACCACGAGAGCCCCCGCCTCCTATAGTAACACGTAATAGTGGGAAGCAAGACTGCCTGAACATCAAATTAACTCGGACAGAATCTTAAAAGAGAAAAATAATAACATAGGCCACAGAACAGAGTTGCTCTTGTCTTACTCCTTTCACTGTTGTGTGAATTTAAAATATGCACCTGTGAAGTAAAAACAAACTCATAGAAAGAGAGCACTTTAAAAAAAATTACTTATTACTCCAAAATGATCAAACAGTTAATACATGTAAGTTTGGAATGTTCTTTTTCTTTCACTTTGACCTGCTATTTCTATTTCCATCTATCAAATATTGTTTAATGTTTTGATTTGATACAGCGTTGCGCCTATTTTGTCAAGAGTCAGTTTTCCTTTGTAACAACCAAAGCACTCTAAGAGAGGAAAAGGTGGAGGTGGTGAGGAAAAGACGAGCAGCCTAGCAACCTTTTGTAGTCTGTTCATGAGGAACACCATATCAAAACAGATTTGTTACTGGGAATGTAATGAAGAGCTGGAGTCGGGTGAGACTTCTGGGAAAAATTTTGGGCCTTTCATTTTTACTCTGAAAAAAAAATAGGCCTAAAACTAGCACAACGGTTGGGTTTCTAATTGTGCTTTTAACACAAACACACCATATCACTTACGCAGAATAAAAGAACGTGCATCCTGGTCTTGCAAAGTTCTTTGTCAAGAAGGCAATACATACACCGGCACGAATGACCACACTTTAAAGGGGTGCAAAAATGAGGACAAATTATAATGTAGATTTGATGCTGACAGGTTGTTGGCAATCCCTTTCCTGGTGGGACAACAAGACCTGAACAGTGTCTGGACTTTTGTTCTGTAACGAAATAAACAGCTCACGCGGTCTTGAGACGCTCTTGTTGAAAAGACTATGTATGTATGTATGTATGTATGTATGTATGTATGTATGTATGTATGTATGTATCGTGGCCTAGAGATTAAGGTGTTCGCCTCTCATTCGCAGGTCCCGGGTTCGAATCTGGGTAGCAACGGAAACATTTTCTTCACTAAAATTGTCTCCTTTCTTGCTTTCCTGCTCTCTAACAATGTTTTGTCGTCTGATTTCGTCTCCACTTTCTGCCCCCACCCCCTCACCTCATTTGCCCCCTTCTCTGGGCTCCTGACGCTTTCTGCAGCCTTTCTACTGCTCCTTAATGCTGTTTTTCAGCCATTGCGGATTGAGTCGAGTCGGCTCGGGTCGGGTCGGGGTCGTGGTTAGGTCGATTAATGGTGGCTTCAGTGCACATTATGAATAGACGCCCCTCTTTTGATATACTAAATTTGACAGGAATAGAGAACTGTGAACGGCGCACGGTCGGTGATATTGAACACGAAACTTGTTCAAAACATAACCATTTCCAGCCATAATGGCTTCAAGTATCGACTGCCGCATATCGCTGTTGCTCTGTTAAGAAGTTCTTGAATCCTACACACTTGGGAAAAGTCGATAGCTGTTCAGATCTATCAATATACGCTTCTCCAAATCTACCATATCTATTACCTCATTCCGCATGTATACATCCGATCGTTCGACTCACAACCTTGACAAACAAACGCGTTTGGTTTTTCAAGTTCATGATCGAACTCGATCGAATTGTGCCCCGATGGTAGCTCTTGCCTGTCCATAGCAGAAAAATCTGGTGAGCCCCGACTCAATCCGACTGACTTCGACTGACTTCGACTGACTTCGACTGACTTCGACTGACTTCGACTGACTTCGACTCATTTCGACTCACTTAGACTCACTTCGACTCAGTTCGACTCACTTTGACTCACTTCGACTCACTGCGATTGGTAGTGTGCCCTGGGTATTACCACTCGCAGACATTGCGTAATCTGAGGTGACAGTGGAGGATAGCCAATTCACCCTTCGCCTACAAGAGGCTGACATAGGTGATGAGTGGGTTAACGGGCGGAGAGCGGGTGGTGGTTAGAGGGCCTCGCTGGTAGGTTCTGCTTCTTTACTTTCACTCTGTTGTTTTTGTCTACTAGATCTAAATGATCATTGCTGTGTTGATGTGCGTCTGTCTACTTAAACAAAGAAGCTGGTGATCAAGTAGCCTACAATTCTGGCTGACATCCGTGGAGTCAACTTCTACTGTACACTGATTTTAAAGGGTTTGTCAGACCTTGATTTATTCCTTTGGCCTAACATAACAAAAGAACTGTGGAAACAATCCCATAAGGTTTTATTGGAAAGCACCAAGAATCCAAGAAGCAAATGCGGTCACGTACCACGTAGCACCCATCATCCCCCCCCCCTATCTGAATATACCGATGGAGACAAAGAGACAGAAACAAATCATCAGATCAACCTTTATACCAATTCCCTGCTACCAGTGCTTAAACCGTGACCTTCGACAAAGCGCAGCAAAGTGAAATGACAGCTTCATTTATGAAATGCCATAGAAAAACGTGACACATCACAAAAAGAGACAAACACAAAAACAAAGGCATGAGACATCAAGAGGACTTCAAATCGAGCCTGCAATACATCGAGAGACAATAAATAAAGTAGTTTTGACACGTAATGTAAATGTGGCCACAACAGGTGGCGTCGGTGTCCTAGTGCTCAGACTCGCGATCGTAAGGTCGTGGATTCGAATCCCGTCAGGGACCCAACGTTGTGTCCTTGGGAAAGGCACTTCACCCGAATTTTCCACACTTCACCCGAGGTGGGAAAGGGTACCCAGCTATATACAGTGAAAGATCTTGTCAGCTTGTTCGTTTGAGCGCTTAATTAACCGCTTGCACTGTTAGCTGAGAATGTTTCTGAGTGTTCTATGGTCGGCTGGGTTAATAATAATATAGTGTAAAACGCATAGAGCTGGCTGTAGAGCGGGGTTATGCGCTATACAAAATATGCTTATCATTATTATTATTATTA
>NW_004797331.1:281664-283320 GCF_000002075.1 Aplysia californica | reverse complement strand
TTATTATTATTATTATTAAGGCCAACAACATGCGGTTCGATAGTGCCAAGGTGAAAGGAAGGCCAGGAAAAAGGTGGATCGAAGAAGTCAAAGACACACCCACCAGAGGAACAACATGGCGATCTAAACAGCAGCACACCTGGCCCACGTCCAGCATTTTGCATCTCCTCTCGACACCCAGTGATATAAAAAGACTGAAACAGTGAAAGTAAGGCACCAACACGTTTGATCTGGACAGCCCTTATCCCTCCACCCTGCTTCTTAGGACCTAGTGGATGTTTTTTGTTTTTGTTTCTGTTTACGTTTTCGTTTCCGATTTATCCTCCCCCCCCCCCCCCCCCCCCCCCCCCCCCCCCCCCCGGGGCAGTGCTACTGACTGAAGTGTCTTTAGGCCATTCCCAAAAGGGGGGGGGGGGGGTTAACATATCGAGTTCTTATGCACAGTAGAATTGTAATAGTAAATGGGCTGATTCATCAATGTCATGCCCATAACTGTGCCTGAACTGCAACAGGGAACTACTGCTGTTTATTTCCTAATCCTTATTGTCGTCATTTTCCCTTTACTTGTTTTGTATGTTTGTCACACTCTTGTGACTCGTTATTTCCGGGGTGCCTTGATAGTCGAAGTAGACTTTGTGCTGTTGAAGCTAGAGAGGTGAGCAGAGTAATTCTGATTCCCATTAAGGACTTCTCTGTTGACATACACCCCTTAGCGCTCATATGACCTTATGCAGTTGTGAGCGTCGTGAAACCTGTACTAAAATACGTTTCCGAATTGTTTTTGTTTTTGTTTCATCTGGAGCCACGTTTGTAACCCAGGCTCACCAAAGAGGAGGGTGGGATGTAAGATTCGAGCAGGACATTGACTTTGTACGCGTAAACTGTTAACGCCAAAATTATGTATTGAAAGATCACATCAAAATTCGATCCCAATAAAAGTATAACATGTTACTCATTTTCCCCAGTAGATTTCCCTCATAATTGTACGTCACGACACGGGCTCCAGGTACAAGGTCTCGTGTGACCACATATATAATATTATCATGAGTTTGATTCTTCCTGGGTGTCATCGAATCTTTACTTCGCTATCTTAGAATTACAAAGTTCTGTCTGAAATTTTGGCAGATGTGAGTAACTAAGACTGTGAAGTCAGAAACCAAATGTTCCGTCGTCTGTTCTATCAAAATCGTAATATTATTTGGAGTAAATATCAAGATATTCAAAGAACTGCATTCGAAAAAGCTTGGCATAATTATTGTGAAACTGCTCAATTGTTTGACATCAAATTTCTCAAAACTACGTACTGGGCAGATATAACTTTATGATTCTAGCATAGCAACATATCGGGGAAAGGTATCACCAGGTGATGAATGCGAGTGGGTATGGGGGCACAATCCAGCCCGTGACTAGTGTAGAATTTTATGATGCAATTGATGTAATGTACGAGTATGGCGAATATCTCAGCTCTGCTTCCTTTGGGCTCAGGCCTATGGGGGATGGGCTTGGAATTGAGACGTCCAGTCTCTCAGTTTACATTCAGGTGGGTGGAAAGTGACTGAAAAGTCATTAAGTCATGAGGTGGAATTGGGAAGAGTGAAAGAGAGAGAGAGAGAGAGAGAGAGATTCGAACCCGGGACCTTTTGAGTGAGAGGCCAA
>NW_004797331.1:276873-279987 GCF_000002075.1 Aplysia californica | reverse complement strand
TTACTTACTTACTTACTTACTTACTTACTTACTTACTTACTTACTTACTTACTTACTTACTTACTTACTTACTTACTTACTTACTTACTTACTCTTGTAAGTACTCGATTATAATTTATTTATTTTGTGTCCTCCACAATTGCAAGATCTACTGCCCAACCTTTGCAAGTAGACGATTCATTATTTATTTATTATTTCATCCAAAATTACTACTTTCCAACTTTTGCAAGTAGACGATAAATTATAAATGTTATTAGTTTTCGTTATCTGTTGTTTTTATTAAGTTGTTTTAATTAAAATAAATAATATTGTTCAACGGCCACCTTCGTGTTGGGTAAATAGACGTGATATTACAATTTTGTCAGTGGTTGGATGGTGTCAGTTGTTTCGTAAGTTCACGTGATAATAAATCATTTGAACTTGTGGTTGGATCGTGTGACTTCTTAAAAAAATAAACAGACGTGATTTTTATTTTAACTTCTTCTCAGAGGAGTGTGACTTATGAAGTAAGCAGGTGTGATATTTTTGTCGGTGATTGTAGAGTGTCATTGGTTTCGCCACCTTAGAATTACCAAAGTTCTATCTGCCCAATGCCAGGTTTGAGAACTTTGACGTCAGACATATTAGATCTATTGAGTTTCACAGCAAGCTTTTTCGAATGCAACTATTCTTTGAATAATATCTTGATAACGACTCCGAATAATCTTACGATTTTGATAGAGCAGATAGAACATTTAGACATCGCGGGCTTAGTAACTCAAAACGGCAAAACATGTCAGATAGGATTTTGTAATTCTAAGGTAGCGGTTTAATAAGCGGAAATGACTTGCGCGGGTGGTTTGAAGGTGTCACTCCTTCAGTAAGCAGAACTGAAACCTGCGTTGGTGGTTTGACGATGCCATTTGTTAAGTAAGCAGAAGTGCTATTTTTGTCGGGGATTTGAGGGTGTGGTTCACTTGGTAGCCAGAACGGGTTTTTGCGTTGGTTGATTTAAGGATGCCATTTATTTAGTAAGCAGAAACATTATATTTTTGTTAGTGATTTGTGGGTGCGGTTTATTTGAAACGCTGAAGTGATATGTGCGGGTGGTTGGAGGGTGTCACTCGTTAAGTGAGCAGAACGGATATAATATGCGTTGGTGATTTGAGGATGCCACTTATTTAGTAAACAGAACAGATTTTTTGGTCGGTGATTAGAGGGTGTCGTTCACTGAGTAAGCAGAAGTGATATGTGCGGGTGGTTGGAGGGTGTAACTGATTTAGTAGCAAAAGTCATATGTGCGGTTGGCTGGAGGGTATTATTTGTTTAGTAGGAAGAAGTGATATGTGGGGGTGGTTGGAGGGTGTAACTGATTTAGTAGCAGAAGTCATAATATGTGCAGTTGGCTGAAGGGTGTCATTTATTTAGTAGGAGGAAGTGATATGAGGGTGTGGTTGGAGGGTGTCACTCATTAAGTAAGCAGGCTTGATAGTATTGTCCGGGTGGTTGGAGAGTGTCATTCATTTAGTTAGCAGAAGTGATAATATGTGCATGTGATTGGAGAGTCTCATTCATTTAGCAGGCAGACGTGATATTTGATCTTGTGGTTGGAGGGCCTGGCTTATTGTGTAAGCAGAAGTGATATTTGTGGCAGCGTGGTGGAATCAGGCTCTCGTCAAAATAGTCAAAGTGAAGAAACTTGCATTTTTCTTCACGTTTGTGAATTTTTCTCAAATTTTTGTTTTTTGGCCCAACACCTTTTATACCAATTAAAGAACTCATTTCTATGTGGATTTTTCTGAAAAACGTTAATTAAAGGCACAAAAAATTTAAATTGTCAGTTACCACGGACTCTTAAGCTGAGGAAATAACTAATCTTTGGCGGCCATTTTCTCACTAATTTTACCTCTGAAAACAGGTGACCCCCACCTCCCTCTTTCGCAAATATCTCGACTTGTATTCAAGATAAAAGGGTATTTTAAAAATCCAAATAAAGACAAGTGAACAAGCTTTAAGATGATACCCATAACTCTACATGACCAAAAATTGACGAGAGCCTGATTCCACCACGCTGCCTCACATATCTGTGCAGTGGTTGAAAGGTGTCATTTATTTAACAGGCAGAAGTTATAATTATTTTTGTTGGTCGTTAGATAATGTGACTCGTTAAGCAAACCGAAGTGAAATTAAACCTGTGGTTGGAGTGTGCCATTCGTTTAGAAAGCATACGTGATGGCTACTTGCGAAGGTGGTTGGAGGGTGTAATTTATTTAGCAAGCAGAAATTATATTTTGTCTCCAGCTGAAGGGTGTGGCTTGTTTACAGAGCAGAAGGTGATGTTTGTGCGGGTGATAGAATGGTGTCATCCACTTACCACTTAGTAAGCATATTATATGATAACGAGAAAAAACAAACAATTAAATAAAGACAAAACAAAAACCCAACAAACAAACTAACTAAAATGCAAAAAACAACAACAAACAACAACAATAACCCCACAGCAAAACAACAACCCCCCCCAAAACAAAACAAAAACAAACAACAACACAAAAAACTCAACAACAAACAAACAAAAACAACAAGCAATAAAAAACAACAACAAAAAACAAAAAACCAACGCCACTAGACGTTTACTTTCACACCACAATATTCGTGAGACCATTGAGAAAGATCACCACCAGTCTAAGGATGTCAGTCGGAGTCACAGTTGGTCGCTTTTAAGCACAAGAGGGCTATCCCAGATATGCTGTTTTGAGAAAATCGAAGGTAAAGTTTTTGCTCCTTGTTCAATTTCTTTAAAAGTAAAGGAGAGTTTTCTCTATAACCAAACACATATACACACCAATGAATCTCAAATAGGTAGGGCAATGCACACTTTTGGTGTAGGTCAAGATATCTGAAAACCCCCGAAATCTGGGTTAGCCCGCTTGTTCTTAAAAGGCGACCAAATACCTCACCGGACACAGCAGTCAGCTTCTCTGAGACTGTCGATTGACTGATACTTGGTATCTCTCTGAGTAATGTATGACCAAACATACGCATACATACACGCACGCACATACCCACATACACACGCATACACACCCGCACGTACACATACACACACAAACACACACACACATATACATATATATA
>NW_004797331.1:271155-272942 GCF_000002075.1 Aplysia californica | reverse complement strand
GAGTGAGTGAGTGAGTGAGTGAGTGAGTGAATACGAGAGTAAATTAGAGGGTGGCTAATTGAGTGCATGAGTGAGTAAGTAAAAGAATAAATGAGTAAGTAAATGAGTGAGTGAGTAAGTAAGAGAGTGAATAAGAGAGTAATTTAGTGAATGAGTGATTGAGCAAACTAGTGAGGGAGTGATTGAACGAGTGAGTGAGTGAGTAAATGAAAGAGTGAGCGAGTGAGCGAGTGAGTGAGTGAGTGAGTGAGTGGGTAAGTGAGTGAATACGAGAGTAAGTTAGTTGGTGGCCTAAGTGAGTGCGTGAGTGAGTGAGTGAGTAAGAGAGTAATTTAGTGAATGAGTGATTGAGCAAACTAGTGAGGGAGTGATTGAACGAGTAAATGAGTGAGTAAATGAAAGAGTGAGCGAGTGAGCGAGTGAGTGAGTGAGTGAGTGAGTGGGTAAGTGAGTGAATACGAGAGTAAGTTAGTTGGTGGCCTAAGTGAGTGCGTGAGTGAGTGAGTGAGTAAGTATGATAATAAATAGGTAAGTGATTGAGTTAGTGAGAGAGTGAGTGAGTGAGTAAGTGAGTGAGTTTGTGAGGGAGGGTTGTAGTGATACAAAGAGTATCGAAGGAGGCGTAAATCACCACCAACTCCAAGTACTCACGAAAAGAGTCCGGGATTCACGGGTATGGTTTCGTCTGAGGTGCTCTGCCTGTATTGGCAGAAGATATTCGGAGACGTCACCGCCGAGCACCCAGGAACTATTCGGAGACGCATTCCGCACACAGATGCACTGCTTTTGGGGGTCAAACTGCGTATTATTTGTTGCAGATTCCACATGTAGCCACAAAAACTGTCGCAAATCGATTATTTTCAAGAAAATTTCCAACTTAACGATAAAATATCCCCCCCCCCCCGTTCCCGATTTTGTTACTTGGTCTAGAGACACAAAGCATTTTGATTGGTCTATCTCCGTCGGAGACGTCTCTGGATAGATACTGCGGCCTGTAATAAGTATATTATTGTATAAACGTGTTTTTTCTGTGTGTTTTGCGGCGCCCGCAACTGCATACGGTCATGATCATATGAGCGCGCGGGACACATTAAACATCTTCAGTGGGCTGGGAATTTTGCAATTCGCCCTAGTGGCGGCTGGAGCCTACTCTGATCGATTTTAGACCACGATTAGGGATCTTTAACGTGCGCAACTTGCACACGGTATAAACGTGTGGAGAAAAATACGTTGTAATCCGTATCGTAGGTATTATTGGTATCATTTCGTTGTTGTGTCTTAATCCGTGTCGCTATTGTTAAATCTTTTGGTATCATTTCGGTGTCGTAATCGTTGTCGCTTGTCCTATTAATATCATTATGATGTCGTGTCGTTATACGCTTAGCTGTTGATATTTCTGTCGCATCGGTGTCGTTTCGTGTCAGTGACGAAGCCTAGGCTAACACTTTAAATATTCCTTTTGAACATAGAAGCAAAAAGTTGGGTCGTCCTCGGTTTTTGAGGGCGCCGTTCCGCATGTAGACATTTCCTTCTTCCCAGCACCCACCCACCCCCATTCCGTCTTATCCAACCAGATACGCACGTACACATACAGACACACAGACACACAGACACATATGCACACACACACACACACACACACGCACGTACACATACACTTACACATACACATACCAAAGCACATACACATACACCTACACACATACACCTACACATACACATGCACACACACACACACGTGCACACATACGCACACATACACACACAGACACGTGCACACGTACACA
>NW_004797331.1:265197-266312 GCF_000002075.1 Aplysia californica | reverse complement strand
ACACACCTGATATTATCAGTTGGTAGGAAATTTTGAATTTTGCCCGGGTGGCGGCCGAAGCCTACTCTTATCGATTTTAGACCACCAAGGAATCTTTAACTTGCGCAACATGCACACGGGCCCTCCGAGATTTTTCACCCTTGTCCGAGAAGGCTAGGTGTAGATCTTTCCTACCAGAAGATCAGGGTTGTGGCAGAAAGACAGCAGTAAATAGGAGCCAAGGAGTAGCAATAGAAAGGCTGCAGAAAGAGTCAGGAGCCCAGATGAGGGTGCAAAGGAGGTGAGGGGGTGGTGGCAGAAAATGGAAATGAAAGCAGACAACATAACTTTGCTAGAAAGCAGGAAAGGAGGTGAAAGGAGACAGTTTTTAGAGAAGAAAATGTTTCGGTCGCTACCCGGATTCGAACCCGGGACCTTTGAATGAGAGGCCAGCACCTTAACCTCTCGGCCGCGAGACCCCCTAGAACTTTGTGTTTCTAGGGAAGTGGAGTATTAACATAATATCTAGGAGTCACAATTGTTTTAGTATGTGTTTTACGACACTTGCAACACAATAATATAACCTGTAGAAAGGGAGGAACCCCCCCCCCAAACCAAACCAAAACAACTAACCACTTTTCTCGGAGAAATTTGCTTTTGCTGTTTGTTGTTACTCTCGTTTTGGTTATTGCTTTTGTTGTTGTTGTTGTTGTTGTTTTTGTACCGAAGATTAGAGGTGCCACAAGAGAGTAACAAATCCAAAAAGAAGGAGTAGAGATTTGAAGGAGGATAGCAGATGTTTCATAAGAAAGCAGGAGCAAACCACACCAGAGCACCTGCCAACCACCCACCGAGTCACGACACAGTGGGATTACGACTAGCGCTCATATTATGACCTTATGTAGCTGAGAGCGCCGTAAAACTCTTCTTGTGGCGCACGTCAGTTACTGGTCATATGGAGTTATCGGTATCATTAATTGTTTAAGTTGTCTTGGTTTTCATGAAAAAATGAACAGTCTATCTTAAATAAAAATCGAGATACTTGCAAGTCATCATCATCATCATCATCATCATCATCATCATCATCATCATCATCATCATCATCATCATCATCATCATCATCATCATCATTACTT
>NW_004797331.1:259734-263227 GCF_000002075.1 Aplysia californica | reverse complement strand
CCCCCTCACTCCTCTTCTAACTAATCATTGAAAAAGTCACAGGAGAACAGTTCTGACCAGGAGCTTTGAGATTTAGCCAAACAGGCATCAAGCAGGTCCAGAATGGTAGCCAATAAAGTAAAGGACAGAAAATATGAGGACTTTTGTGAGGGCTTATGTCACTATTGCTGCCTCTGCTGCTGTCAATGCTGACAAAGCCCTGCATACGTTTTGGGATCTGTGTGGAGCAATGAAGAACCGACAGAAAAGTAAGTCAATACCAGACTTTCAACGAGAGGACAACATCTGGGTCAGAAGCGATGAGCAGAAGGGAAAAAGCCTTGTTCAGTCGTTATCTGGAACAAACGACCCCCCCAAAAAACAAAACAAAAAACAACAACAACAAAAACAACAACAAACAAAAAACAAACAAAAAACAACAACAACAAAAACAACAACAAACAAAAAAAAACAAAAAACAACAACAAACAAACAAACAAACAAACAAAAACAACAAGAAAATGAAGTTGAAAGACGAAACATGTTGAAGAACCTCCAAATGCACTTCACAAGTCAAACCTCCCAAGTTGTGCTGACACATGAAACCATTACGCGCACCATCATGAGCGGAAAAGACACGGCACCAGGACCTGAAGGCTTGCGAAACTCTCGTATAAAGCAACTGAGTGACGCAGATGTGGAAGTTTCAACACAGGCCTTTAACAACAGTCTTCAAAATGGACAGATTCCGACTGACTGGCTGGACAGCCATCTGGTACCAGTACCTGAGCCTGAGAAAGACCCAAGCAAGATTGCATCCTACTGGAATCATTACCATGCAGAACACAATAGGGAAACCACCCGAAATGATTGTGGCCTAAAAGCTGCCCAGGAGGAGAAGAATCTGCTACCCCCTACTTTAGGCAGCTATCGTAAAAGTAAAGACACTTGGATGAACGCTGCAGTCTTGGCATCAGATGTGTATAATGGTTTTGAGCAGGGAAAGATAGACAGGTGATGACCAGCAGTATACAGAAAGAGCTTGGTAGGATTGAAGCATGGTGTGAAGCAGTTAATGGCAAAATCCATCCCGGAAAAGCGACAGTACTTTGGTGCTCCCTCAACAATCGAGCAGTGAAAGCCCAGATGCCAGATGTCTACATCAAAGGCCAGACAATCAAAAGAGAAGAAACACTGCGCTACCTCGGAATAGTGTTTGACAGGACTTTGAGTGGAAAGGAGCACATATCGAAAATCATCACAAAGGCCAGAAAAGGGCTGAATGCAATGAAGGTGATGGCGAGAGACAAGATGCCCCTGAGAAATTGGGTCTTGCTTTTTGACATGCTTGTCTTGCCTCAGGTAGATTATGGTTTTGGTCTGTAGTCACTGTGCAAGACGCAACTTAGAAGGTTGGACGTGATCCAGAACCAAGGAAAGAGAGCCATACTTGGTTGCACAAAAGATACATCAGCTGCTGCTATGCGATATGTGCTAGGCTTAACCGGCATGAACGAAAGACACAGGCTCGCACAGGTCAAAGCTTATCTGAAATTCCGCGCAGATCCACAGCATCCTCTCCATGGAAAAGTAGGTCGTCAGACTAACCCAAGACTCAAACAGGGCATGGAGTGGATGAATCAGGCAGTGCAAACCATTGAAGAGTGTGGTCTCACCGTAGGAGCAATCAGACGAGTGGAGACTTTGGTACAGCTTTCGGACGAGGTGAAAGACAGAATAACTCAGGTGATTGTAACATTGGGGCGTGAATGTCGTGAATGGCCTGAAGAAGCAACACAAGCTGAGATCCAGACGCTAATTGAAGAGAACTGCAGAGAGGAGGAAACCATTATCTTCACTGATGGCTCTGTTCAGTGTGGGATCAAATCAGGCTGGGCTTACACGGCTTCTTGCCAAGGAGTAACAATCCAGGAGGCATCTGGGGCAACGGGCCTCACTACATCAAGCATGTGCATGGAGATCAAGGCCAACACCGAGCTTTGCACAAATGGATACCAGCAGGCTACCTTTGTTACAGACTCATGAGTTCTCTGGATAAGATCCTGACCGGCAGCCTCTATGCAGATTGGTTTAAGACAATCCAAGCCTGCAAAATCAGATGCTTGCAGTGGATCTTCTGCCCAGGACACGCAGGAGTCAACACACACATGCACATGCTCATGCACATACATAACATAATAAACATTATGTAGTCGGTATGTGCAATCTGAGGTCAATAATGACCCTCCCCTTCCTCCCCCCCCCACCATCTCCTCCCCTTCCTTCCATCCCTTCCTTCCTTGTGGGTGGATGACGGATGCTCTGGTGTGGTTTGCTCCTTCTTTCCTATCAAACATCTATCATCCGTATCTCCCCTTCTTCTTCTTTTATTTTTGTTACTCTCTTGTAAACCTCTAATCTTCGGCACTTACATGACCTTATTGTGTTGCAAGAGCCGTAAAACCCCTACTAAAACTTTTAAACTTCCATCCGCCCCCTCCTCCCCTTCCTTCCTTCCCCACCCCAGGCGCCCCTGTGCTTTCGATGACACCGACCACTGTCGGAGTGGGCGACAGCGTGACCTTCACCTGTCAGTTTGACGCAGGCAGCCGGCCAACGGGCCTATCCTACGCCTTTTACAGGTCAGTTGGTGGGGTCTTTGGTTTGTTTTTCGCTTTTGTTTGTTTTTGGGTTTTTTTAATGTCTGTGTATAATATACTTAATTAGTGTATGGCGTTGAAAACTTCGTCCTCATGTGGTTGAACTGGTCTTTTTGTTTACATTATTTTAAAAAAATTTTTTTTTTTGGGTATGTACATGAGTTTTACTCTCACCGATTAAGTCATCGACGCTCAAAGTTCAGAGCGCCTCCTTCCCACTTGGGAATCGAACTCGCGTCCTCTATGTGCAGTGTGACAGTGGTAGATACTTGAGGAATTCACTGAGGAAATTTTATGTCGCTGTTTGGAGTGCGTCGCCGTTACTACATTCACTTCTCTCCATTCCCGTGGTTGTTTCTGTCTGCCTGTCTATCTGTTTTACCTTTTCAGTACACAAAATGACCGTTATCAAATCGATGTCCAACAAACAAACAAACAAACAAACAAACAAACAAACAAACGAAACTGAAAACTAAAAAAATTTATAAAAACCCAACACCCCCTAAAAAAACAACAACAAGCAAACCTGTACCCCCCCTCCAATAACAATGAGAATAAGAGCAAGAACAAGAGCAAGAACAACAACATCAACAACAACAACTCACAAACAACAAACAACAATAACAACAACAACTCACAAACAACAAACAACAAACAACAACAACAACAACAACAACTCAGAAGCAACAAACAACAACAACAACAATAACAACTTACAAACAATAGCAACAACAACATCAACAACAACAACAATGACAACAACAACAACAACAACAACAGCAATAACAACAACAACAACTCAGATTAAAAACGTATGTTTCATGTTTTCTCTCCCCCCCCCCACTCCGACCCCA
>NW_004797331.1:257363-259634 GCF_000002075.1 Aplysia californica | reverse complement strand
TCTCTCTCTCTGTGTGTGTGTGTGTGTGTGTCCTTTGTCTCTCTTTTCTCTCTCTCACTGTCTCACTTTCTCTATCTTTGTCTCAGCTCTCTCCCTCTCTCCCCCCCTCCCCCCTCCTCGTCCACCCTAAACAGTTTGAATTGATATCGTGTTCTGAACATTTTTATGAACTCTAGAAAAATCATGCAAAATTAGCAGAATCAGGGAGATATTTAAAAAAAGAGCGTGTTATTTCTCCTCTCCTCCTCCCCCCCCCCCACTCCGACCCCATCCCCCACACAGACAAAATACAAGGCTGGATGGAAGTTCCAACACCCTGAGCATTTCATCCCTTCAGGTCGTCAACGAAGGGAACTACGTCTGTAAGGTCACTTTCACCGGGTCACAGTTCGAGAGTGCGGAAAGCAACCAGCTGGGGATTACCTGTAAGTTTTGTTTTGTTTTGTTTTGTTTTTTTTCTGTAAGAATTATACGGCACTTGCAACACAATAAGGTCATATGGTCGCATTTAAGCACAAGGGGGCTATCCCGAAAAATGCTGTTTTGAGAAAATAGAATGTAGAGTTTTTGCCTCTTGATCAGTTTCTTTAAAAGACAAGGAGAGTTTTCTCTATAACCAAACAAATATACACCTTAGTGAAACCAAACTTCTCCTATAGATAGGGCAATGCCCACTTTTGGTGTAGATCAAGATTTCTGGAAAGCCCCCAAATCTGGGTTAGCCGGCTTGTCATTAAAAGCAACCATATAAGTACCGAAGATTAGAGGTGTTACGAGAGAGTAACAATAAACACAAAAAAGAAAGAGGGAGATATGGACGATATATTTTGAACAGAAAGAAGGAGCAAACCACACCAGAGCAGCATCCAACCACCCACACACGTGTAAGTTTGGGGAATAGTTGAGTCCGCCTCAATAAACGATAGTTGACTCTTTCTGCCTAAATAAGAAAAAACAGTTTCACTACTTTTCTTGTAAAAAAAAATCTTCTGGTGTTTTCACTTCTATGATTATTGTGACATCTCGCTACCTCAGAATTACAAAGCCTTCTCTGACATATTTGGCCGTTTTGAGTTACTAACACCAGGAGGTCAGAAGTCATTGTTTTATTTATATTCGCCCTAAAAGAATCGTAGGATTATTTTGAGTCACTCTCAAGATATTGATAGGACTGCACTCGAAAAAGCTTAAAACATTGTGAAACTCAAAATTTTTGACATCACATTCCTCAAAACTAGATAGTGAGCAGATAGAGCTTTGTAATGCTCATCTGAGGTGGATGTTCAGGCGTTTGTGCTGAGATGCTGTATAATAGTATCACTAAGTCTGGCTTGGGCCAGCCAGCCTTTCTCCTAACGGATCTGAAATATTAAATTTAGATTTGAGACATTTATTGCAATCCATTACTTTATTAGATGTTTTTAGTTATTATTGTTCTTCCGTCAGAAAAACTTTACGTATTTGGGACAATCACTGTTAAAAACAACCAGGAAACGATAAATGCAGTTTTTGGGACACCTGAATAGACCTAAGGGTCTTGAACATCTAGCTCTCACTGGCAAAATTGAAGGCAAACGAGGCAGGAGTAGGCCCAGAACAGTAAACTTAAGGAACCTAAACAAATGGGTAACAGGGAAAGATCAGGGAAACGTAGCTTTTTTAAGAGCATCAGAGCAAAGGAGTGAATGGAGAACCATGATCGCCGATGTCTGTCGCAGATCTGGCACTGGATAATGATGATGATGGTGATGATGATGATGATGATGGTGATGATGATGATGATGATGATGATGATGATGATGATGATGATGATGATGATGATGATTTGGGTCATGTTTTTAAACCAGCGTCAGTGGTGTAGAGGTTAGGAACTTTAACGTTGTACCCACGAGAACCAGGTTAGTTTCCCCAGATGGGAGAATTTTAAAAATTAGGAAACCCGGTCTTTCTGCTGAGATGTTTCATCTTTGTCAGCCCGGGTTGGGACTGACGGGCAGGGTCAAAGCCCGCCTCTTAAATGATTTAAATCGTATTGTTATAAAAAGAAAAGAACAACAACAACCCCCCCCACCAAAAAACAACAAAACAACCAGACCTTTTAATCCGTCCTACCTCCAATCTGCTTTGTGTTATTGCTTTATTTGTTGTTTTCTGCTGTTGTTTTTCTTTCTAAACTCTGTCCTATTCGGCAAACGTACATGATACTTTGACTTTATTCCTGTCAAACAAACCAAAATGTTTTTATTTCTATCCCTCAATCCTCCCATCCCC
>NW_004797331.1:249161-251654 GCF_000002075.1 Aplysia californica | reverse complement strand
ATTGATTGATTGATTGATTGATTGATTGATTGATTGATTGATTGATTGATTGATTCATTCATTTATTTATTTATGTCTGTGGATGCTGGACAATCACTAAAGAGAGTGAAAATAAAATAGAAGCAACAGAAACGTGGTTTCTAAGAAGACTGCTAAGAGTATTGTGGAAGGAAAAGAAATAAAATGAGGTAGTACTTGATGAAGCCCATGTGGGACGCTCAATGTCAAAAACAATCACGAAATGACAAATGCTGTTTTTTGGACACCAGAATAGACATTATACAGGTCTTGAACTTCTAGCTCTCACTGGCAAAATTGAAGGCAAACGAGGCAGTGATAGGCCCAGAACAACATACTTAGGAAACCTAAACAAATGGGTATAAGAGAAAGATCAGGGAAACGAGGGCTCTCGTGGTCTAGCAGTACTGTGTTCGCCTCTTATTCAATAGGTCCCTGGTTTAAAAGCTGACAGCAACTGAATTTTTTTTTCTATAAAAATGTTCTCCTTTCACCTTTCCTGCTCTCTAATCTTGGTCTGTCGCCTGCTTACGTCTCTACTTTCTGCCCCCTCCCCCTCCATTTTTGTCCCCTCCTTTTTTTAAAATGTAAAAGCGTATTTCTGTGTGGATATTACCGGAAAACCTTGATTACAGGTACGGTTTAAAAAATGAAAGGTTCCAATACACTACAGCTTTGGATGCCACACGCTTTGGCGGCCATATTCTCATCAATATTACCTCTAAAACCATGCGAGCCCCCAAGATAGATGGGTATATTATTTTTTTCCACCAAAAGTAGCATAAAAGAACAAACTTTAGAAAATACCAGTAGCTCAATATTGAGCCCCAAGAAAATAAATAAAAAAGATGAATAAAATAGATAAATACATGAATAAATAAATTAAATAAAATAGAATAAAATAAAATAAAATAAAATGAAATAAATAAATAAAAAAATAAAATTAAATGATGAGCGCCTGATTTCACTGCATTGTGAAATAATAAATGTCACTATAATTAATAATACTATTTTTTTTCGTCTTCTTTGCGTTTCAGACAGTACTGTGCCCACCCCGTCCCTCACGGAAAGGCGCACAACCAAAAACCAGTTCCAGAAAACGGCGTCCTCGGTCATGAACTGCTACTCCAAATATGCCTCCAAGGGCTACTCGTTATACCAGGACTCGGTCATGTTGGGAGACAACCCTGCCTTCCAGGGAACCTTTAACGTGTTTACTTCCCTCAAGAAGGGACACTCATACTCGTGTGAAGCCAGCACCCTCTTCAAAACCTCCAACATGAGTGACACCACGTATCTGCCCGGCGCGAGTAAGTATCAGACGTTTTTGGAAGTAACTATATTTATACGAGTATTGGCGGCCATTTTCTCGCTAATTTTACCTCTGAAACTCCCGACCTCCTTCAGTCGCAAATATTTCGACTTCTATTCAACGTGATATGTGGATATTTTTTTTTAAAACCGAAAGGAAGGTTAATGAACTGGCTTTCAGATGATACCAATAACCCCATATGCCCAGAAATTGAGGAACGCCTGATTCCACCTCGTGGTGACCCGTAATATTACCGTGTTGGGTTTGAATCACGTCAGGGGATCTTCGACGTTCTGTCTTTGGGAAAGGAACTTTACACAAATTTTTCCTCACTTCATCCAGGTGGGGTTGTGTTCCCGACTACAGATGGCGAAAGATCTTGTCAGTTTGTTAGTGTTTGAGCACGAGAAATCAGCAGCTTACACTGTATGCTTCCCGGGAAGCCGAGAATGTTTCTGACTGTTCTAGTAATGGTTGTACAGCACATGGAACAAGCTGCAGAGTGTGGATATGCGCTATATAAATGCAAATATTATTGATTATTAACGTAAAAAGTGAGGTGTGTTGACAAAATGAGCTACTTCTTTGGGATTTTAGTGATATGGAAATTGATACTTCAACTTTATTGGTGGAGTTTGTACAATGTGTAAATGTGAAATAAAAAAGACACGGTAGACTTGAACAAAATTGCATCAAACTGAAAATCTATAAATCTGACCCCAGAGTTGATTTTCAGCCGATATCTCCTTTCTTGGACGGTGAGAAGTAACTCATTTTGTTGGGTTTTCCAATGAAAAGCATGGGGATCCGGAGATACAGCCTTGGACACTCTTTTGTGAGAAAAATGCATTGATTACTTATTTTGTACAGTGTTCTGGCACTTGCTACAACACAAATGCTACAACATTCCACATTCCCGCCTTTTACACTTTCTAGATGAAATTACCTTGCAAGCTTCCCCTGCCAAAGCCACAGTGGGTCAACGCCTAGAGCTGACGTGCAACTTCGATAATCCGCGGAATGAAGAGCTTCTCTATACATTTGTGATCTACAGGTTTGTTGATTCGTCACTTTGTTGGGTTTTGTTTGTTTGTTTGTTTGTTTGTTCGTATGGTTGGTTCGCTAGGCGTGCCGGCTTGTGTGTGTGTGTGTGTGTGTGTGTG
>NW_004797331.1:247714-248852 GCF_000002075.1 Aplysia californica | reverse complement strand
GTGTGTGTGTGTGTGTGTGTGTGTGTGTGTGTGTGTGTGTGTGTGTGTGTGCGCGTGTGTGTGTATGCATTGACACACCAAATCATTGTGCCATTAGATGGTAAAAATCAAACGTATCTCATCTATTATTTCTCACCTATTTTATCCAATCCGTTTAATCTGATCAATTATAGCTGATCTATTTTAATTCTTCTATATTATCCCATGCTTTTATTTTATCCAGTTTTCCTCATCTATTTTGTTCCATATTTTTATCTCTTCTATTTCACCCCATCCATGTTATGAATTTATTTATTGCATCTGTTTTATCCTATATTTTTATCTCAGCTATTTCTTTTCATCTATTTAGTCACATCTATTTTATCTAATCTATTTCTTCTCATCTATTTCATTTCATCTATTTTATCTCATCTATTTAATCTCATCAATGTTATTTATTTATTTTATCTCATCTATTTTGTCCCATATTTTTATCTGATCTATTTCATCTCATATATTTTACCTGATCTATTTTATCCCATATTTTTATCTCATCTATTTTACCTAATATATTTTATCCCATTTTTTATCACATCTATTTCGTCTCATCAATGTTATTTATTTATTTCATCTTATCTGTTTAATCCCATATTTTTTTCTCATCTATTTCATCTCATCTATTTCATCTCATCTATTTCATCTCACCTATTTTGCCTCATCTACTTTACCTCATCAATTATTTTATCTAATCTACTTTACATCATCTATTTAATCTCATCAATGTTATCTATTTATTTTATCTCATCTGTTTTATCCCATATTTTTATCTCATCTATTTCATCTCATCTATTTTACCTAATCTACTTCAACTCATCTACTTCACCTCATCTACTTCACCTCATCTCCCCCCCCCCCCTCTAACCAGGGACGTTCCCGAAGGCATGACCAAAATGGAGACAAGGACCGATGGTGCGACCTTGATCTTTGACCCTGTGACCGCTGGTGACGCAGGCCTGTACTCCTGCCAGGTGGAGTTCAGGGGCATGACCTTCACGGGGTACCAAACCTACGTCATGCAATGTAAGTCCAGAGAGGGTGGAGGGCAGGGGCCGCTCTGGTTTGTAGAACTGCGGCCGGCTCGAAAGCCCATTCATACATC
>NW_004797331.1:244791-246993 GCF_000002075.1 Aplysia californica | reverse complement strand
TGTGTGTGTGCGTTAGAGAGAGTATACCCACCTCGCCTTACCTCGCATCCTCCCCCGCTCACCTCCATCCCCTTTATACCACCTCTCTCTACCTCCCGTCATTCTTCGTCTCCAGTCACACCTCTGCCACCGCCCACTGTGACCAGCTTCATTAGTTCAGCTGTTGATGGTCAGTCATCAGCATTGACGGTGGACTTAACCTGTACAGTGAGAGGAGTGTTCTATAACTCGGAGAACAAGATCAGGTACACAGGCCTCATAGCAAGCTGCTGTCTTGTACCTTACTTTACTTTACGTCACACTACATTATTTTACTTTACTTTACTTTACTTTACTTTACTTTACTTTACTTTACTTTACTTTACTTTATGTTATGTTACGTTAACTTACGTTACGATACTTAACATTACTTTACCTTACTTTACTTTACGTTGCACTACATTACCATACTTTACTTTACTTCAAGTTATGTTTAGTTATTTTTACGTTACGATACTTAATATTACTTTACTTTACGTTACTTTACATTACATTACTTTACTTTACTTTACTTTATGTTGCTTTATGTTACGTTACTTCTCGTTACGATACTTAACAATGCTTTACTTTACATTACTTTAGGTTACTTTATTTTACTAAACGTTACATTACTCTACGTAAATTTACGTTACTTTACTTTACTTTACTTTACCTTACTTTACTTTACTTTACTTTACTTTACTTTACTTTACTTTACTTTACTTTACTTTACTTCACTTTACTTTACTTTACTTTATCCTTTCTCTTGTACCAGCAAAGGCGTCAAATGGGAAAAGGGTCCGCCTCTATGAAGCTGGGTGGGATGTTGTGTGTCTTCAGGGTACCCTTCACACCCTCGATCCAGGTCTTCCTTGGTTCTTTCTCTTGCCTTGTACCCTGATATCCTTTTGTTGTACAGTTTACGGGCAAGCTGGTGAGGTGCCATACGTGCCAGATGTCCAAACCACCTAATTATTTACTTCTGAATGTAGTGGAGCACAGGTGTTTTTCCCTCCTCATCTTATCTTATCTTATCTTATCTTATCTTATCTTATCTTATCTTATCTTATCTTATCTTATCTTATCTTAATAATATCACAAATAACATCTTTTCTTCCGTTTTTCCTTTTCGCTTTCCAGACTCTACAAGGATGGTTCACCGATAAGAACTGTGCCGTACGAAGAGACGTCCGGATTTTTTAATTATTTCCAGGTGGACCGGAAGTATATGATTGACGCTTCTCGTTCCGAAAACTACGGCACCTACACTTGTACTGCTGTCAACAGCTATGGCGAGTCCGTGCAGAGCGAAGAGGTTATTGTGCAACCAACAACACTTAAGGGTGAGCTTTCTAGTATCTCTTCTGTTCCTCTAATAGATAAACACAATTGAATAAATTACAATTTTACACTTTTATTGATCCTAGAAAGGCAATTTGGTTTACAATAGCAAACAAACAAAGCATACACAAAGATATAATTATAGATAAATACATACATAGAATATTATAGACTAACATTATAATATAAACATTTCAAAACCTTGCCATTGCGGGTCGCCACTGCGCTAACCCAGAATTACAAAGTTTTATCTGCTCAGGACCTAGCTTTGTGAAATTTGACACCCAAGTCAAAGATTTTGACTTTCACAAAAATGTCAAATAGAACTATGTAATTCTGAGGTAGCGAGACTGTAAAGCAGTGCCCTGAAAAAATCAGGATTTGTGCCGCGATGCGGTAGAATGATGCGCTCGATCATCACTTTTTAGGTATGTGGGAGTTAGGCTATTGGTATCATTTGACTCTTACCCTCCCCAATTGGAAAAGTGGAAAGCGTACGAGGAAAAGCTAGACCCATAGCAACTTTCTCGGGAAGCCTGAAAGATGGATGGAGACGATAGACCAGGATAGTGTTTTATTTTACTCATGGGCCACCCCTTGCTCAGATATTATAAATCACTTTTGGTGTTTATTTTTCACTGCTTTATACAACTTTTGACTTTATATCCACTGCAAATGATTAGTTTATAACCCCCAGTGGGTCGGGGGGATATAAATAGACCCACTGCACCGCCAGCAGGAGGTGCAACCCCTTCACTGGCGATTTGTCGCCCATGGACATCTACGCTCAGGTGCACATGGGCAACACTTGCTTTGGTGTATCGTCTGTCCATTTTTTATCAC
>NW_004797331.1:239712-240861 GCF_000002075.1 Aplysia californica | reverse complement strand
CATTTTGGTGTGTTTTTTTTTTTTTTTGACCTTGTTTCGTTTTGTTTTCCAGTGATGACGCCATTGGTACCCGAACTGACCTTCTCTCGTGACGCAGAGGGAAACTCCTTCAGGGCGGATGACGGCGATGTCTATCAGATGTTCGCAGAGGGCCAAGATGTTTTCGTCAAGTGAGTATACAGACAACGAACGATATGTGAATGGTTGGCGGTTGCTCTAGTGTGGTTTGCTTCTTCTTTCCTATGAAACTTCTATCGTCCTTTTCTCCCCTTTTTCTTTTTTATGTTTGTTACTCTCTTGTAACACCTCTAAGCTTCTGGCGCTCATATGACCTTATGCAGTTGTGAGCGCCGTAAAACCTCAAGTTAAACCTTTTAAAAAAAGGCGGCTACACATAAACGTTCCAAACTGAAGGTTCGGAAAGGAAAGGCAAGCCTGGCAGCAGAACCACATATGTGGATGAAAAACTGCTAAATCGAGAGGCCAAGCGGGCCGTTTCAGCATGTTTGGATTTTCTGACCACAGTTCAGCACATTCCGTCGACGGCAGCCTTCGTGTGGCGTCACAGGAGTAGCCGTCTTATCTTGTCACTACCAATCTCTTCAAAAAGATTTACCACACATAAAATCTTATACATTTTTTAAACAAATTGTATAAATACCACCTATAATGTTGATATCAATTTCCATACGGCTATAATCCGAAAGAAGTAACTCATTTTTTCGGGACACCTCACAGTTATTTGCAACACCTTGAACTGTTTAGAGTGATGGTGGTTGTCTAGCTCTACTCCCATTTCACTACCCTAGAATTACACAAAGTTCTATCTACCAATGTCTAGTTTTGAGAAATTTGAAGTTAAACATTTGGAGTTTCACGACAAGGTTAAGCTATTTCGAATGTGATTCTTTGAATATCCAGAAAACGACTCCGAATAATCTAACGGTTTTGATAGGACAGATAGAACGTTTGGTTTCTGATATCATGGTCTCAGCAGCTCAAAACAGCCTAGAACATTGTATTTCTGAGGTAGCTTATTTCGGCTCTGTCTTGTCGGAAATGGACGTTACAAACGAGGGTATTGCTTATTGAATATACCCTAACCGGCGTTACATCCATACGCAACAAATAACCTTCCCCTCCCCCCAC
>NW_004797331.1:236574-239195 GCF_000002075.1 Aplysia californica | reverse complement strand
TCCCCTCCCCTCCTCTCTTTCTCTCACCTCCCTCCGCTCTCCTCCCCCCTCCCCCGCCTCTCTTTATCTCTTCCAATGTCACAGGTGTTGGGCCGGCTTCCAGAACATAGACTCCATTACCAGCATGAAGTACCCAGTTCCAGGCAGAACGTACAGCTTCTTTAACGGAGACCAGCAGGTCAGTTCAGGAAACCCTGGGGGGATCGTCAAACTGCCGGCCCTATCCAAGGGAACCTACAACTTCACATGCCAGGTCAACGACAGGGTAGGCAACTCACCCAGCAGCTGGCCGCTGGAAGTCCGCATCGTGGGTGAGTAGCAGCCGTCATTAAAGGCGGCTAAGTGGGTGGTTGGCGGGCGCTCTGGTGTGGTTTGCTTCTTCTTTCCTATGAAACATCTATCGTCCTTTTCTCCCCTTCTTCTTTTTATTTTTGTTACTCATCTCTTGTAACATCTCTAATCTTCTGGCGCTCATATGACCTTATGCAGTTGCGAGCGCCGTAAAACCTCTACTAAAACTTTAAAAAAAAGGCAGCTACACATAAACGTTCCAAACTGAAGGTTCAGAATGGAAAGGCAAGCCTGGCAGCAGAACCACAGATGTGGATGAAAAACTGCTAGTAAAAAGTTACACCGGGAGGCCGAACCCGCGGTTTCAACATGTTTGGATTTTCTGACCACAGTTCAGCACATTCCGTCGACCAGCCTTTATGTGACGTCACAGGAGTAGCCGTCTTATCTTGTCACTACTAATCTCTTCAAAATGATTTACCACACATAAAATGTGTTCACATTTTTTAAACGAGCGACCCAATTTTAAGGCAAGATCCAAAAAGAATTTGTATATTTTTTTTCCAAAAATTAAAGAGATTATAAACATTCCCACGTAAGCTGCAAGCAAATCATCATTTTCAGTACACTCCACCATTTTAAAACTCGACGTGAGCTGCGGTTAAACCGCACGTGATGTGGATGACGCTCTGACCCGTCAAACGGCGGTTTTGCGTGGCGGGTTTCAACCCCGGTTCCCACTCCGATTAAAACCGCCAGGTTGGAACGTATATTATGGGTAGCAGCCGTCATTTACTCTTAAAGGGCGGAGCAGACACATCTTGTGTCAGACCTGTAGAAGACCAACAGCAACGTTGCTGCCCATTTCAAACCATTGTACACAAATCAGAAAGGCGAATCCTCACATTTCCTGGCATGCATGGTGCTGCACAAAAGTAGTTTCAGATGAAATAAAAACCCAACTGAATTTGTGAGGCAGTGTGGTGGAATCAGGCTCTCGTCAAAATAATGAAATCAAAGAAAAAACAGTTTTCTCCCTGCTTAGCAATTTTTATCAAATGTTTATTTTTTGGCTCAACACCTTTTATGTCCATTTACAAACACATTCCTTTGAGGATTTCACAGAAAAACGTTGATTAAAGGCTCAAAAATATAAATTTAGTTTCCATGGACTCTCCAGCTTTGGAATTTACCAAGCTTTGGCGGCAATTTTCTCGCTAATTTTACCTCTTAAACCAGGTGACCCCCACCTCCTTCAATCCAAAATATCTCCACTTCTATTGAAGATGGATGGATAATTTTTCCATTGAAAGCAAGACAAATGAACAAGCTTTAAGATGATACCAATAACTCAATATGCCCAAAATTGACGAGAGCCTGATTCCCCCACGCTGCTTCACATTTAGACATCATGTACTACCTCATCTGATTTCTTTTCCTTCCACGATATTCTCAGCAGTGTCGTAAGAAACAATATTTCTGTTGCTTCTTTTTTTTTCACACTGTCTTTAACACAGTTGATAAAACGGAAGCCTACCTAATTAAAGATAGTTGTTGCTTCTATCATGAATAAGTCTTGACCAATTTCTACCTACTAATTATCTAGTTTTGAGAAATGACACGTCAAGAATTTTGAGTTTCACAACATGTCAAGCTTTTTCGAATGCAGCTCTTTGAATACATATATCTTGATAACGACTCCGAATAACCTTAGGATTTGATCCGAGTATATATACGGTTAGCAGTCAAATGGTTATTTATGGTTCCTTTCGGTTTGTTTTTCCCCTATCCCGATCGTGATAATTGCAAAAGTAAATATCCTGCATCCTCATCAACGATGTTTCGAACCTTTAGGAGGCTAGCTAATCTGATCCTGCATGTCAGGGTCAACCTGGGATTATGTTGATAAAAGGACACACCAGGACTGGCAGACGGGACATACTCGATAAAACCACGTCTCCACTCAACAAAGAGCAAAGAGCGATCGCTCACCTTCAGCGTACTGCATCGAGGAGTCTGACCGTTACACACACGGCAGGGCTTCACACAACAGCAGAGATAGTGATCCCAGCAACCACCAGCTACATGACCATCTCCATCATCACCACTACCACTTTTACAACCACCACCACCAACATCATCACCACCTCAACAACCAGCACCATTATCATCACCACTTTTACAACCACTACTACTACCACATCTACAACCATGACCACCCCTACCACCACCTCTACAACCACCACCACCACCACCTCTACAACCACCACCATCATCATCACCACCTTTACAACAACTACTACTACCACCTCTACAACCACCACCACCTC
>NW_004797331.1:234432-235792 GCF_000002075.1 Aplysia californica | reverse complement strand
CTCTCTCTCTCTCTCTCTCTCTCCCTCTGTGCCTCTTTTTGCCTCTATTTCTCCCTCCCTCCCCCTTCTCTCTCTTCTTATCCCCCTCTCCCTCCTTCTCAATCTCTCTTTGTCTATTTCCTCAGCAACCGGAGGAGCTTCCACGCCGGAGATCTTCACAATACAGTCACCATCTTTAGAAGCCGGAATGACCTTGACCCTGTACTGTCTAGGAGCCAGCTCAACCTCTACGGAGGCCATCCTTTACTTTGACCGCACAAAAACAGAGAACTACCTGGAGGTCGACAGATCCACTGAGTTCAAACTCGACAGCATCGGTCAGATCCGCTTTATGTTCACCATCAAAGCGGTCTCTGACGTCAATGATGGCCACTACAGCTGCACCATGCGCAACGGACGCGGGGAGTCTGCCAAGGCTGATGCTATCCCCATCACAGTTGTAGGTGGGTGTACTGCTTGGCGCGTCTCCTGAAGTTTGCAGCAAGAGCGATGGAGAGCTAGATCTTGAAGTTTGGTTATGCAGAGTAACTGAATCTAAACTAGGTGCAGCAACAGCGATGGAGGGCTAGATCTAGGACTAAAGACTACAGGTCTGGACATGTAAAATAGATGAATCTAAACTAGGTGTAGCAAAAGCGAGGGAGAGCTAGATCTTGAGGATTTGATATGCAGAGTAGATTAATCTAAACTAGGTGCAGCAAAAGTGATTTAGAGCTAGATCTAGAACTAAAGAGACTTCAGGTCTGGGCATGAAAAATAAAAGAATCTAAACTAGGTGTAGCAAAAGCGAGGGTTTGGCGAGGGTTTGGCGAGGGTTTGGGTACGCAGAATAGAAGAATGTAAACTAGGTATAGCAAGAGCTAGATCTAGGACTAAAGAGACTAGAAGTCTGACATGCAAAATAAATTAATCTAAACTAGGTGCAGCAAGAGCGACGGAGAGCTAGATTTAGATAGTTCTGGGTATGCAGAATAGATGAATCTAAACTAAGTGCAGCAAGAGCGATGGAGTGCTAGATCTAAAACTAAAGACTAGAGGTCTGACATGCAAAATGGATGAATCTAAACTCGGTGTAGCAAGAGCTAGATCTAGGACCAGAGAGACTAGAAGTCTGATATGTAGAATAGATTGATCAAAATTAGGTTTAGCAAGCGTGACGGAGAACTAGATCTAGAGGTCTGGGCATGTAAAATGTGAGGCATTCTGGCAAAGTCAAGCGCTCTATCAAAATATTGAAATAAAAAACAATGAAAAACATTAAAAATGTTTCCGGTCGATGGAAATTTTTTTAAAATACCCTTTTCTCGGTATGGGGCTCAACACATTTAATGTCCATTCAAAAACACATTTCTGTCGCGGG
>NW_004797331.1:229289-230922 GCF_000002075.1 Aplysia californica | reverse complement strand
AAAAGAAAAAGAAAAAAAGAAAAGGAAAGACCAAAGTCGTAAAATCAGTACCACGACGTGCAACCACTAGTCATAATTGATGATTTGCTTTTTCCATGCACTAAAAGAACTTCATCGTGCCGATGTGCTTCTCTTTATAAATTCAAATGAACCCCCCCCCCCAACCCAATCAACCCACAAACATTACTGCATTCTCTGTCATCTGCATCCTTTGAAGATATCAATGAGTGCCAGTCTGGAAACCAATGCCCCAACAACCGTCAATGCAGGAACACGCCCGGCTCTTTCCAGTGTCTCTGTCTAGATGGCTCTCAGCCTGACAACAACAACAACTGCCCAGGAGGTGAGTAGCTAGCGCACTTTGACCAAAGCTCCACTTGCCTGTGTCTGTCGACGGTTCAATACCTGGATAAGGAACGTGGAAAATGTAGAGCAGTCTTGTGAAAAGATGTTATGACAGAAACAAATGTTACGTCACTTGATAAAACCGTTACCCAAATTTTTACCTTAGAGAATTTTTTGCCTGCATTTCGAGTTTTGGCATATTCTGACACGGTGAAGAATCAGTAGCTTTTTTTTAAAGGTAACATTGCTTGCCCTCTCCCCACTCACTCACCTTTTTCACATGTGCCGCATTAAAAAATGTAGATGTTTCCCATTTGTTCCAGTATTCTAAACAAATGAACAGAAGAGCATCTTTGTTTCTAATGTTCTGCTTGTATATATTTGTCACTAAATCTCTCCCCTGACATATTATTTTCTTTTGATAAATGTTTCAAAATGCAGTTAAGCACTATAGTGAACCATTATATTATTATAATTTTATATTGATATACTCACTGTTCACAATAAAAGACAATAGGTGAATAGAGATCACCTTTACAGCTCTCCAGCAGAGATTTCATTATTAGCTTGGTCCGTTTCATTCTCGACTAAAATCTAATCAATCTGTATAGATTCTTGACATACTATGTATCACGTTTGTTTTTCTCAGCCGGAGGCATAAGGTATTAAAATGTTGTGAATGGTTTTGTTTACTATAAACCAATCAACCTATGACATTTTATTTCTGATAAATTGATTTTGTGTGTAGAACTTTAAAGCATTAATTTCTCAACACAATGGTTTGGAGAGGGTATTGCTATTTTTAACATTTGAACTTTTGACAGACACCACCACCACGTGTGCCGACAACCCATGTGAACAAAATCAACAATGTGTGGACCAGAACTCAGGATTCGCATGTAACTGTCTACTTGGCTACATGACTGGCGCAGTTGGCTGTGTTGGTATGTCGCTTTCTTTTGTATTAGGATTTGGGGTGTGTTTATTTTGTGAGTCCTACAAAAAAAGTAGCGTGTATGGGTTTAACAGCACTTATTTAACACTGTTACGTTATTTAAGAAGCGGGGCTTCAAATGTGATGTCAAGCAACTATTGGACGGATCATAGGAGCCAAATGGGTTGAAAGCAGTAAAAAGTACTGTATAAAACAACAGGAATTGAAGAACGTTTGGTCGGAGATTCAAACCAGGGCCACCCCCCTCCCTCACCCCCCTCCCCTCATTGTCGTGCATGATAACAAACAAGCTAAATGTCCCGAGTTGTCCCACTGGGCTTCAAATGTGATGTC
>NW_004797331.1:219518-227018 GCF_000002075.1 Aplysia californica | reverse complement strand
TTTTGGATACATGAGTGTTCGTTTTTTTTCCATTTATTGGAGAATTTTTCTGTTGTTGCTTTTATGTACAATTGATTGACAAAAATCTATGTATCTTCAGATATGAACAAATGTCCTCAAAATGTTTGTATATAATGAAATCTCTGTTTTTTAAAAAATATTAACGAAATCCAGCAACATGTTTGTATATGGTAAAACCCTTGTCCCTTCATATAAAAATGAATGCCAGCAAAATGTTTGTATGTAATGAAAGCCATGTCTCTTCAGATATAAACGAATGCCAGCAAAGTCCTTGCGGTGAAAATGCAAGGTGCAATAACAGCCTGGGATCCTACACTTGCTCCTGCTTACAAGGCTATCAAGACGATGCCAACACTGGTTGCGTAGGTATGTAGTAAATTTACTTTTGTGTTGTCTTTAGCCACAGGACACTATAGACTTTGATTCTTTGTAAATTTGACGTCACGTGTACATTGCATTTGACATATACTTGCAATCTGGTATCATGATTGTATGGATTATAGATCCCACAATACTATCTATGGAAAGTGGTCCATCCATTGTGACCATTATTTTGCCGAGTGTGCCAAGCATTTAAGTTCCAGTCAAACTACAATTAATTACAACAATAAGATGTTTTGATCCTTTCCTATGGCCATGCACCTAAATGTTTCACACACATACATTAATTTGAAAGGCAACTCTTACCAAAATGCTTGGAGTCTCTCCCACTCATTCTGTCTTTCTCTTTCTTTCTCTCACTACTTCTTTATTCCCTCCCTCTGTCTCTCTCTTTCTCTCTCTATCTCCCTCTTACAAACAGGCACACACACATACACATACACACACACACACACACACACACACACACACACACACATACATACATATACACACACACACACACACACACACACACACAGCAGACATTTTAAGATAATGTTTTTTCATTGTATTCCAAATTAAATTCTTTAGTCACAATTTGACAGCAGAAGATTATCAGAAGGCATTCGAATTTTTTTATTATGATTTTGTTGTTGTTTTATTTTCATCTATTTTACAATTTATCTGTTGTCGTTTTTATGTACACACCCATTGCGGAATCTATGTCTCTTCAGATATGAACAAATGTCTGCAAAATATTTGTATATAACGAAACCCTTGGTTTTTTAAATTAACAAAATCCAGCATGTTTTTGTATCTAATAAAACCCTTGTCTCTGCTTTAGATAAAAATGAATGCCAACAAAATGTTTGTATATAATGAAATCACAGTCTTTTTAAATATAAACGAAATCTACCAACATGTTTGTATAGAATGAAAGCCTTGTCTCTTCAGATATAAACGAATGCCAGCAAAGTCCTTGCGGTGCAAATGCAAGTTGCAATAACAACCTGGGATCCTACACTTGCTCCTGCTTACAAGGCTATCAAGGCGATGCCAACACTGGTTGCGTAGGTATGTAGTAAATTTACTTTTGTGTTGTCTTTAGCTCCAGGACACTATAGACTTTGATTCTTTGTAAATTTGACGTCACGTGTACATTGCATTTGACATATACTTGCAATCTGGTATCATGATTGTATGTATTATAGATGCCACAATGCTATCTATGGAAAGTGGTCCATCCATTGTGACCATTATTTTGCCGAGTGTGCCAAGCATTTAAGTTCCAGTCAAACTACCATTAATTACAACAATAAGATGTTTTGATCCTTTCCTATGGCCCTGCACCTAATTGTTTCTCACTCATACATTACTTTTATGCACAACTCTTACTAAAGTGTTTGATTTCTCTCCCACTCACTCTCTCTTTCTCTTTATTTTTCTCTCTCCTTCTTATTTTCTCGATCTTCGTCTTTCTCTCTCTCTCTCTCTCTCTCTCTCTCTCTCTCTCTCTCTCTTTCTTTCTCTCTCTCTCTCTCTTTCTCTCTCTTTCTCTCTCTCTCTATTTCTCCCCTCCCCCGCCCCTCTTACACACACACACACACAAACACACAAACACACGCATAGACACACGCACACACACACACACACACACACACACACACACACACACACACACACACACACACACACACAACCACATGCTTAAAATTTTCTTCATTGCATCCAAATGAAATTATTTTAGTCTCGATTTGACAACAGAAGATTATCAGATGGTATTCTACAATTTATTGGGTTTTTTTTCTGGATTTTTCAAAAACCGCTCTTCACTTTTTCCAAATACTCAATATTGTTATTTTAAAAAAAATGTAAACATGCATTTTTGTTTAAACTCCTCATTGCAATCACATTCAATGCTGCTGATTGAATTCCAAAAGATTTTTTATGAGTTGTAGAAGGTGTTTAAAGTACAGGATATGTATGTAAAGATGACTAGATGTGTTGTTACCTTGACCCCATTCTGTGCCATTTGCATCCTTTGTAGATATCAATGAGTGCCAGTTTTCAAACCAATGCCCCAACAACCGTCAATGCAGGAACACGGCCGGCTCTTTCCAGTGTCTCTGTCTAGATGGTTCTCAGCCTGACAACATCAACAACTGCCCAGGTGAGTTGTTTCAGTTTGACCAAAGTCGTCTGTATAGCGCTTCGTTATGAATTACATATATTACAGACATCATCATAAGTTAAAGACCACTGACTAACACTCTGAGTGGGGTTTTTTTTGGGTCGTCCTGCACGTGGGCGTTCTTGAACTGATCCAGTGGCTTGATGGCGTTGCCTCAGGCAGACAATGACAGAGTGTGACACTGCAAGCTTCTTGCAACTTCTTGGGCTACAAGTCCATGCAGCAGCAATGTCATAGCTCTGGCACGAACAAAGTCTCTCAGCTTTCGTTTTGGAGGTATGTTGAAGCGATACTGGATTTTGCACAAACGGCTGCTTATTTTGTCACCAAAGTGAGCACAGTTATATACCGTACGTCTCTTTATGACGTGCACCAGAAATTTTAACTGAGGAATGTCCGTGTTGTCGCTCACAAGTCGAACCCCCCCCCCCCAGCAATTTTGGCTAAAATTCCTCAAGGCTTTCAGTAGTGCACGTGGTGGATTTGGTCCTTTAAGGGGCTTTGCACTACGCGTTGGTAACCCATAAACACTTTCAGAGCAAAAATTTTGAAACATTCCTTGTTGTCTTTGTTTCGGATTTAGAAAAAAATCAGGACTGTCTGTCAAGGTGGTCCTTAACTTTTGTTGAAGTCTGTAGTATGTTACTTCACTTGATAAAACGTTTTAACTTTGTGTAAGCCCAAAATGCTATCTTCGAGAATATTTTCCTGCATTTTAAGTAATGGCTCCTGGGATCAAGAAGACCCTTATGTTTGTTTGACAAATTATTGCTGACATAATTCCCCCCTCCACCCCACCCCCCCCCACTCCTCGTTATTTGTATATCTTTTAGGGGAAGGTTTCTGCTTTGCTTCAGAATAACACTCAAATAGATATAATATCATTTTTTTTATCTTTCAGCTGGAGGCTTAAGGTTTTAAGATTTTTTGCATTGATTTTGTGTATCAAAAGTCTTCTTTTCAGCAATTTATTGTTTAACGCTTTTCTCTATCATGGTGATTTTGATGTAGTATTTAAAACTAGTTTCTAAAAAAATAATGGTTTGGAGAGGGCATTACTACTTTTAAAATTTGAACTTTTGACAGACACCACCACTACATGTGCCGACAACCCATGTCAACAAAATCAACAATGTGTGGACCAGAACTCAGGATTCACTTGTAGCTTATTTACTTAGAAAGATGTTTGTTTTTAAATTTGGAAACAATGTAATGCAAAAGTATAAATATTATTGTATAATTTTGTTCTTATTTTTCCACTGTTATGTGTGCTGCTCTTTAAAACAAATTAATTTGCCCTATCCAAGAGAGTTGGAACACGTACGGGATCATCAGAGTGTCTTTCTCCTCCCTTACAGAATGACTTCCCACTTATATCCACTGTTCATTGGCGGATCGGTTTTCTAGTATGAACAGATTTCCCGACTTGCGACCTTGAAAACAAACGATTTGGTTGATCGGAGAGTTGCCATGATGGTCGCTTTTCGTCCTCAATCTGACTAGCCCTGCCCACCAAACCAAACCGAACGGCACCGAATCGAACCGAACCGAACCGACAGTGCAATTGGGCACTGGGCTTTAGCTGTGGGCACTATTTGTGAAACAAGTGTTTCGTCTCTGGGGTCACTCGCGGTGTGTTTGGAAGGAAAACTAATTGGGTGGTTGGCGGGTGCTCTGGTGTGGTTTGCTCCTTCTTTCCTATCAACCATCCATCGTCCTTATCTCCCCTCCTTTTTTAAAAATGTTTGTTACTCTCTTGTAACTCCTCTAATCTTCTGGCGTTCATATGACCGTGTGCAGTTGCGAGCGCCGTAAAACCTCTACCCCCCCCCCTAAAAAAAAAGAAAAAAAAAGGAAAAATAATGTCAAGATCAGCCTCCTGAGTCACTGCGGACGCGCGTACCGGCCAGTCAACAATGCTTGATTTCGGACAAAGATAGTACATATTTACTATCTGTGTTTGGGAACAATGTAAAAATAATAAAAATAAAAGGAAAAGCAAAATAACACTATAACTCGATGAATAGATTTTTACACTCTGTTGGCTTTATCTGAAACTTAACGAGGCATGCAACGACATGCTTGCTACGAAATATGTAAATTCGTGTTTCTAGTTTTTGTGTGGTGGTTCAAAATATGTAGCAATAGTGCAACTTTGTTTGCTGCTGATGGGATGTATTATGACGTGTCTGCTTTGTCCCCCAAAAATTAGCAAAAGTAATATGTCGTCGGTGGCGTAGTGGTTAGGCTCTCAGACTCGCTATCGTACGGTCGTGGGTTCGAGTCCCTTCAGGGGTCCGACGTTGTGTCTTTGAGAAAGGCACTTTACACGAATTTTTCTCACTTCACCCAGGTGGGAATGAGTACCCGGTCATAGACAGCGAAAGATCTTGTCAGTGTGTTAGTGTTTGAGCGCTTAACTCATTGAAGACGCACTGTTTCGGAGTACGTTATACTTGCACTTTTAAAAAGATAGAGGCCCAACTTCGTTTTTCTAGCAGATTTTTCAATTCTGTTTTCTTTGCCTGAAACTTTAATGAGGCAGGCAAAAATGTATGCATACTGTGAAATATGCAAATTGACGTATTTGGGGTTGTGTATGATGAGTCGAAACGTGCCGCAACGTCGCCTTTGGTCTGTTTCTGATTGCTGGTCGGACACATACGTCCGCTTCGTCCTTAAAGAGTTAATGAGCTGCTTGTATTGTATGCTTAACTGGAAGCTGAGAATGTGTCGGAGTGTTCTATATCTGCTAGGGTAATAATAATATAATGTAAAGCACATAGAGTTCGCTGTGGAGTGGGGTTTATGCGCTATACAAATGCTATTTATTTATTTATTTATTTATTTATTTATTTATTTATTTATTTATTATTATTAATATTCTGCAATTCTTTCTTTCAGCTGCGATTACCTTAACGCTTACGTTGCCAAACTACAAGTTGTCTGAGGAACAAACACAACCTGGCACCGCTGCAAACAACAAGATTATTGAAGAGTTGAAGGATGCGGTAAGTGTTCGGTGTGAAGTTTGCACCACCGACAATGTGTACCATTTTGCTATTGAACTGTTATTTGTTGGACCACCTGACCGTTAACGAATCATCTGTTGTCTGAGTTGTATGTACAGAATATCGCGACAAACAGGGAATCTAATCTAGGTCAATTCTCTATATGAGTTGTATATAATTGTGTGCAGTTTTTGAGACTCTTGAATTGACATTAAAGTCTTGAACATCTAGCTGTCACTGGCAAAATTGAAGGCAAATGAGTCAGGAGTAGGCCCAGAGTAACCTACTTAGAGAGCCTAAACAGATGGGTAACGGGGAAAGGTCAGGGTAACGTAGCCTTTTTAAGAGTATCCGAGCAAAAGAATGAATGAAGAACCATGATCGCCGATGTCTGCAGCAGATATGGCACTTGATGATGATGATAACTGTGTGGGATTGTCAGGGCTCTGGGTACTAGTAAATTGAGATGTGAGTATTGACAGTTTCCACGGTTGTGGGTACTAGCATAATGGTATGTGAGTACTAACAGCTTGTAGGGCTGTGGGTACTAGCTGCAGGGTTGGATTGTACTTGCATACAGGGCTATGCTGAAGTTTTATTTGAATAGATAGTATATATAGATAAATACA
The DNA here is from genome assembly GCF_000002075.1 of Aplysia californica. Taxonomy (NCBI): domain Eukaryota; kingdom Metazoa; phylum Mollusca; class Gastropoda; order Aplysiida; family Aplysiidae; genus Aplysia; species Aplysia californica. Next base: position 220,803 of record NW_004797331.1, on the reverse strand, counting down.
TTTTAGATAAATCCACATAATAGTTTTGCCCTGCATAGCGCGTAAAAAAACCCAACCTATTTTCAGCTATGTCCCCGTTTTTGTACGAGTAGCATGACGCATTAGTTCGCATTAGACCTACCATCAAAAGTCTTAACGATTGCACCATATTGCAAACTACAGTAGTCTAACAGGCCAATAGAAGTTTGCAGATAGTTTTCCTCAAATTTCCTTTGCCAGTTGAGATCATGGTTAAGATTAATAAAGAGCGGAAAGCTTTTTGTATTGAACATTTCCTCCCCACCAGCTCGTTTCGTATGTTTCGCACAAGGTACTGAAATAATGTTAAAGAGCTCTTAAGGCCTTCTTTGATGTCAAGGGTGGAAATGGTCCATCAGTTACGACCTGTAGAGAATTAGAACTAAAAATTCCCTTACAGACCGACCACTTAAGGTCAAACACACACCGTTCACCCCCCTTTAAACGTCCCTAGGGTACAGAATTCAGCAGATGAGCCCCATAGGACGTCTGTCCGCAGACGATGTCTACAGCAATGACTTTCCTACTTCTCAACGGTCTGCATTGTCAAGGCAGATCTTCATCTACGACTGTTCCATTGTCCTGTTCACGAAGCTATCAGTGGATAGCTATGTGTTCATGATTCCTTAATCGTCTTGAAAAGTGTTAACTTTTCTTCTATGACATATTCACATTTCAGGTTATATCAGCTCAAAAGATGCTGTCTATTTTGGCAACCTCACATTCCTCCCCCCCTAATTGCCTCTAGAAACAGCTCCATACTGTAAGGTGTGCAGTGTGTGTGGCTTTGGGTACTCTTGGTTGAGTGGATCCTTGTGTTTGGGAAACACTGAACATTACGAACGACGCGTTAAAATGTGTAGAGTCCAAAAAAGGACATATAGACCGTTGGTTCTCGGAATTCCAGAATTTAAAACATATGTTTAAAAACTCTGTAGGAGAAAATAAATATTGTTTAAAAGTTACAGGGATGAAAAGATTTTAAAAATAAAAGGAAATGAAAAAAACAACAAACAAATCATTTCATGACTTCCTTTACAAGATCTTTTAAATTGGTGCATTTTGCAATTATAGGTGGTTTTTAAAAAAGCCATTTTCGTTTTCGAAAATAAATTTCTTCTTTGTAAAATCTATGTCAAACAAATTCCTTTTGAATGAATTATATCTGTTCCAAATTACAGCATTCTAGTACAAATTTTGTGCGAGATATTTAGAAAAAAAGTTGTAAGTTTTTTTTGGGATCACCCTGTATGTATTATATATATAT
>NW_004797331.1:215897-218077 GCF_000002075.1 Aplysia californica | reverse complement strand
GGTTATTTTACTGGAAAAGTTCTTGAAGTTGAGCGACCATACTGGCATTCGTAGAATAAAAGTTTAAAACTGAACTGAACTTGAAGGCCGAATTTGATCTAATGACTTTGGTCCCTTTTAATGGAGATCGTCTAAATTTGTTGTAAATCTTTTAATTCCCAATCGGGACGATGTCGGCCGGTCATTCAGAGACTTCCTCCCAATCTGTCAGGGCAAATCCGAGATGGGTGGGGTGATTTCTTGCAGGGATGGAGATTTTCTGTAAATTTATGGAAATCCGTAATTTTGATTTGCTCTGTCATTTTCCGTAAGTGGGACCTGACTTCCTAGTATGTGTAGGCCTACTAATAAATAATTGAGTAAGTGCATTTTTCCAAACCTGTATAGCCCCCGAAAAGTTCAGTAAAGTTTGGATTGATCAGTTTCCATCCCTGTTCTTGTGTCTGAAAAGGTTATCACAGTCAAAATTTGTCACGACGTGGTGGAATCAGGCGCTCGACAATTTTTTTGGGTCTATGGAATTACTAAAATTACTATGAAAATCTTAAATCCTATTCATTTGCCTTGCTTTTGATGAAGAAAATACCCATCTATCTATAAGAAGTCGAGATAATAATTGCTGATAGAAGGAGGTGTGGGTTGCTTGGTGTCAGAGGTAAAAGTAGAGAGAAAATGGCCACCAAAGTTTGATAACTTTTAAAAATGTAGTTTAGATGAACACTACGAAATTACATTTTTTGTTCCTTTAATCAATCTTTTTTAAATTTAACATCCATGCACGAATATATCTTAAGTTGACATAACAGGTGTTGAACCCAAAACAAAACAGAAAATCTACAAAACTCCCTGGAAAAAAAAATTCCTTTTCTTGATCTATTATTTCATTATTCTATCCAGTGCCTGATTTCACCACAATGACTCATACTTTATTTACTCTAAAAAGTAACTTGAAAAGTTTTTTATTTTCTGTCTAGTAGTATGTTTCTCATTGCTTTTTGTTTGATAACTTGTTGGGGATTTTTTATTTCAACAATCAAGAAGTGGCAGTCTGATTGCTGATGTAGAGATTTTGGTGGCCACTCAGACTGACAACGCATATGGTGAAGTGATCAAAGCTTCAACGCTGCTGACCGACGTGAACGTGACTGTTAATCAGGACCAGGAGAAACCCACAATCACGATAAACAACCAAAGTAAAGTACTTGGTAGCAATCCTTGCTCTAGGGAGCAATTAGCTCAGCTGGTATCATGTTTGTCGGGCAGGTTCAGACGATATACAGTCTTTACAAAAGTTAAGGACCACTTGCAAAAGTGCACTCAAAATAAAAACCAGCAAATCAAATTATGCCTTCATTTACACACATTTAATCCATCAATCCATAAGTGCAAAAAAAAAAAGAAATTTCATCACAATCGAAATCGAAATGCGTAATTCCCAGCGCTCAAATAGGACCTACCCTCAAAATCGAAAATAAGAAAGGAAAGGGTCTCAAAAGGTCGCAGCAATATCAAAGAAACAACCAGTCTAAGTTCGTGAATGTCAATTGAATTGTCAGAAGCGAATGTGCCCACCATTCACTGCAAGGCAGTCAAGGTATCCCTACAGGGCAGCGGTATCAGCTGGAGATCCTTCGACCTCTGGTCGTCCCGCGCTGCAGCAGGTCCAGGACGACAACGCCACGCCGCACAGGTCCAGGGCCGCCAACGCCTTCGTGCAGCAGGCGGGGATTACCCGCATGGTTCGGCCAGCCAACAGTCCAGACCTCAATCCAATTGAACAGTTGTAGGCTGAGCTTGATCAGAGAGTTCTGTAGATCCACCCTTTGCCCGCCAGCAGCTGTTTGGATGGCTGTAACAAAAAATGGAACAGCATTCCTCACGCCTTTCCTTTGTGATTTTCGATTTTGAGGGTGGGTTCTTTTTGAGCGCTGGGAATCATGCATTTCGGTCTCGACTTTGATGAAATTTCTTTTTTTGCACTCATGGATTGATAAATGAAACGCAAGTTAAAGAAGGAACAATTTGAGTTGCTGGTTGTTATTTTGCGTCCACTTCTCAAAGTGATCCTTAACTTCTTGTGAAGACTATATATAGTGATCAGGATTCTTCTTCTTCTTCTTCTTCTACTTCTTCTTCTTCTTCTTCTTCTTCTTCTTCTTCTTGTTCTTCTTCTTCTTCTT
>NW_004797331.1:210084-211548 GCF_000002075.1 Aplysia californica | reverse complement strand
GGGAGGATCAGGGATGGGTTCTGGGGAAATCTCGTGGGGGGGGAGGTGTTTGCCCAGTTCTTCTATGTCACCAGTCCTCGGAGCCTGGGCAGCAGGGCTGGGCAATGAGTCGCTTCAGCAAAATCCGCAAATGGGATAGAACCACTTTCTCAAACTGTTTAGCAGAACTTCAACAAATGGGTGCACCTACTTCAACAAACGGGTCAGGGAAAAGAGTTAAGAATTTGAATTCGGATAATGTCTTATTGAGGATTATCCGATCATCCGAATATTTATCCGGATATTGCCCACCTCTGCAGGGCAGAGGCCGGCACGTCATTGCACGCGGTCTTCTCTTTCATTCCCTCTCCCACTTACCTCTGGTTTTTCTTTTTTCCTTTTCTTCTTTCTTTCTGCAATATAAATGGCTAATATCAGAGACATGCAGATGTATGCGCACATTCACAAGTCGAAGCGGAGCTTTTAATATTCAAAAGGTGGCATTATACTTTTCTTTGCCAGAATTGGTCTCATCGGCCACAGCAGAAGTCACAAGTCATGATCTTAACCTTTAATTTTTGAAATTCTTCTATTTCGCTGGCGAAATATTCTCTTCTGCGGAAGTATTTGTCTTTGTCAGACATTGACGGACGAGCTATTATTATACAGATGTATAAGTATATTCTTTGTTTTCCATATATAGTGGGTGGTTGGCGGGTGCTCTGGTGTGGTTTATTCCTCCTTCCCTATCAAACATCTATCATCCATATCTCTCCACCTTCATTTTTGTGTTTGTTACCCTCTTGTAACACCTCAAATCGTCGCCAGTTATATGACTTTATTGTGTTGCAAATGCCATAAAACTCTGGTAAAATCAAGAACCCACATCTAAATCTCTCATTGTCAAAATTTGACTTGCCCCTGACAATGAACTCTGTTGCATCAGCTCTATAAATTTACTAATGTCTTGTTTCTGTGTTGTTGTTTTTTCAGGAAGCCGACTGAGAGTGGTGAGTTGTTGTTTTTTCTTTACTTTTCTCTTCTTAATCCGTCTTTTAATTTAAAAAAGAAAAAGTTAACAAATCAGCCACACTTGTACCTACAATATTTACATCTATAGGCGGAGTTGTTTCTGTCCTGATCATGCAGTCGCCTGTGTGAACATGCATAAAAACACTCTGACGTTTACTCACTTTTAGTTTTAGTTGGGTTTTTTTTTTGGCTTTTAGTTTTGGTAGAGGTTTTGCGGCGCTCCCAACTTAACTGAGCGCCGAGGGGTGGATGTCAACAGAGAAGTCCTTACAGGGAATCAGCATTACCCTGCTCATCTCTCTAGCTTCAACAGCACAAAGTCTGCTTCGACTATCAAGGCACCCCGGAAATAGCGGGTCACAAGAGTGTGACAAACATACAAAAGAAGTAGAGAAAAAATGACAATAGTAAGGATTAGGAAAGAAAAAGCAGCAGTTCCCTGTTGTAGATCAG
>NW_004797331.1:207522-209039 GCF_000002075.1 Aplysia californica | reverse complement strand
CTCCTTTTCCTTTTCCTTTTCCTTTTCCTTTTCCGTCTCCGTCTCCGTCTCCGTCTCCGTCTCCGTCTCCGTCTCCGTCTCCGTCTCCTCCTCCTCCTCCTTCTCCTTCTCCTTCTCCTTGTTGTGTCAGCTCTGGAGCAGACATTTATGAGTATTGTATCCCACTCCTTCCCGTTGTCTGTCTCCGTGATCAGCTCAGGTTTTCTCATTGTGATTTCCTGCCAAGTTGTTCAAGTTATCTGTGTATGTTGTTCTTTTTCTACCTCTTTTCTTCTTTCCCCTCTATCTTTCGACACATCAGCAGTTTCTCTACTCCATTCTATCTCTTTACTTTACATTACTTTCCCTTTTTGGATCCAGCGACCATCTGAGTTCTAGCCCTTCGGCCTGCCGATATGGCAAAAAATTAATAGGTTTTTATCAGCCGCCTTTTGTTGCAGTACAAAGTATTTTCGACATCTGGGGAGGCAGGTAGGTAGGTACAACACAGGTCGCTAAGTGCAGGGCTGGTAAAGAGGTGGTGTGGGTGTGACACTGTGTCACAGTGGACAGGCAGGTGAGTTATCCTTGCGGATCATGTTTAGGTTGGAATTCAGGAGTATGTGATGTGTTCGCAGGCAAAAGATACACTTGATCTCTTTTACTCAATCTCTTTACATACATCTTATATTTTTTTCTTTTCCTTCTTCTATATTTCAGCCGCATAATTGGATTGCCAGCATTTCAAGGAAAGCCTCCAGCTTAGCAACGGGAGGACAGTACAGAACAGAGAGTCATGCCACTGTTTCTGCTGACTGTATGGGGGTGCCTGCCATAGCGACACAGCTTCTCCGTTTACCTTGACAACAAATTTTGATAACATGTTTACACTTTTTTTTGTTGGTTTTCTGTTTGGGGGTTTTACGTTTGGCCACTGCCTGTTATGCGTAGGTTTTTTTAAATTAATTTTTTTTTTTGGGGGGGGGGGGGCAGACTAAAAAAATAATTGCTTTTTTTCCCCTCCTCTTTCAGTTGCAGTAGCGTCTTTTGATATTGTTTATTTGCTATTGTAAAGCTGTGCGTATGTATGAATTGAAGGGTGACAAAAGGGCTTAGTCTTGTTGTGTGACAAGATTCGATGTATATACATCAACTGTGGTGGAGAAGTGACATGCTGTAAAGTAAAGCAACGCTTTGAACCCAACGAGTAGGAATGAAAGTTATTTGTCTGTTTCCATTTATTCTTCCAGATCGATTTATTGCAGATATATGTCAGGTTGTGGGTTGAAGGGAATAACCACACTTAAAATTGTATTGGTAGTGGATGGAATTTTTGCGCTTCTCATTTCTAGCAAATTTGACCATAATGCATCAGAATTCTGAAAGCCAAATGGAAAAATAGGTGCAAATTTTTCCGTAGTCATGTTCAACATAAATTTCTTGAAAGTTTATTTACAGAAAAGAATCTATAAGAGGTGGTGGGGATGGGGTGGTGATTTGGGGGATTAAAATTTTGTTAGCTCTTTTTTTTTGGGGGG
>NW_004797331.1:206118-207355 GCF_000002075.1 Aplysia californica | reverse complement strand
TGGGCGGGGGGACAGTGGTGGGATACCACGAGATATGAATACATTGCTCCTGAAATAATGATTTCTTGTTCGTTATTTCTTAGGGGTAGAATTTACTTTGTTTGTGGAAGGGTCATATTGAGGGTACCCCTCATGACGTGTTCACACTGTGCTCACAAACTTGGCCTGCGTGTTCTGGCGAAGGCTTTTATTTCTCGTGGAAATCCTTGATGAATGCATGTTGGTGCTACGTGGTGGGGAGATTGGATGTGTCTTCCTCTAACCACACCCCCACCCCCACCACCTTCTCGTGGGGCAATGTTGTGTGTCCAGCTAATGACCAATACTTCTTTTGCAGTCTCATCCCACTATTTTTTAATTTTCTACTAAGGGGAGGGGTGGGGGGGGGGATGAGAATAACGAGAAAACTCTAACAGTAAGTAACAATTACATCCTCACGTCAGTGGCTTGGACACGGGCTTCAACTGCACAAACGTGACCGTTTTCTTTTCCCTAAGCCACGGGATGTCACACATTGGGCGTTCCCTTCCCTAACGTGTCCTGCCCAGCTCGGTAGTACATCTGCCCGTGAAATGTTTGGTTTGGGATCTATGACAAGACTTGCCCGCTCTATCTCTTCTCTATGATCTTCTCCCGCCATGTATCTTTCTTTTGTGTGTATATATAATATAAGATGTCTTACTGTAGTCCCTTTGACTTACAAAGAGAAATCTTCATACCTCTCAGAAAATGGAGTGGCGTATAACCTTTTTTTTGCCAACAAATTCCGTATTTATATTTCTCAAGATACTATTCTGTATACATTTCCTAAGGATGTGTCTGTACCTTTTCATTCCTGAAGAATAAAAGTTTATCATTTCATGCAAAAACGGTAGTTGGGTTGTTTTTACACTAGTATAATTTAGCATGTGTAGCAAGGAAAAGTTCCTAGAACTATAAGCTCACTGATATCCGCTTCTATTGCTGAAAAACAGCCCAAAGGCAGTTAAGTCTAGCTTATCTCCTAATCGTTACAAGTCGACCAGCGACTCTGTAAAAAAATAATTATGAGTTTACTATTCCATCGACATTTTTCATTATTTTAATTTTATTTGATTAAGAGGCGACCTGCTAAAGCCCTGCCCTCCACGACCAACCGGGGCTTAACGGAGTACAGTATTCAAACGAGCAGATGAAGGTGGCGATGAAAAGACAGCCTCCCCTCCCCCACCCACCCCCACACCTCACCCCCACACCT
>NW_004797331.1:204741-206018 GCF_000002075.1 Aplysia californica | reverse complement strand
CCACACTTCACTCCCACACCTCATCCCCACACACACCCCCAAACCCCCCCCCAACAACAACAACCCCAAAACAAAACAAAACAAAACCAACCGCCCTTCACTCTGAAACGAATCAAGCTCACATGTTCTGCTTGCAGCTTTGACAAAGCCGAACCAAAAACTTGGGACGGAAATTCTTTAAATCAACAAAAATTAATGCTCTGAGCAGACATTGAACTGCGTGTTTGCTGGGTTGTACTTTTTAATACATAAGACTTAACATCGGCAGGCTGTTAAATTGTATTTAAGCCCAGTAAGCAACATTTTATAGGAGACAGAAACATACTGCTTTATTCTTTCAACAATTTTATTTTTATTGTACCCTTTTTTATAGCACTTTTCAACATTTTGAATTTGAATTTCGACAAAACATTTCTTGAACACCTGCAACCGATGTCATCGATTAAGAACCCACATTAAAAACAATTTTACGTTGCTGGGCCTAGTATATTTTAACGACAGGCCGGTGTTATGGCCATTGATAGACACCGAATAATAACTTATGTCGCACGACATAGTGAAATCAAGCGCTTGCCAATTTTTGGGTATATGGGGTTATTGGTATGATCCTAAAGCGTTCCGTTTGCCTTGCTTTTGGTGAAAAAAAAATCCATGACATGGATATATTGAATAGAAGTCGAGATACTTGCGATTGAAGGAGGTGAGGGCCATCTGGTTTCAGAGGTAAAATAGAGAAAATAGTGGCCAAAGTTGGCTAACTTCGGTAGCTTGAGAGGTCTGGAAACTAAAAATTTACATTTTTGTGTGCCTTTTAGAAATGTTTTTCAGTAAAATCCACACAGAAATGTGTTTTTAAATTGACGTTAAAGGTGTTGAGTCAATAAAAAAATATTAGAACAAAACTGCCAGACGGTCAGAAATACGTCAGTTTCTTTGATTTCAATATTTTGACGAGCGCCTGATTTCACCACGATGCCTCACAAAATATGTCTTTTTCGAGTTTACTCCAATGGCGTCTGTGGCCCAGCGGTTAGGCTAATGGACTCACAACTGAAAGGTCATCGATACAAATCCCTTCATGGGCCCGACGATAGGAAAGGCACTGTGCTTGAAATTTTCTCACTTCACCAAGGTGGGAATAGATACCCGGCTAGTCAGCAAAAGATCTTATCAGATGGTTTTTTCTTGATTGGCTGCTTGCGTTGAATGCTTCCTGGGAAATCAAGAATGTTTCGAATGTTCTGGGGTCTGATGAAGTATATATATACATATATATA
>NW_004797331.1:201661-204214 GCF_000002075.1 Aplysia californica | reverse complement strand
TTTTTCCGAAAAATTCCTACAGAAATGATTTTTTAATGGGCATGAAAGGTGTTGAGCCAAAAAAATTTTTTAAATAAAAATTCACAAACCTGCGGAAAAATGCAGGTTTCTTCACTCTGATTATTTTGACGAGAGCCTGATTCCACCATGCTGCCTCACATATATAATAGAGACTGTAGTGCATATAGCTTGCTGTTCAGTGGGGGACATGCCCTGTGCAAATGCTGTATATTACTTTGTATTTTATTTCTTTGAGACTGGACAAGATGCCTCTAAGACACGTATTATGGCATGTGAGTAGACGATACAGCTCCCCTGTTTGTGGGCCTAGGGATGGCGCTCAAATGCTACAGCCTCTTAGGAACATTCTGACATATTCTTCTCTTACGTGGGTGCCCATACAGTCTGGTCATATAGGAAAAAAGTGTAAAATTGTATAGATTTAACACCCGTACCAACACCACTCTTAGAGTTGCAATCGTAAGGAGGGGAAGGAGGGAGGGGTTGAACGTGGTTTTTTTTCATATTATGCAGTAGGCAGTCTGCATGATACAAGTACAAGGAAAACCAAAGTTTAGAAAAAACAAACCCACAGGGAGCAGAGGATTCTGTTTATTTAAGCCTGTGTCTAAACAGCACGTGGAAGGAAGATACGTCACAGAAGCTCTTGAATACATTATCTCAGAGTCTTAACCTCCATAAATAATCTAGCTCCCCCCTCCCCCCACACCCTTTATTATTCGATAACACAAATGTCATAACAACAACAACGACAACAGCAATAACAACAGCAACAGCAACAGTAACAACGACGTCAGCAACAACGGCGCCTTAATAACAAGAACAGCGACAACGACAGCGATGTCAAAATTAACAACAACAACAACAACAGCAACAACAACAACAACAACAACAGAGCTCAGCCCATGTTGCCGAATATGTGGCCATGAAAAGGAGGATGTCAAACATATGTTTGAATGTTCAGGAACAATGGCATTTCGAATGGAGTTAATAGGGCGAGTGTAGATGCCGCTAAGCATACTTTATTGACAGTGGAGCCGAAAAAGAACCTCGCTCTCCGTCGAAGATTTCTTTGTGTAGTCTGCCAGGCCCATTAAGGAAACAAAAAAACCCTACAAAAACAACGACAACAACATTAACAGCAAACAACAACAACATTAACAATAAACAACAACAAGCAGCATTGAAAAATGGAGATAAGCTAATCTTCGTGCACACCTAATATCCGATCTGCTCATCATTCTCAAAGCGTGGGCCGAGAGTGTGATGTTGCAGCTAGGCTTCCTTTTCCGCCAGTTTACGGTGATGATGGTGGTGGTGGTGGTGGTGGGGCTCCTGCTGGCGCGCCTCCGCGCCTCCACCTTGGACAGGTTCCCAAATACCCCAGTCTGTACACTTATATGTAATTCCGCCATTAGATATTACAGCAGCTCCCGATGGGTACCACTGCAAGTAAAACATGAAGCAATCATTATTATAGTAGAAACAGAGAGAAACATATTATTATTCCACTATAGAGGGAAAGAAAAATGTGTTACAGTAGAGGGAAGCATTAATTTAATTATTACAATAAGGTGAATCGGTTATTACAGCTCAGACAAAGTGGAGTATTTGTGTTGCATGGTGGGTGGTGAAATCAGGCGCTCGTCAGAAAAATGGAATCGAAGAAATCAGCATTTCTTTCGCCCGTTTGGCAAATTTTAAAGATGTTATTTAAAAAAACTTTTCAAGGGTGATCTGATAAAATGTATTCTTTTTATTTGTTTGTTTGTCTTAGCACAAATTCGATGAAAATTGGTTTTGTCATGGTAAATGAGATATAATATCTCCATGTGGGATAGTCAAACAAAAACATTTCTATTTGTTTAATTAGCAAAACGCACTAAATGGCGAGTATCTCGAAACCTTGATTTTGAAAAAAATGTGTTTTATCAGATCACGGCAGATTTCTGTGGGGAATGTTGGATAATTACAGTCAAGCGTTGTTCAAAGGCACAAAGAAGTATACATTTGCAGCCTCCAAGGACACAAAAGCTCTAGAAGTCTTCAAACTTTTGGCAACCATTTTAATCCTTGCTTTCAGGCCGCCCCAAACCTACTTCAGTCGCAGATATCTCGACTTCTATTCAAGACAAATGAGCACATTTTAAAGTAAAAGCAAGACTGAGGAACTCATTTGTGCATGGTACCAATAGCTACATAATAATATTCTAAAAAAACAAACAACAAAAACAACAACAAAAAAACAAACAAAACAAACAAAACAACCAAAAAAAAACCCCTTACGGCCGCTTGATTAACTCGTGGCACAACATATTGAGACAGAAACAGTTATTAAACATTGACTCGAAAAAGTCTGTAAAAATAATTACTGATTCAGCCACTCATTTCTAGCAGACTGAATTAGTTTCTCCTTTCTTACGTTTCCCATACACATTCAACATTAACACATGAACCAGACACACAATTATTATTATTAATAATAAGAGCAATAATAGTAATAATAATAATAATAATAATAATAATAATAAT
>NW_004797331.1:196448-200336 GCF_000002075.1 Aplysia californica | reverse complement strand
AGTCCCTTCTTCATACATGTATTATAATAATGTCAATTTGGTCAGATCATTGCAGTCAGAGTCAAACTTTTGCGTAAGAAATGTAACCAGTAACAATCTGAAAGACTATTTGATCTATAGAGATCTATGAGCCTTTCCTTAAAGTTCGTCTTTCTAAGGTACTCTTCTCTTTATAGATGTATTCAGGGAGAAAGAGAATGGAAATCCAATTATATTTGGTGTCAATAGATCCAGTGGATGCCACTGAGAACTGAGTGACTGCATCTTGTGCGATTGATCACGGGCAGAAATCCCCTCGGGGCCAAAACACGGAACATGCGCAGAAATCACCACGGGCCAGAAGCCGCAGGCAAGGCTAATCGACCGAATTCGTTCGCCCGGAACATGCACAGAAATCACCAGGGGCCTGCAGGGTCAGGATACTCGACCAAGTTCGTTCCAGTAGGTAAACGCTGGCCACCCCAGATCGGATGACTAGCCACTCTGTATAAATAATAATAATAATAATAATAATAATAATAATAATAATAATAATGATAATAATAATAATAATAATAATAATAATAACAATAATAACAATAATAACGATAATGATAATAATAATAATAATAATAATAATAATAATAATAATAATAATAATAATAATAATAATAATAATAATAATAATAATAATAATGACGATGATGATGATGATCAGGATGATGACAATAATCAAAGTATTATATTGATAATAATAAGAATAAAAATAAGGACAGTAAGAATAATAAGAACAATAAAAACAATAAGAATAATGAGGAAATTTAAGCTAATGATAATCTTACTATTAATGGAGCTCAGGCCAAATTTTGCGAACAGTATATTATTCTCAGAAACTACCAAATGAAAAAAATATGAAACTTTGCCAGTACCCATAACTTGAAACGTAGTGTTGCATTATTGTATTTTCATGAAGATCAAATGTGTAAGAAGAAAGCCCACTTTAAATTAAATTCAGTCCTTTTGTAGTGATCGCCATCATTTGCTTCGACATTGTATATTCAGTGCGGATTGCCGACTGCGCCGAAGGATATTTTGTGTTCAGTTATACATTAAGCAGGTTTACGGGAATTCCCGGTTTTGATTTCACGCCTTTGACCGTCTCTCACAGTGGGTTTGGAGCGTTCATAGAAGAAGGAGGAGGAGGAGGAGGTGTAAGTGTACATGAAGAAGAAGAAGAAGAAGAAGAAGAAGAAGAAGAAGAAGAAGAAGAAGAAGAAGAAGAAGAAGAAGAAGAAGAAGAAGAAGAAGAAGAAGAAGAAGAAGAAGAAGAAGAAGAAGAAGAAGAAGAAGAAGAAGAAGAAGAAGATGAAGAAGAAGAAGAAGAAGAAGAAGAAGAAGAAGAAGAAGAAGAAGAAGAAGAAGAAGGAGGAGGAGGAGCAGGAGGAGGAGGAGCAGGAGGAATGGGGGGAGGGGGGGGGGGGGGAGAACAAGAAGGAAAAAAAGAGAACAAGAATCAAGTCGTAATACATGTTACAAGGTGAGGACTTTTTCGTTTGGAGAAGTACTTTGGGAGAGAGAGAGAAAGAAAGAAAGAAAGAGAGAGAGAGAGAGAGAGAGAGAGAGAGAGAGAGAGAGAGAGAGAGAGAGGGGGGGGGGAAGAGATAGAGCAGGCCAGAAAGCACTGCAGAGGGAGGGTGGTGAGAGTGACTGGCATGGTGTCGTCGAAAGCGCCAAGAGTAGCCTACCGTAGACCTACTTAATGTTTTCATGTGTCAAAGTCAAAGGTTCAGCCAATCGTAGCCCGGTTTACGCCCTGCGTGTAGTTGCATGTGTGTGTAGGCCTATGTCTAGATCTAATATCTAGATCAAGATAAAAAATCATGAAAGTATTGAACGTAGATTTCTCCTGCAGTGCATTTAGCGCGCACGCCGAAGTGCGCCGAAGGATATTTTGTGCTCAGTGTGTTCGTGTGTAGATCTATGTATAGATCTAAATCAAATATCTAATCTAGATCAAGATTAAAAATCATGAAAGTATGAAAAGTTGATTTCTCCTGCAATGGATTTAGCGCGCACACCGAAGGATGAGTGTATTTTGTGCACAGTGTCTAGATGAGATCTAGAATCTAGATCTAAATCAAGATCAAGAAGAATCATGAAATTAAAGTAAAATCTAGATATGTGATATTTCGATAACCTATTGAATATTGAAAATGGATTTTTCTTGCTGTGCATTATAGCTTCTACAATCTAGATTTTAGATCTAGGCTAAATCTATATGTGCTTAGAACGAGATCAAGAATGATGAAAGTATTGAACGTGGGTTTTTTTTTTCTGAGAATAGGTATAGAGTCTAGAACTAGGCTGTCGGTGAATCTAGATCAAGATCAAGAATCATGAAAGTATTCTTGAAAGTGGATTCTTTCCTGCTGTGAATAGATCTAGAAATCTAGGCCATCGGTGACGCCTGTCGCTTGTTAAAAATGTGAATTTCTAAACTTACATCTATCTATGGGCCGAGGCTCCTTTCAATTATTGGCCTATGTCTTTATGATCCTTCGAGATCTAGGCTAGATCTAGAATCTAGATTAGGTTCTTCTAGGAAGCAACAATTGGCATGTAGGCCTTACTCTTTTTTTCAAAAAAGTGACGAAGCTGGAACTTAAGGAGAAAATGCCACGCCTTCAAAGAGGGGGAAATAGTCAACAGGGGGTGCTACATGGATAAATTCAAGGTAAAATATTTATGATTTGTTTCTTTCCTGTTTTCAGTTTTTTTTTCTCTTCTTAACTTTCCTAATACATGTACTTCTTCATTATTATTCCGTTCGTAGAACGGGTACTTTTACTGGTAATGATAATAATAATAATAATTAATAATAATAATAATAATAATAATAATAATAATAATAATAATAATAATAATAATAATAAGAAGAAGAAGAAGAAGAAGAAGAAGATGAAGAAGAAGAAGAAGAAGAAGAAGAAGAAGAAGAAGAAGAAGAAGAAGAAGAAGAAGAAGAAGAAGAAGAAGAAGAAGAAGATGAAAAAGAAGAAGAAGCACTTACGTGGCCATTGGCGAAACATTGATGAGCAAAAGACCACTGTGTGGACAGGGCAATGCAGCCCACCAGCACTAGGACAAAAATGACAGCTTTCATTCTATGGGGTAAAGAAGGAACAAGTAGTCAGTGGGTGGAATTTTTGCTGTCCTTGCATTTCTAGTCATATTTCATCCAAACCAGTACAACAACAAAAGTCCAAACAATAACGACAACAACTACCACAGCAGCAGCAGCAGCAGCAGCAGCAGCAGCAGCAGCAGCAGCCTCAACGACAACGAAAACGACAATAACAACAGCAACAACAACAACACTACCACCACCACTAACAAGAACAACAACAAGAAAATCAACAACAACAACAGGGACAACAACAATGAATATAACAACAACAACGAATATAACAACTACAACAACAACAACAAAAACAACAACAACAACAACATCAAAAACAACTACTACAACAACAACAATCGTAATAGCTACAAAAACAACAGGACTAAAAGCAATAACAGCTATAACAACAACTGCAGCATTAACATTAGCAATAGCAAGAATAATAATATAGACAACAATACGATTAACGTATCAAACATGAGCAACAACAACAATAACAACCAAGACAACAGCAACAACTACAACATCATCAATAACAGCGACAAAAATAACAATAACAACATCAAGAACAAAACAATCAACAGTAAAAAGAGCATCACTAATAATAAAAGCAGCAATAACAACAATTGCAACAACAACAGCACCCATCCTCTTCCTTTTTTATATCGACGAACTGGCGAAACTACTTCCGGACGATCTCACAATTTCACTCTACGCTGACGACGTCTCTA
>NW_004797331.1:190448-194805 GCF_000002075.1 Aplysia californica | reverse complement strand
CACACACACACACACACACAACAGCAGCAACAACAATAGCAACAAAAACAACAACATGCGAATCAGCAACACCTTCATCTTTATTACAACAGACACTACTCAGAGACAGTATAAACACACACACACATACACACACACACACACACACACACACACACACATACACACACACACACACACATACACACACACACATATATGTATATATAATATATCATCATCATCATCCAGTGCCAGATCTGTGACAGACATCGGCGATCATGGTTTTCCATTCATTCCTTTGCTCGGATGCTCTCAAAACAGCTACGTGTCCCTGATCTTTCCCTGTTACTCATTTGCTTAGGTTCCCTAAGTATGTTGTTCTGGGCCTACCCCTGCCTCGCTTGCCCTCAATTTAGCCAGTGAGATCTAGATGTTCAAGACCCTTATGTCTATTCAGGGGTCCCAAATGCTGCATTTGTCGTTTCCTGGTTGTTTTTAACATTGAGCGTCCCACGTGGGCTTCATCAAGCACTACCTCATTTGATTTCTTTTCCTTCCACGATTCTCTTAGCAGTCTCCTAAGAAACCCCATTTCAGTTGCTTCTATTTTATTTTCACTGTCTTTAGTGATTGTCCATCATTCACAGCCATTATATTATAAAAGGGTTGACCAAACATAGCATTTCAGGACTTTCATTTTGGTGTTCATTGAGATGTTTCTATTTTTCAGGTATGGGCTCATTTTATTGAAACTAGCCTTAGCCATTGTAGTTCTCCGTGTTATTTCTGAGCAACATCTGGCATCAGATGTTATCATATATCCTAGATATTTAAACTGTTGGACTTGTTTGATCTTACAACTAGGATTATCTGCTTTTTTGGATATTACCATGCATTCTGTTTTTTTGTTTTGTTTTTACATTCAACAATAATCCTCTACGTTCACTTTCTGTTACAACAGTATCTAGAAGCAATACTAGCTGGGCCCTCTTTCGATGAAAGAAATGATGATAGGTGCATTAACATCTACAGAATATAATTTGTCTACTATAATATTTACACACTACTGGAGTGGAGTAATACATCTTGAGAGAAAAGTGGAACGTGTGTTTCCAAGTTGCGAAATATATAATAGATGCATAGATTGATTCTGTATTCCGCTTTCGTGGTTGTACAGAAGCATGATGATTGTTCCCAGTAGCAAGAAAAAGAATTTGACAAAGGAGTTCAGAAAAAGTGATGATGGGCATCAAAGAAAGGATCACAGTCACAGTCGAATTTAGCACCAAGTAAAAAAAGAAAACATAAGTCTAGATCAAGGACTATTATGAGTATAGTAGTCCTTGGGCTAGATCTATGTGGGTCGCACACTTAAAACAGTGCTCAGTACTGCGCGACAATGCACGATAGTATCGAACGGAAGTACGACTTGAGATAAACAAACATGGCGGATTTTCTAAAATTACAGAGGCAGTAGCGTCGGCCCACAAAAGCGATAGGCAAAATAAAGAAATTTAGCTTTTTGCAGCAAAACTGTCTCAAAACTGAAAAATACGAAGGGCGTCATGATCGGGAGAATATTTTAAAGAATCTTTTGGCGAAAACCGCATGTCGATCGATGCAGCCATTAAAAAGCCTTTTGAATAGCAAAATTCGGCCACCACAAATAGATAATACAAGCTGGGCCCCCTTTCGATGAAAGGAACGATCGGTGCTTTAATATCAACTAAAAGTTATTAGCCTACTATATTTACACTCTACTGGAATGGGGCAATAAATCTTGAGAGATGCAAAAAATTATAAGGTCTAAATCTATACTCTCAAAACAAAATGCGCCTCGCGAAATATAATTTCCGGATTTTCTAAAATTACAAAGACAGAAGCATTGGCCTACAAAAGCGATCGGTGAAATAAAGAAATTTTGCTTTTTGCAGCAAAACTGTCTCTAAACTGAAAAAACGAAGGGTGCCATGCTCTGGAGAATATTTTAAAGAATCGTTTGGCGAAAACCGCATGTCGATCGATGCAGCCATTAAAGAGCCTTTTGAATAGCAAAATTCGGCCACCACAAATAGATAATAGACTAGCAGAGCAACCGGCTTTGCTCGGGGACGACGCCTTGGCGTCACTGCTCCTTCTGGTCTACGCCGCAGAGGCATTTTACATCTATATGTACCTTGCAGTCTAGCATTTCACAGTCATATCTGGCTTCTAGATCTATATTGCTTTAGTTTAAGTCTGTCTTGATTAACTCCTTTCTTGATCTACATTGCTTTAGTGTATTATTGTCTAGCCCTTCACAATCACAAAATACGGATTTCGCCTTACACCATCACAAAAAAGCACAAAGAAAATAATAATCCTCGAAAGGGCTGCTAAACTGAAAAAGGAACACACCGACGTCTTCAAAATCACAGAGGCAGTGTCTATAGCTTGCTCGCTTTCCTCTGACAACGTTAAAAAAATTCTAGCTCATTGACAAATTAACTTAGGTCCTTGAAACTTTGCATGACACTTCTACAGACTATTCGAAATGTGAGCGTGCAAATTCATATGCACATTTCAGATGATGACATAAGAATTATGGCAATGCAACATGGCTTGAAGATCAGAATTGATCTCAGGTTCAAGTACTTGGAAAAGACTGTTTCTGCGCTCTGAGGCTGCATCACTCTCCGTGAAATAAACTTACAGAAATGAATGCTCATTTTGGGTGGCAGGAAGGAGAGAGCCAATGCAATGATATACTTGACCCTGCAAAGCGAAATTGTGGATTCCATCCATTGAGGGTTGCATCGGTATAGCCCATGGATGTGAGCTGAAAGCAATTGTTGTACAGCCTGATTTTTTCCAGAAAGTGAGTGGACAGTGTCGACTTTGCCATTGCTACAGAACAAACCTTGTGTTTCATATGGAAATCTTATGGCCAGGCAGTGTGTACACTGTGTCGTCAGTTCCCCAATGTAACACTCGTACTGAAAGGAATTGACAATGTAGAGGAACGCTTTTGGGAGATTCAGATCTAGAGAGTCCCCATCATTTTGTTGTTGATCTAGACCACCTCGACCTTTGCGAGCTCGAGGGGTTCCAACTGTAGAACTTCCTTTTCTTTTCGGCATGGTCAGGCGCTATCTAGGTCTAGATCTAGATTCTTATCTAAGATCGGTAGACGTTGTTCCCAGTAGCAAGAAAAATAATTTGACAAAGGAGTCCAGAAAAAGCGAAGATGTTCATCAAACGAAAGGATCGCAGTCGAATTTAGCACCAAGTAGAAAAATAAAACATGAGGCTAGATCTATATGGGTCGCACACTTAAAATAGTGCTCAGTATTGCGCGACAATGCGCGATAGTATCGAACGGAAGTACAACTTGAAAAAAACAAACCTAGCGGATTTTCTAAAATTACAGAGACAGAAGCGTCGGCCTACAAAAGCGATAGGCGAAATAAAGAAGTTTAGCTTTTTGCAGCAAAACTGTCTCAAAACTGAAAAAACGAAGCGTGCCCTGATCTGGAGAATATTTTAAAGAATATTTTGGCGAAAACCGCATGTCGAACGATGAAGCCATTAAAAAGCCTTTTATCATCATCATTATCATTATTATTATTATTGTTACTATTACCAATGATAGTACAAAACAAGATGGGCCACTCAGCCAAAAAAGTGTCCGCAGGAAGTATGCTCTTTGCTTCAGATGGCGCTGCAGTCTGTTTTGAAGCTCTCTTTCGTTTTTCCAGAAGAAGAATAGGAATAGCACCTCCTTGCGTGCGCAGATCGACTACTGTTCATCAGCAGTTCGGATACGTTCAGTGCGTAGTTTTAGTTTTTTTTATATTTTAATGACCTCTCGCCTTTCATTTTAAAGTCAAATTAAACGAAGAAAACCATCACCCTTTCCTCCGGAAGAGGTTTTTTGTCAGCGTAACCATTTAAAAAAAGCGTTCTTCCGAAATTTATCCCAAAACATGCTAGTTTCACTTTGATTAAAAAAAACTCAAGTAGGGTAACTCTGTTCGCAAAGAGTGCGCTTTTGTGAAGAGGGCGCCACCAAATTTTGAGGACACTTTTTTAATTGGCTCAAAGAGAGAAGTGGCCCATCTTGTTATGTACTATCATTGCTATTACTATCATTGTTAATATTATTGCTGTCCTTGTTGTTCTTCTTGTTGTTGTTGTTTCTATCTGCATTTCATTAACATCATTAACATCATTAACATCATTATTACCTTTATTTGTGACTCTTCCAGGCGTGTAAGTAAAGCGCGAATGTGAACGGTCGTTGCAAAATTTTTAAGATGAGGAGAAAAGTCAGGAAATTGTCATATAAAATTGGCGAAAATACTTACTTCAGAGTCTTCCTGCACAAATCTTGACA
>NW_004797331.1:177948-185448 GCF_000002075.1 Aplysia californica | reverse complement strand
TACACCCAAAGGTAACGTTTACTGAAATATGGGCCTTTTTGAAGATAATAAGAAAATAAAATTACAATCTGTGTTTTTGTTGGGAATTTGGAGGTTTTTTGCTATTTGTCCATCGTAAATATTTCGGGAGTCCATTATTATTTTTGTAATCGTAGTATTACAAATCTAGCGTTATTTGTTCATTTCATGTATTGTAGTTTGTACTTACTAAAACTGAAAGCCAACGGACGAAAACCAAGAGAAAAGTTTGCTTTTGAAATTTTATAAAATTATCCAATACGGCGGATGTTTGCTTGGTTACCATGGTTATCATGTGCTTATGATAATAAATGATTAGTTGGATTTTTTCTTTGATGTCTGACTAATATATTATAAATATGTCATTGTTGCTATATTGAGTAAAGGGATATGAATTTTATAAATCTCCCCAGCAGATGGCCATCTTGAACATCGTTGGGCCAGAGCGGGGCAACAAAATACTGTAGTGTAGTAGTTGTGCTATTGGGCCCGTATTTGTGAGACTGGGGCTTCGGGGGTTCGAGCCTCAGCTTGGTCCGACGTTGTGTCCTTGGTAACGGCACTCTATACGAATTTCCTTTTTGGAGATAGATTTATCTCGGAGTTTCCGCATCTTAATTAAGTCACCTAATACTACTAATAGTGTTGAAAGGGGTCGTCAGTTCCCCAATGTAACACTCGTACTGAAAGGAATTGACAATGTAGAGGAACGCTTTTGGGAGATTCAGATCTAGAGAGTCCCCATCATTTTGTTGTTGATCTAGACCACCTCGACCTTTGCGAGCTCGAGGGGTTCCAACTGTAGAACTTCCTTTTCTTTTCGGCATGGTCAGGCGCTATCTAGGTCTAGATCTAGATTCTTATCTAAGATCTGTTGACGTTGTTCCCAGTAGCAAGAAAAATAATTTGACAAAGGAGTCCAGAAAAAGCGAAGATGTTCATCAAACGAAAGGATCGCAGTCGAATTTAGCACCAAGTAGAAAAATAAAACATGAGGCTAGATCTATATGGGTCGCACATTTAAAATAGTGCTCAGTATTGCGCGACAATGCGCGATAGTATCGATCGGAAGTACGACTTGAAATAAACAAACCTAGCGGATTTTCTAAAATTACAGAGACAGAAGCGTCGGCCTACAAAAGCGATAGGCGAAATAAAGAAGTTTAGCTTTTTGCAGCAAAACTGTCTCAAAACTGAAAAAACGAAGCGTGCCCTGATCTGGAGAATATTTTAAAGAGTATTTTGGCGAAAACCGCATGTCGAACGATGAAGCCATTAAAAAGCCTTTTATCATCATCATTATCATTATTATTATTATTGTTACTATATTATTATCATTGTTAATATTATTGCTGTCCTTGTTGTTCTTCTTGTTGTTGTTGTTTCTATCTGCATTTCATTAACATCATTAACATCATTATTACCTTTATTTGTGACTCTTCCAGGCGTGTAAGTAAAGCGCGAATGTAAACGGTCGTTGCAAAATTTTTAAGATGAGAAGAAAAGTCAGGAAATTGTCATATAAAATTGGCGAAAATACTTACTTCTGAGTCTTCCTGCACAAATCTTGACACGTGGTCACTTGGTCCAAAGATACGCTGTGAAAACTGAAATCTCTCTGCTTTTATAGAAACAGGCGGGCAATTTACCTGAAGATTCTAAAGATTTTAAGTCAAAAAATGTCTTTTCTTTCGTTTTGTGTAGACGTGAGAGAATTGAAAGAAACACCCAAAATCGTCCTTTTCGGACAAGTTGGCCTATTTTTCGTGCACGGGAGAAGCGAAGGGTGGTGTGAAAAGATCACCCACATTTTTGGGTGTAATTATATCTCAATTTATTTCCGTTTCATTGTGCCCTGGGAGAAAGGAGAAATGTGACCGACGTAAAAAGCATAACATATAAACAGATCGCTGCGAGTGTTACAAATCAAATGATGAAAAAAAGAATGTAAATGTAATAGCGTAACAGTTTCTAGAAATTTATTCCTTCCTCAAGCCCTCCACCCCCCCTCCCACTTTCCCCCCACTCCCCCTCCTGCACCTTTTTTATGTCTGCCCCCCTTTCAACTTTAGATTTTATACTGGGAACTTGAACCGTTAAGATTGTTGACGAACTCCGACAAATGTGAGCGGTTATGGAGGTCTTTGTCAAAGACACCTTTCTGAATTCGGAGATTGACGTCAAACTTTGAAAGCTATGTTTAATTCAAAAGTGGCCTATAGAACTGGTGTATGTTTGCGATGTGACTAGATCGTTCCTCTGATATATTTATATAGATTATATTCGCTTTGAAAACAAGAGTAAACTCCTTCGGAAATAAGGGTGAGGGAAGTCTGCAATGGTTAGATTAATGGGGGAGGGGGGTGGGTTAAGTTTTAGATTGGTTTAGTTCGTTTCTTTATGAGGAAGGGTGGGGGGGTTATTTAAGTGACTTTATTATTCATTTTTTGGTGGCAGGGGAGGGGGGAATTTTGGTTATTTTTAGGAGGAGTAGTTGTACCAATCATAAAGAAGGGGAGGGGGGGGGGGTATACCTACTTGTCTTTTAACCCATGAAATTGCTCGAAGAATCAAGGCCACAGGGTGTTGATTAAATAACCCCTTCAGTGTCAAGCCTTAGACGTTTTCAGTTTTGTAAGCGTTTTAGGGCACTTGCAACACAATGGTATCATTTCAGTGCCGAAGATTTGAAGTGTTGCAAGAGAGTAACCAGGAAGTCAGGCAGCTGCACAACAAAGAAAGTTTTGAATTGGAACCCACAGGGCAAGAGATCAAGGGGAAGACCTCGTGGAATCTGGAGAAGAATCACTGAAATTGATGTACAGAACAGTGGGCAGACATGGAATAACATCAAGAGGCTAGCCCAGGATAGAGAAAGGTGGAAGGTGTTTGTCCGTGGCCTACACCCTGGTGCAGGGTGAGAAAGGCAATGATGATGATGATGATGATGATGATGATGATGATGATGATGATAATGAAGAGAGTAACACATACACAAAGTAGAAGGAGAGAAGAAGGACGATAAACGTTTGATAGGAAAGAAGGAGCAAACCAAACCAGAGAGTGGTGTCGGTGGTCTGGTGGCCTAGTGGTTAGGTTAGGCCATGGAACTCATAATCGTGAGATTGCGGTTTCGGGGGTTCGAGCCTCAGCTCCGTCCGACGTTGTGTCCTTGGGAAAGACACTTGACACAAATTTCCTATTTTTGTCTCGGTCCTTTTGGAGATTGACGTTGAACTCGGAGGCCCGTCTCTTCAATAACCTAATAGTGTTGATAGGGGCGTTAAACCTTTACCATTTCACCAAACCAGAACACTCACCAACAACCCACAGCCCGAGATGATAACGGACTCTTCAATTGGACAATAGAACAGATCTGATAGAGAAAGTAAAGCACATTCCTACACTAGAGAGTTGTATAGCACTAGTATTTATTTCTTTATAAACAGGCATTAAAGTACATGGACTTAACGTGAGCATTTCAAAAAAAGAAATTTGGCAAAGACTATCAAACATACTCCTCACCTCACAGATTTCTGTCTTATATTATATCATTACCCCCAAACACCCCATGCACCCTTTTATTCGTCTCGGTTTTCTGTATCTGCTTTCACCCCTACCGCTTCCCCCCTCTTTTCTCACCCTCTCTCCTCTCACTCTCTCTCTCTCTCTCTCTCTCTCTCTCTCTCTCTCTCTCTCTTTCTCTCCCCCTCTCTCTCTTTCTCTTTCACTCTCTCTTTCTCTCTTTCTCTCTTTCTCTCTCTCCCTTCCTCTCTTTTTCTTTCTCCCCTTGTGTGAACGAGCAAGATATCGACGAGTTGAGTTAATTTCCCAGAAACGAACGGTATATTAATTTTTAAAAATATTACCCTGCCCCCTCCCTCCCAGCCTCTCTTTTATTATTTTTTTACCTAGACTATCGACTCTGGTGGATTGAAACAAACTAGCGAAACTAGATTACCTGTCTCTATATTTTTTAGTTTTGTTTGGTCATTTCATGCTGGGGCAAAAAGTAATACAGACAGAGAGAAACAACAGAGGGAAAGTAAAGAAGCAGGACCTACCAGTGGCGCCCTCCAACCACCCGCAACCTGCCTCAAGTGACTTCGTAAACGGTTTTGTATATCATGATATCAACTTGTTGTGAATTGATATAAGTAAAACTGAAATAAATCTAAATCCGTCAGCTGAGACGCTTGCTTGGAATCAGACGGGAAGAGCAGGGGTTTAAAATGAGCCAAAGGCGTTACAATAGAGTAATAAAGACAAACAAGAAGGAAGAAAGATAAGGAGGACAAAAGTGCGATGGCAAAGAAGGAGCAAACCAGACCTGCGCAAACCAAATATGCTGCCCACAAGAAGATTTAAGCCATAATACATTTTCCTTAATTAAAGATAAGAACATGCATACGTTGGAAATACATCTTCCCCTAATTAAAAACAAGAAGTTGCATAAGTTGGAAATACGTCTTCTAGTTCTAGAATACCCCCTGCATGTTTTGTTTTTTTTTACATTTCTTCAAGTCACTTTCCTAGAATTACACAGTTCTATCTGATATTTATTTTGGCCGTTTTGAATTTCTAAGACCCCGAGGTCCGAAACCATTAAATGTTCTATCTGTTCTCTCAAAATCGTTAGATTATTCAGAGTTGTTTTCAAGATATTCAAAGAACTTCTTCTGGAAAAGCTTGTCATGTCATTAGCTCAGAATTACAAAGTTCTATCGGCTCAGCATCTGGTTTTGAGAAATTTGAAGTCCAGGTGTATTGAGTTTCACATCATGTCAAGCTTTTTTTAATGCAATTCTTTGAAAATCTTGATAACGCCTCAGAATTATTTTGATAAAGCAGATAGAACATAATTTGGATTTTTTAAAATCTCATGGTGAGATTGTATGTGTGCTCGCATAATGTTTATCTTTGCATTTGTTTATGCGAGTATGTGTATGTATTTGTGTGTGAGTATGTGTGTGTGTGTGTTTATATGTGTGTTTTAGTGTACGTGTATACCTGTGTGTACGTGCGTGATTGTGTGTAAAATTTATAAATATCCGGTTTTGCAGGCTCAGCTTGGAGCAAAAGCTTGGTGGTGTAAGATTTAGTCACCGAGATAGACGGTGCTGTTATTAAACACACAAAAGACGAAAAAGGAAACATGAATTCTTTTATTTGCGTTTATGTCAAAGCAGCTGCTGAAAAGAAATTAACTCAAAACAGTTTATTTAATTTCAAAATTACACCAATCTTATAACTTAGACCCGCTGATTTGTGAAGCATATCCTTTAATCCACCGCCTACTATCATTCTTCTGTCGGGTCTAGGGGAGGGGGGGGGGGGAGGATAATCCTGTTCAGGACAAAAAGTTCATTTCAAAATATTGTATAAGCGCCCCCCCCCTCCTCCTCCTCCATCTTTCTTGTGCAGCAAGTATCAGAATTGCTCAATGTCTCAGTCAGGCTATGTCTTAATGTCAAAGGCCGAATGAATGATGGTATAGTTAATCTTCCAGACGGTAAATACAATGCATTTATTTATATCCCGGTGGTGGCGGTGGAGGGGCGGGTGCATTTCCTGGTGGTTGTCCGATAATAGGTTCCCATCTATCATATCCTTTACATACGTATGTAACTCCATTCATGGTCGTCGTCTCTTCAGGTTGGTAAGTCTGTGAATCAAACGCGAAATGTTTATTACGGTAATGATACTGTGAAGCATTTGTGAAAAGTTAAGTATTTTTCAAAGTTATATATATATATATATATATATATATATATATATATATATATATATATAAGAAGAAGAAGAAGAAGAAGAGAGAGAGAGAGAGAGAGAGAGGAGGAGAAGAAGAAGAAGAAGAAGAAGAAGAAGAAGAAGAAGAAGAAGAAGAAGAAGAAGAAGAAGAAGAAGAAGAAGAAGAAGAAGAAGAAAAAAAAAGAAGAAGAAGAAGAAGAAGAAGAAGAAGAAGAAGAAGGAGAAAGAGAAGGAGGAGGAGGAGGAGGAGGATGAGGAGGAGGAGGAGGAGGAGGAGGAGGAGGAGGAGGAGGAGGAGGAGGAGGAGGAGGAGGAGGAGGAGGAGGAGGAGGATGGGGGTGGGGAGAAGAAGAGTAATGAGATGAAACGGCAGATCTTACTTGTCCATTGTAGAAACATTGGTTAGGAGACCACTGCGTGGACAGCACGATGCACCCCACCAGCACAAGGACAAAAATGACTGCTTTCATTCTGTGGGGAAGAGATGAAACAAAAATGTGTCTCGACGTGGTGGAATCAGGCGCTCGTCATATTTTGGGCACTTGGGGTTATTGGTATCATCTTAAAGCCTGTTCATTAACCTTCTTTATGGTGAAAAAATATCCATCTATATTGCATTGAAGTCGAAATATTTGTGATTGAAGGAAGTCAGCGTCGCCTGATTTCAGAGGTCAAAATAGCGACAAAATGGCCGCCAAAGTTTGGTAACTTCCATAACCTGAGAGTCCTTGGAAACTGAAAATTTCCATTTTTGCGCCTTTAGTCAATGTTTTTCAGTAAAATCCACACAATGAAAAATGTGTTTTCAAATGGACTTATAAGGTGCTGACTTAAAAACAGAAAATTAGAAAAATATAGCCCACCAGCCCCAAAGATGTCGAATTCTTTGATTTCATTATTTTGACGAGCGCCTGAGTAAATAAGTAATTGTGTCCCGACACGGCGGAATCATTCGCTCGTCAATTTTGGGGCATACGGAGCAATTGGTACACGTATCACCTCAAAGCCTGTTCAATTGCCTACCTTTTGATGAAAAAACTCCTCATGTATCTAGACTAGAGTTCAAAATATCAAAATATCTGCGGCTGAAGGAAGAGAGAGTCGCCTTGTGCCAAAAGTAAAATTATTAGTGAAAAAATAGCTGCAGAAATCCTGTGACTTCCAAAGTTGAATTGTCTCTGAAAGCTACAAATTTATATTTTGTGTGTCTTTGACAAACTTTTTTCAGTAAAATACGCACAAAAATACTTTTTTGAACATACATAGAAGGTGTTGAAACCAACAAAAAGAAACCACCAATAAACGACCAGATAAAAAAAAAATCGCAAGCTAGTGGGTTCGAACCCCGACAAGGTACAATGTTGTATTATTAGAAAAGGCGCTTCATTTAAATTTTCCTCACTTCACCGCAGCGAGCAGACGGTGTCACGTATGTGGGTTTGGGTACCCGGCCGCAGACAGCGAAAATTGCTTGGCGGTTAGTTTGTATTTTAGCTCACGTAATCAGAAGATTGAGCTTTATGCTTCCTGGAAGGCCAGAATTGTTCCAGAGCGTTCTAGGGTCTGCTATTTTAAAATAGCGAGAGCATGCTCAGGAGTGTGCGATGCGCGGTGCAAATGCAAATTGTTACTATTATTACATCAATGTTATCATTACTATTATTATTATTATTATTATTATTATTATTATTATTATTATTATTATTATTATTATTATTATTATTATTATTA
>NW_004797331.1:166057-177848 GCF_000002075.1 Aplysia californica | reverse complement strand
TCATCATCATCATCATCATCATCATCATCATCATCATCATCATCATCATCATCATCATCATCATCATCATCATCATCATTATTATTATTATTATTGGCATTATTATTATTACTGTCATTATGATCATCAAAGTATAATAACATTCTTCTACTTATTATTATTACCGTTATTTCTCATAACCATCACTATAACTGCCCCCATTTTTGACAACGTAACTACGTTATCCCTCATTTTGTTGAAATTATCACTATACTTAAATCCATTTAAACATCTTCACTTTTCAAATGCACATAGCATTATACAAATCGCGCGTCTGCGAAAAGTTCACATCGTGAGCTATTGTGCGATGTCTCGCATTAAAAGTTAACTTCTTTTCTTGGTGTTGTCATCTCTAATCTCGTAACGTTCGCACAAAAAAACAAACAAAAAAACAAACAAAAAACCCCGGAGAAAACGTCAATTTCTTTGTGGTGGTTTCTTTTCGCAATAAATCAACCCGATTTGCTAAACACGTTACAACCTAAATTTTTGCGAGGAAGAACACGAATTCTTAAATAGATGTCTTTATTTTACTCCTAACTGTATGTAAAGGTAGAGCGAAGAGGAAGAACGTAATTCGGATTTCTTCTTCTTTTTCGTATTATTATATTAATTCTGTATCTTCAAGACGTGACAGCCAAATCATCACCACGAAGAAAGCCTCACTAAAATCTTCTCATCGACGGGAGAATAGCGAGAAACGGTCAAAATGAAACTTTGTGATTGAAAGTACTTACTTCAGAGTTTTCCTGTTCAGCTCGAGGAGAGAAATCACTTTAGTCAACGATATCTCGTTCTTATATACAGAAAAATTGGCCAATTGATTATCGATATTTTAAGCTGTAAAAAGAATACTTTTGTTCAAGCCTAGTGTTTCGCTTTCTGTGGGCGTGAGAGTAATGAAAACTCAGTTTTGGATAGCGGGGCTTAATCATTTATGGGAGAAGCTGTTTGAAAAGATCCATTAGATTTGTTTGCTTACAACCTCTTGACTCCGTTTCATGTTTAATCTCAGTGAAAGAAGAAATCGGATCGACACTCAGAAACGGATAAGCGGATTGTCATCATCGTACCCTCCCCTCCCTTTTCAACCCGATCCCCTACCCACCCCATTTTCCCACCTCCCTCGGCAAACGTTGTGGAAAAACACTTAAGTAAAATAAAAAGAAAGCAAAAGCTGGACCGCCCCCACCCCAAACCCTGCAACCTACCCACCTCCTTTACATAGCCTGTAAAAATAGATATGAAAGTTAAATATAATATAAACAGCAATCCCCCCCCCTACCCCATTTTCTATCACACTTTCCCGAAAGAGGATCTTTAAAAAGTTATAAAAAGGAAAAGGAAACCCCCCCCCCCCCCCCCCTTTTCTTTTTTTTCCACAATTCCCCCCCCCCCCCAACTTCATTTAGAATTGTTAAGGACAAACAACATGAAAGAAAAACCCGCCATCATCCATTATCATCCACTCGAAGTTTTCTCCATTTCAAGTGGCGTCGGTAGCCTAGTGGTTAAGCTACCATACATGTTACCATGAGGTTGCAGGTTCTGGGATTCGAGCCTCAGCTCGGTCCGACGTTGTATCCTTGGAAAATACACTTTACACGAAATTCCCAATCGGCTCAGCCCTTTCGGAGATGGACGTTAAACTCGGAGGTCCTGTCTCTTTAATAACATAAAAGTGATGACAGAGGCGTTAAACCCATACCATTTCAACCCCCCCCCCCCTCTCCCCTTCGTTTTAAACTTTTCATCAGGACCAACAGCATCTTCGACTTGTTCAGCATCATGGTTTGCGAGCTCTCCACTAAATGTGGCCGCCAGGACGGGCTATATGGAAGCCCTCACTCACACACGGACGTTAGACTTTGAATATAGCGTAGATTAAATTACAACCTGTAAATCTGTTTTGCATTTCCGAGATAACAGAAACATAAAAAAAAAATATTGCCCTCCTCAACTTAACTGCCATGATAGCAAATTAATGTCAAAAGTGGCGATCTTATCTAACTGCCAGGACAGTTTACGCCTGTCCACCTTTCGGTACCTGTCTGTTGCCCAGCGAGGACGTTACTGCAGTCAACTGGCTGTTTTACAGTGTCACGACATGCACGTGAAAGAAAGTCTTTTAGTATTATACAGAAGTCAGTACCTCAGAATTACGAAGTTCTATCTGACATTTTTGGGGCGTTTTCAGTTACTAAGATCTAAATGTAATGTTTGCTCTATCAAAATCGTAAGATTATTCTGAGTCGTTATCTAGATATCCAAAGAACTGCGTTCGAAAAATTTTGAAATATTGTTAAATTCTAAGCTTTTGACGTCAAATTTCTCAAAACTAGATACTGAGAACAGAGAACTTTGTAATTCTGAGGTTGCAAAGTCTCAGAATGTCTAAATAATAATAATAATAATAATAATAATAATAGTAATAATAATAATAATAATAATGATAATAATAATAATAATAACAATAATAATAATAATAATAATAATAATAATAATAATAATAATAATAATAATAATAATAATAATAATAAATAGCATATGTAGAGCTAATATCCCCGCTGGATTACAAGCTCTCTGTGCTTTACACTATATTTTTACCCAAGCAAAAAATAGAACACTCAGATACATTGTCAACTTCCCAGGAAGCATACAGTGCAAGCAGTTCATTAAGCGCTTAAACACTAACAGACTGACAAGATCTTTAACTGTCTATAGCTGGGGACCCATGAAATTGTGTTTAAAATGCCTTTTCCACGAGTCTGAGAGCCTAATTAACCACTAGGCCTCTGATGTCACAATACAGTGTCTTACAATATCTTGCAAAAGTCTCGGAATTTCATACGGGGTGCTCTAAGAAAGTACAAGAATTTGAGACAGTATAACACACAAATATTACACAAAGGGAAGGGTTTATCATAACGTTTAGCTTCTGACAAAAGTATGATGATGGTTTACACTGTTACACAAAAGACTTTAAATGTTTTGTAGTATTTCAAAATAGTATCAGATCGTCTTATACTGTTAAATAAAAGTAAAATCATAGTCTTAAAGGATTGCAAATAAGTAGAGAATTGTCTCAGAAAATAAAATAAAAGTATAAAGAAGTTTTACAGTATAACATAAAACTACTCAAATCTCTTAATTGCTCTAATCATGTATTAGAAAATTTTACAGAACTACGCAAACTTTTAGAAATGCAATACAGTATTATACAAAAGCTTCAAAATGTTTTACAGTAAAAAACAACAACAACAACACAGGCTCCCAAATGTCTGACACTTACAGTATTGTTCTTGTTAGCAAAGCGACAGCCCGCTCTCCTCTTAAAAACGAAATAAATCTTTCACTGTTCCCGAGTGCGGAGAAAAATTGATTTCGCTTCTGTTTTCGTTCGACAAGACGCGATAAGTCATAGTTGCGACAGACACGCGAAATCCAAGAGGGTAGGCTTGCAAACCCTCAGTAAAGAACATCTGTGTCCAGCTATGATTATTATAAACATTTATGGCGGCGTTTACAGTTTGGCCTCTCGCTTATAAAAAAAAAATTCATTTCCCAAGCTATTTGTTGGGTTTTTTTTTCTATTTCTTGAAATGGTCGGTCAGGTTATTATACTTAAAAATCTTCTTTTTTTTCACAATGTTCTCTTGTACTCAAACGTGAGACACCATCATACAGACTTGCAGACGTTTCGCTACTTTAGAAGTGCGAAGTTCTATCTGCTCAGTATCTAGATTCTAGTTTTGAGAATTTTGACGTTTAAAAAAAAGTTATGTTTCACATTATGTCCAGCTTCTTCAAAAGCATTTCTATGATTATCTTGATAACGACTCAGAATAACCGCTAGATTTTGATAGAGCAGATAAAACAGTTGATTTCTGATCTCATGGTCTTAGTAACTCAAAACGGCCAAACATGTCAGATAGAACATAGTAATTTTGAGATAGCGATTTATCTAATCATGACAACTGTTGGGGTACAGTAAGTTGTGAATGTGACCTAAGACACGGAAAGTAAAGGTTCGAATCCGAGTAGGGAGAGGACTGTTCTTTCTGGTCCGCCATGGAATAACACATCTCAGCCCAATGTACTTAGGGCTAAAAAGGATAAAGGGGAAAGGGGGGGGGGAGGAATGCGCTCTGTAACGCTGTGAGCTATTAAAAAGGTTTTTATCCAGTTTACGTTAGATGCAAATCGTGAAAATGATAAAATGATATAGGTTTAACGCCCCTATCAACTCTGTTAGGCTATGTAACAGGCGTGAACTCCAAGTTTAACGCCCATCTCTTAAAGGACCGTTGCAGATGGGAAATTCGTGCAAAGTGCCTTTCCCAAGGACTCAACGTCGGACCCAGCTGAGTCTCAAACCCCTGACCCCGAAATCTTACGATTACGATTCCGGTAGCCTAACCACTGGGCCACCGACACCACTACGTTTGATGCTTCCATTCGTGCTGGAAAAGGTTTTCGTAAATAGCCTTCGTGATATGAGTGTGATGGCTAAGGTGTCAGTCTGCTTCAACTCTTCTGTCCTTGGTGGGATTCCGACTTGTTTTGTGTGTGTGTGTAAGGCAAAGTGCTAAACCATCCTACCTCAGGCGATGGTTTTCTTTTGGTTTTAAATCTCGCTATCATTTCGCCAGAACCCGGCATGGGCTTGGGGACATAATATTGGAAAGACCCTATAAATAAGAGAATTAAAGGGGAAAAAATCGAGTAATTGTTAATTTCGAATATCACTCCATGTAAATGGAAGGGGATGTCGAATATCACTCCATGTAAATGGAAGGGGATGTCGAATATCACTCCATGTAAATGGAAGGGGATGTCGAATATCACTCCATGTAAATGGAAGGGGATGTCGAATATCACTCCATGTAAATGGAAGGGGATGTCAGTACAAACACCGAAAACGTCTTGTCAGTCTGGTTTAAAAAAAAATCCTGATTCATTTTTTTTAGCTGTTGGAGAAAACAGGCGTATACACTGTTGACACCTCAAAGCGTGCATATTATATCACATACATTATTACAGGCGGATTGCCTTGAGGTTTTATTAATCCATCAAATACCACATGTATTCCAAACCGCTACCTTAGAATTACAAAGTTCTGTCTGACATTTTTGGCAGTTTTGAGTTACTATGACCGAGGGATCCGAAACTAAATGTTCTATCTGCTCTATCAAAATGAAAAGATCATTCTGAGTTGTTATCAAGATATTCCAAGAATTGCATTTGGCAAAGCTTAACATGTTGTGAGGCTCAACAATTTTTTAGGTCAAATTTTTTAAAGTTAGATCAAGGTACTGAGCAGACAGAACTTTGCATTTATTCTAGAATAGCGAAATATTTGGAGGATCTGTGACGTAAGTGTTTTGGCTGTCGATGTACACACGGTATTTTTATAGCTTTCTCACGCAGTAAAACATTGCTTAAGAGTCGGTGCGATTTTAAACAGTATACGATAGTTGGATTAGACGTCAACTTTATGTCTTTGACTAAAGTAAATTTTAAATTTAAATAGGGTTAATTTTTTCTAAACATTTGATTTGTAGCTGATCTGTATTACAAATATGGGTACGATATTCAAAATGTTGTTCTTATTGTGATTTTGAGACTACTCTCCAAAATAGTACATAAGCAAACACTACGCCAAGATTTAACAATATCGAAAATATTATGTGAGTTTGTTTACTCATTTTTGCGGGAATTTTTGTTTAATGTTTGCCTTGAGATAACATTGGTAAGGGGGGGGGGGGTTAAACCCATACACTTACTTATGTTTGCTTAGAACACGGGTCACCAAACCATGGGCCAGGGGACTCTCGTTGTCGAGAGGTACAGTGTTCGCCTCTCAATGAATAGGTCCCGGGTTCGAAACCTGACAGGGGCGAAACATATTCTACTCTAAAATGTACACCTTTCACCTCTTTTTCTACTCTCTAACCATGTTCTATCGTCTGCTTTCGTCTCCAATGTCTGTCCCCTCTAACCACCCCCCCCCCTTTGTCCCCTCCTCTGGGCTCCTGGCTCTTTCTGCTGCCCCTTTCTGCTGCTACTCCTTGCCTCCTTACTCATGCTGTCTTTCAGCTATATTCCTGATCTCAGGGCAGATAAAATCCAACACCTAGCCTTCACGGATAAGGGTAAAGAACATCTTCAAGATCCGTGTGTAAGTCGTGCCCTTTAAAGACCCCTCGGTGGCCCTAAAATCGATAAGAGTAGGCTTCAGCCGCCACCCTGGCATAATTCAAAGTTAATTCCTACCAAACTGAAAATGTTTAATGTGTCACGCGCGCTCACGTTAACTAATGCACTTGTGAGCGCCGTAAAACACTAACCAATATAAGAAGAATATGGTCCTCGGAAGTCCGGCCCGCCCTTATTCCTAACCTACGCCTCCCCACGCCCCTGAAATAAACTACAAAATGTTAGGAGTATTTGATTGCATGTTCCGGACCTCGCCACCAAAATAGGTTAATCATAATTTCATTGAATTTTAGGTAACTGTGCTAATTAAACGTATTTTTACAAACTTTTTTGGTGTATTTTTTATTTTGTGTATTAATAAATGAATGGGTCGATTGTCTATAATATTTTTATGTATGCAGTGTATTGTTTAGAACAACATAGCAGTCACACCCTCGTCTCGTCCGACATTCTCCAAGGTATCCAGCCCACTTCGAAATAAAGAAGAAAAGAAAAGTCTGATGATTCTTTCTTTAAGAATATTTCGATTCAAAGACATTGCTTTGCAGTTCCCTTGAGTTCATTGACCTCAGATGAAAGAAACGCGATACGAGAAAAAGACGGACCTCAAAAAGTTTCCGAGTTTCCAATCTCCGACTGGTTTTATGATCACCCAGACATGAACATCGTTTAAATGTAAATGCAAGAATAATGAAAGTGTGTTTTTTTTATTGTGAAACAATGACAGACTTTTTGTTCTTCGGCCAGAGCAGATGGAACAGAGGACGCTCTGATACGGGGGTGCTCCTTCGGAGTACCTTAATCCTATCAGTACGCCCTGGGGTCACCCCCCCTCCCCCCCCCCGCCGGAGTTGCATTCTTCACATTTTAGAATACTTCTAGTGTGAAGATCTCTTTGAAACTTTCAGCATTTCTCAAAAAATCATTTTGACAGACTGCTTTGCAAAGCGTACTGATTGGATTAACGAGTAAATTTCCTCCTTTGAAAGTGGTGGCGCAGATTCCCCACGTCGTATGGATACGAAAGTAAAACCCGACGTACGGATAGTGTTAAACCAGAGAGTTGGTTAAACGCATCACATGGCATCGGGTTGTTCCGGTGTTTGTTTTATTGTTTTACGGCGCTCGCAACTGAAAAATAAGGTCATACGAGCGCGCGAGCCACATTGACTATTTTCAGATGGAAGGAAACTTTGAATTTTGAAAGGGTGGCGGCCGAAGCTTACTCTTATCGATTTTGGACCACCAAGGTATCTTTGACGTGAACAAATAGCACACGAGACCTTCAAGATTTTTAGCCCTTATCTGAGAAGACTAGGTGTTAGATCTTACGTATCATAAGATCAGGGGTGGAGCTGAAAGACATCAGTAAGAAGGATCCAAGGAGTAGCAGCCAAAAAAAAAGGCTGCAGGAAGAGTCAGGAGCGTAGAGGAGGGAGCAAAGAAGGTGAAGGGGTAGGTGGCGGCGTGCAGAAAGTGGAGACGAAAGCAGACCACAGAACATGGTTAGAGAGCAGGAAAGGAGGTGAAAGGAGAATATTTTGGAGAAGAAAATTTTCCGTTGCGGTACGGGTTCGAACCCGCGACCTATTTCGACCACTAGAGCCCCGATACGAGAGTGCTCCTTTGCGGTCCCTTAAATGTATATTACGTGACACTGCTGGGGGTGAATAATACATGGTTTGAAAGATAAATGGTCCCTTTTAATCACAAAGGGGCTATGCTGAAAAATGCTGTTTTGAGAAAATCGAAGGTAAGATTTTTGCCCCTTGTTCAGTTTCTTTAAAAGTCAAGGTGAGTTTTCTCTATAACCAAACAAAATACACGCACACCAATGACATCAAACTTCTTCTATAGGTAGGGCAAAACCCATTTTGGAGTAGGTCAAGATTTCAGGAAACCCCCGAAATCTGGGTTAGCCCGCTTGTCCTTAAAAGCGACCAAATAAGGACCTCCAGTGTGTTTACATGGTACACAATCACACGGAACTAGCTTTAAACGTAGCCTAAACATACATTTGACTTTTTTTTTGGGGGGGGGGGGTACGTGCCTGAGCAACTGTGTACCTCGCTTTGTCATGAAAATGAAGGTAGGAATAATCAACATTAGATTTGATGAAGGATGTGTTGACGTTAGCGGGGAGTCAGACAAACTACGCAGAATAATATCTATATATCTTTATCCAGGGGGTGGGGGTGGAGGGTTTATGAGGAGATGGGGAGGAATCTAAGCTGTAGAGGGATTGGAGTAGGTGTTGTTTAAAGTTACAAACGAATAATATTAATTTGCAATCCGTAGGCGCTCTAAATTGAAACAGGTGTTTGATTACGGTACTCGTTGTAAGGGAAGACCCTTAAGAATAATGCAATGGTCGAAGATGGAGTTTGATAACGGAGCTCGCTGTAAGAGAACGCGTTTAAGGGCATGAAGCGGTCAAGCCTGGTGTTTGATAACTGCGTTCATTATGTAAAAAGTCAACTAGAGCCTCAGCTATAGACGGTAAAAGATCTTGTCAGTTTGTTTTAGTTTTAGCGCTTAATCGACTGCTTCTACGGTATGCTTCCTGGTGAAGCCGAGAATGTTTCTTACTGCCTTAGGGTCTCCGTGGGTTTTAGCTTTTGTAAGAGTTTTACAGCACTTGCAGCATAATAGGTCACATTATTATAAGTGCGGAAGATTAGAGGTGTTACAAGAGAGTAACGAACACAAAAAAGAAAGAGGGGAGGTAAGGATGATACATTTTGGATAGGAAAGAAAGAAAAAACCACACCAAAGCATCGGTCACCCCCCCCCCCCCCACACACTCGCTGTGGGCAATACATGTACTGGTTGTAAAGCATGTTATAACATGGTGTAGAGCGTAGATATGCGCTATATGGGTGCAGTCATAGTATTGTCAATGATGTCCTGATCACCATCATCAAGTGCCAGACAGCGACAAACATTGGAGATCATGGTTCTACATTCATCTCTTTGCTTGCGTGCTCTTAAAATAGTTACGTTACCCTGATCTTTCCCCCTCGCCTGTCTCTTTAGGTTCTCTACGTAGGCTGCTCTGGGCCTACCCCTGCCTCATTTGCCTTTAATATTGCCAGAGAGAGCTAGATGTTCAAGACCTTTATGTCTATTCAGGTGTCCCAAAAACTGCATCAGGTTGTTTTTTTCCTGATTGTTTTTAACACTGAGCGTCCCACGTGGGCTTCATCAAGTACTACCTGACAACCATTATTATTACCCAAATGTACCTGACTCAAACTTTTGCTTCAACAAAATGTCTAAGATCGGGAGATCAGTCTCTCATGAGTTGTAAGTGAGTTTATTCAGTGTTCAAGGCCATTGGCCCACATAACATCACATTAAACACTCATTTGCTAAATTAAGTTTCCATAATGAAAAAGTACAGGTTGTGCACATATCTCTTATCATTGCATTTTTCCGTCACTAGGCCGAGTCAGGCTGGGAGGAATTAACAATTTCCTTTGATGTACAAAGTTTGGACAATAGAAAAATAAAGTGAAATTCATCGTCTGCAATTTCATGAGAGTTAACATCTTTCAGTCTCTTGTGAGAACACGAAGGAAGGGAGATCAAGAACTGGCTGGAAGGAAGGTCCTCTTCTCATCCTTAACTCCTTCTATCTGCTTCTATCTGGAAGTCTCTCTACAACAAAATTTGAGGGATACAAAGCAGGAGGAAAAATTATAAATCATTTTTAAAATGTAGGTACGTTATAAAATGTTATTTTGATAGTAAGCCCTCCCCACTCTTAGAACTCGATATTATGCTCATAATGTGATGAGCATATCATCATTCTCCACTGAGTAGATCAATATCATTGTCTTTACCATTAATATCATTGTCATTGTTACTATCCTTATTATTATTATTATTATTATTATTATTATTTAAAACCTACCAGATCCTGTTCTTACATTCATTATATATTATACATACATAAATACTCTAACATGCAAATATTCTATACTTAACGGTTTTCAATCAACGTTACCAGACACATGTACACAGTATCACACACATACAGACAATTAATTAAGTGCGATAATTCTGGTCACCACAAGGCAGCTCTCGTTTCTTTGAGTCAAGTTCATCGTGTCTTGCTCAAGGACACGCCCTGTTGACCACGCTCAAAAACGCCGGGTGAGCGACTTTTACCTGACCTCGGCACTCACTTTGGCGTGTTGTGCCGTCTTTTTTCCCGCCATTTTCTTAAGTGAAGTGACACGTGTGAAATTGAGACAGAACCCTCCTCCCCCCCCCCTACCGTCCTCCCGAGACATACGTCAAAGAAACGCGGAACACGATCATTCGTCAAGAGATTCATTGACACAGGCGTAAAGTGGTATCATAGTATGATATCATCATCATCCTGTGCCAGATCTTCGACAGACATCGGCGATCATGGTTCTCCATTCATTCCTTTGCTCAGATGCTCTAAAAAAAGCTACGTTTCCCTGATCTTTCCCTGTTACCCATTTGTTTAGGTTCCCTAAGTATGTTGCTCTGGGCCTACCCCTGCCTCGCATGCCCTCAATTTTGCCAGTGAGAGCTTGATGTTCAAGACCCTTATGTCTGTTTATGTGTCCCAAAAACTGCATTTGTTGTTTCTTGATTGTTTTTAACATTGAGCGTCCCACGTGGGCTTCATCAAGCACTACCTCATTTGATTTCATTTCCTTCCACGATACTTTTAGGTTTTTGCACTTTTAAGCGTCTTCCGGAACACCTGTCCTTCCATTGAAAAGGGTATGATTGTTCAAATACCAACTCATTCAAACGTGACTGCCTGGAAAAGTCGTTGAACCCTTTATGACGACGTAAAAAAAACCCCAGAACAAAACAAAACGAACAAAACAAAACCTGTTGGAATTTAGCTCAAGGCGGTACAGTTAACAGATTGTTTTTAAAAAAGGAGAACTAGATAGGTTTTCGGGAAAAGTGCTAACATAAAGTGTTATTGACGCTTTAAAGTGCAGGTACACACGTAGAAACATAATGATATTGTCATTTATACAGTGCATTTCGCGATTTGTAATTCTATTTATTAAGGGTGTTTTTTTTTGTCGAGCCAAATTCAATAAAAAGCCTAAATCATGCTCGGACTTTTGACGACATAGTTTTTGGAACTGTCAAAGGAGAAAAAGGGTTTTCAAACATAACTTGTCTACTTTGATAAGATGAAATGGTGTAACATTTCACGGTTCACGGACCCATGTATATGAAAAGAAAACGTTACACCACGATTTATTGCGTACGTCCGTTTTCCTCTCCCGCAATGGGGCCAATACCCCTTTTACGGGGTTGAATGGCAAAGTAAATTTCTTTCAAAGCTGTTTTGAATCTGTTTCATTTCTGGAGACACGTCATGTTTTGAGGAGCACGTTATGTTGTAAGCGGTCCGCGTCCTGGACATTCCTGTAGTAAGTTATACTGAAACTGGTTTTGGGCAATTCCACGGAAACTGACGGGACATTAATTTGGACTATATTATATTTTCTTTCAATGATAACACTGT
>NW_004797331.1:149942-164832 GCF_000002075.1 Aplysia californica | reverse complement strand
TAGAGGGGTGGAGTGTAGCAAGGAGGGATGGGGGGGGGTATAAACTCTTTCTTTTTCTAATTGCTGTTGACCACGACAAAAGCGTACCTGTTTCGTCGGGAATATTGGATTATGTTTGTCCATTTTTTGCACATTACAAACCTACTTCAAACTACCGAGCTTTTGCCAACGTACGTACACTAGTTCAAACCCCAGACTCTCAGTCTGCCCAAAGACTTGGGTTTCAACCATAACCTTAACCATTACCATAACCATAACCAGTACCAGTACCGTTATGAATACCAACACCATAGCCATAAGCATAAGCATAATCATAACCATTACCATTACCATATAATTATCAATAACCACAACTACAACAACAACCACAACCACAATCAGAACAACAACAGCCGCAACAACAATCAGTAATTTTCAATAATCAAAAAGTGTTCAAAACTTAAAATACAACTCTTCATGTTGCGGAACAAACTGTTTCCCAAATTATCTTAACCCATCTGCGTCACAACTCTAGAAAGAAGCATGTGTGACTATAATATCGACAGGGAAGTACTCGAAATTCCAACTACTATAGCCTCTCATCATAATTTTCCACAGTTCATTACAATCGGCCGACACAACATTAAATATTGACAATGAGTTACTAGAAACGACCCAGTTTCAGGAATAAAAAATATCGGAAATCTATGCAGTAAATTGAAGCTGTCTCATATCTAGACCCTTTGCCCTACCCCCTCCTTACCTATGTAACAGAACTTGGCTTCAAGTTAAGAGCACAATAAAATTATTCGATATATTTCAGTTTGACTACTGAATGATATATTTAGATTACTAAGTCATCAGTATTTACATAGCCACACCCAGGAAACGAGATTTGCCTCGGTTAAACTGTATTGTTTTAACAGCCAGTGGTCCTGTCTATGGTTGTGTGAAAAGTTTAGTTTTAGTCGAGGTTTTACTGCGCTCGCAACTGCATAAAGTGCCAGAAGATTAGAGGTGTTGCAAGAGAGTAACAAACATAAAAAGAAGAAGGGGAGATAAGACGATAGATGTTTGATAGAAAAGAAGGAGCAAACTACACCAGAGCACCCGCCAACCACCCACGTTTTGTTAATAGTGCCCCCCCCCCCCTCAACCCGTTAGAGCTACATTGTCTTATCAGTAGTGATCATTCCTGTCAATGCTATATGAGAAGTGACGAAGCCAGTTAGATGGGAACTATAAACTTCAAAAAATCGTTTTTATTAAACCTATTGGACCATTTACCACCCTCACAATGCCTCATTTGCGATCAACAGGGCATTAAGTAAAACAATACTGAAAAATAAGGAACACGTTTTTCAGACGTGTTTGGTTTGTAAAAATCTTAAAAACTGTTTTTCACCTCGTAAACCTCAAGCCAAGTTAACTGTCTCCTTCGTTATCTTCCTACAACAAAAACATGTCTTCTCCTTTCACTTACTTTTATTCCTCCAAGCCCTCTCCTATATCAGCGCTTTCTGAACTCAAGTAGATTTGTTAGTGAAAAGAAAATACTATAAATAAACCCCTTTAGAACAATTTAAGATAATTAGGTTGGTTTGCTTCAACAATACATCGCTACCCCAGAATTACAAAGTTCTATCTGCTCAGTACCTATTTAAAAGAACTTTGAAGTCAAAACATTTTTGAGTTTCACAATACGTCAAGCTTTTTTAACCCTATTCGTACGCCCTGGGGTTATTCTGTATCCCCGGGGCTGTATCCTTCACATTTTAGAATACTTCTAGAGCCAAGATCTCTTTGAAACTTTCAGTATTTATTTTAAAAAAATCATTTTGGCTGACTGCTATGCAAAGCGTACGGATCGGATCAACGAGTAAATTCCCTGTTTGGAAAGTGGTGGCACAGAGTTCCCCCACGTCGTATGGATACGATAGTAAAACACGACGTACGGATAGGGTTAAAATACAATGCTTTAAATCTAGATAACCACTCCGAAAAACCTTACGATTTTGATAGAAAAGATAGAACATTCAGCTTCTAACATCGTTGTTTTAGTGACTCAAAACGGCCAAAAATGTCAGAGAAAAGTGTGTAATTCTAAGGTAACGACTTGTCAAGACAACCCCGAGATGGGTACAACTGCTCATGGCTCACTGTAAGAATACCTCATCTGTCAATGTCTGATGACGAGCAGAATATCCGCAGAAAAGAATACTTCTCCGGCAAAATAAAAAAAATATTGAAGAATTCAAAGTTAAGATGACTTGTGGCTTCTGCTGTGGCCGATGAAATCAATTCTGGCAGACAGAAATGTGTCACATTTTGAACATTTAAAAGCTATATTTCCACTTGTGGTTGTGCCAAGCTGGCGGACTTTTCTCTTGGTTTCAGCTTTTTTTTATTTTACGAACGAGACAAATGATCCAACATAATGTCCGTGTGAGTATCGAACTCAACTCTCTTTGTTTATATGGTGAGGCCACAACAGTTGTAGAAGTGACAAAGAGAACAAGGAGACAACATACTCATAGGTACATGCACACGCATGCACGCGCACACATACACGTTAAAAAAAAGATTTCCCACACGCTGAGATTCGAAAATAACCTAATAGATTTGCATTCCTTAGCATGTTGCGTCATACGTTAGTAGATTCTAAAATTCCAATCACATTTTATTTCCTTTCTTACAAAATGCTAATCACTGCTAATCCCCCCCCCCCCCCACACACACACACACTTCTTTATAAATGTTTCTTAAAGGGGGAAAAAACAACACTTTGATTTCGTTGAGAAAGAAAATAGCTGTGAACTAAGCCTAGAACATGACATCTTTGTCAACAGTTTTGACAATAAGTAGTATTTTATGGAGATTTTTCAGTATATATAATGACGTTATCGAATGGAGAAAGTTTACCGGTGTCGTAATTTTTTTCGTCAGTTGGTCAATAGATTCTTTCTCCGCCTGTAGATCATACTTGTGTCTCTTCAGCGTAAGTCTATCTATCTATCTATCTATCTATCTATCTATCTATCTATCTATCTATCTATCTGGCTTGGTGTGAACGATCATTGATCAGAGCCTCCAGGGGGCTCTCGTGGCCTAGAGGTAAAGGTGTTCACCTCTCATTCAAAGGTCCCGGGTTCGAATCCGGGTAGCGACCGAAAAAAAATTATTCTCTAAAATTTGTCTCCTTTCACCTCCTTTCCTGCTCTCTAGCAATGTTCTGTCGTCTGCTTTAGTCTCCACTTTCTGCCCCCACCCCTTCACCTCCTTTGCCCCCATCCTCTGGGCTCCTGACTCTTTCTGCAGTCTTTCCACTGCTTCTCTTTGGCTCCTTGCTGCTGTCTTTCAGCCACACCCCTGATCTTCTGATAGGTTAATTTTCCTTGGTGGTCCAAAATCGATAAGAGTAGGCTTCGGCCGCCACCGGGACAATATTCATAATTTCCTACCAATTGAAAAAGTTTAGTGTGTCCTGCGCGCTCATATGACCTTATGCAGTTGCGAACGCCATAAAATACTTATATAAGAAAGTGCCTCCAGGAACAGATAACTGAGATTATTTGGCCACATAATTAGAGCAAATGGAAACTGCTACTGCGTGGAAAGATAGAGGGAAAGATTAACTGGGGAAGGCAGAGTACAATATTCGCAGATGGCCTGAGCAGGTTAATGTCGAACACCACAACCAGACAAACTACGCTGAACAGGGAGACTGAAAACAGGACAGGATACGTTAGATAAAAACAGCAAACAGACATAAATAGAAGTACATGTACATACTGACAAAATACACAAAGACATACCCTTTAAAGACGGGGTGAATTGATTTAAAATGCGTAGATATCTATATATGGAATCAAGGTTTAGTATTGGGTCCTCATGCCCAACCCAGCGCGTGGAAATCACGTGGGACGCTCACTGTTAGGCCTCTTAAACACGTATCGACATTTCGCCGTTCGCCGTGGACGGCACGACGACGTACATTAAAATAAGGAAAGCACTATTCGCAGTGACACTGAGAACAGACAGGCCCATTAGATATATTGTTCCCACACTAATCTACAGGGGCATGATGGTGATGGGTTACTAAATACTAGACTAGATCTAACTAGACTAGATCTAACTAAACTAAAGTAGATTCTGGTGTTTGTGGAAGATTTTTTTTTAAGAAAAGGGAATGATTATTCTATGCTTGCTTGTTATTCTGTCGTAATTTAAATGTACGTGTAGATCTAGATCTACGTATTATACGGATTTTGGAGACCACGGTACAGGACAGGTAGAAATCCTTCCCGATTCTTCTTTCTTCTAATCTAGTTCTAGATCTAGATCTATTCTACAGTCGAGTCTAGGCCCTAAGTAAGAAAAGAGACCAAAAGTACTGAACTGAAGTGAGGAGAGAGTCTACAATGCAAAGACTTTTGATTTTTTAATGCAAAAGAGTTCCGTTGTCACTGGGAATAGTTTCTGTACCTATCCCCAGTGTCACTGGGAATAGTCACTTCGTTAAAATAAACACTACAATCAATTAGCGCGTACACACATATCGACCACAGCGTCTCGCCGTGTACGACCGCCCTGGTTGGGACGGCGGTCCATTTCATCACGACGTGTCGTCGACGGTGTTAAAACATACATGGAAACCAATGTGTGTTTTCACACGTGTCGGTATTCTGTCGTGGCCGTGTTTATCTTCCCATTAGTTATCATCACTTTCAGTTTCAATCATGGGGGACATAGAAGTAGACACTGAACTTTTGATTTCAATGGTACATGATAGACCTGTTTGTGGGTCAAACCAGTGGCGCCGGGTTATGAAGGGCTCACGGGCTTGAGCCCCGCTCCCCATCCCCAAACTCTATCCCAAAGCAATTGGAAATAAGGAAATAAGCAGTTGAAATTTTTATGATCGCACCCAATGAACACAGAGTGATCAACTTGGCGACTTGCTCGTTTATCCAATCACTGTTGTCACCACTAACAACTATAGTACCCTAACAGCCAATCAAATGTCTTTAGGGTTCAGCAAAGGACGAGCCCGTTCCCACGGTCCCTCCATAATGGAACTCCTCTTGTAAAAAGGTAGAAGACTTGAGGAAAACAACTCTGCACCGAGGGCTCACGCTCTCCTAGCCCTGACAATGTTGCGAAAGTTTATGACACACTTTCCCCCAGTGACACAGATACCTATGCACCCACTAGAGTTTTGTTAGGCGTTCTACTTTCAGCGCCTACACGACCTAATCCAGTTCATAAACGGTATACATTTGGAGTGCTGTGTGTGCATGTGTGTGTGTGCGCCGCGTAGATTTAACAGTTATTAATTACATCAAACCACTTTTGAGATATAATATGTTTCATCAGATGAAAATTAATTTGATAAATTTCAAGGTGACACGTCTTCGTCCCCACCATCCACAAGAATTTAACGTAGAACCAGAGAGTTTAGTAGAACACATAGATGGAAGACAAATGTTACTCTTCTCGTTTGAATTGTTCTCAAAATGCCGTGGCTCGCCATGAGTATTGAAAAAATAATCATTGGTTTGTTCTTATTGCTTGCTATTTGGTGGTAAAGAAGTGGAAGAAACCCTAGCCCCACCCAAACTTTGGTCAACCCACCGCCACTCACTGGGCCAAACGCATTGAGAGTTATGAATCAAGAACAGAAACA
Organism: Aplysia californica; assembly: GCF_000002075.1. Taxonomy (NCBI): domain Eukaryota; kingdom Metazoa; phylum Mollusca; class Gastropoda; order Aplysiida; family Aplysiidae; genus Aplysia; species Aplysia californica. Next base: position 159,167 of record NW_004797331.1, on the reverse strand, counting down.
GTTTTGGCATGGAGCGAGATTTGTGTTGAATTCAATCCCGATTTTGAATCCTTGAATCCTTCGGCATCTTTTTTCTGCTTCAGATACAGGCAATATAAGTATGCCATTTACATATTTCCGTCCATAATGAACAACTCTTGCCAAACGAATTGTACGCCGTCTACAGTTCGGATACAAAAAAAATGAACACGTGTGAACACAAGTGCCGTGTCGATCATGGCGCGCCGTACACGACGCACGGCGAAATGTTGATACGTGTGTAAGAAGCATTAAAAACAAGCAGGAACGAACAAATGCAGTTTTTGGGACATCGGAATAGACGTAAAGGTCTTGAACATCTAGCTCCCACTGGCAAAATTGAAGGCAAACGAGGTAGGCGTAGGCCCAGAGCAGCCTACATATGGAACCAAAATAACTGGGTAACGTGGAAAGATCAGGGAAACGTAGCTTTTTTAAGAGCATCCGAGCAGAGGAATGAATGGAGAACCGTGATCGCGGATGTTTGTCGCAGATCTTGCACTGTATGATGATGATATATTCCTAGTAGAGATTTTACGGCACCCGCAACTGCATAAAGTCATATGAGCGCCAGAAGATTAGAGCGTGTTACAAGAGAGTAACAAACATAAAAAAGGGGGAGATAAGGACGATGGATGTTTGATAGGAAAGAAGGAGCAAACCACACCAGAGCACCCGCCAACCACCCACTGATGATAAATGGAAAAAAAGCGGTTGATTTTTTTCTTAGAAACTATGTTTCAGTATAACAGCTGACAATTTTGTGTTTCTTTTTAAAGAATCTAAAGTCATTGAAACCATTACAACGTTTCGGCCAGTAACACTGAAGTAAACCCAAAACATTTATAACAACAACAAACAAAAACCAACAAACAAAAGTAAACAAACAAACAAAAAAACTGACAGGCAGACAGACAGACAGACAGACAGACAGACAGACAGACAACCGAACAAAAAAGTACTGCCATTAGCTTTATATATCTTCCTCAAAACGTTTGAATGTTCTAAGCCCAGAAAGCAAAATTTGTTCAGAAGAGAGGAATAAAAACGGAATTTCATTCTTTAAACAATTGTATATACTTTAATCATGGATATTTTCTTACTTTTTATCGAACATGTAAATTTTGAAATTTGACAAAATAGTTCTCGAGTTCATATAACCAAAATTACTGACTACAATACTACATTTTTTTAAAAGTCAAAGAGGGGGCTCAATACATTATAACATCCCGCCGACAATAATAATGTATTATGGCGCTTACAATGTTTTGTCGCGGAACCTCCGGGGTCCTCAGCGTGGCCTGGATTTGTGCGTTGTCGGTGTCCGCGTTGTGGGGAATGAACTCCCAGCCTTAGCAACTCAGGCATGTGTGGACATCCAGCCAGGTCAGTTAGGTACGTTGTCTTGTCATCTGTGGTCAAACGTAGAAGTGAGAGCATTTATTTAGTTGCGTCCCTATTTAGATATACGTGTACATGTAGCAAAAGAACTATGGACCACCTCATCAGATTTGCCCAGAGGACCAGCGATGCATTTCAAGAAAAAGACAATGTTGTGGCTGTCTTCATCGACCTGAGGCAGGCGTATGACAGCGTGTGGAGACAGGGACTATTCTATAAGATGCAAAAGCTTGGGACAGCAGGAAGGATGTACAGCTGGATCAAGAACTGTCTGTCTTTCAGAGCTATCCAGACATCAGTGAGAGCATTCTAGTAGCGTCCTTATGTAGATATTATACATGCACATGTAGTGACCGAATTTAGACTTATATCCAGTGCACATTGGGGGATCGGTTCTCTAACACAAACAGATCGCCTGACTCGCGGCCTTGAAAATAAGCACGTCTGTTTTTGAAGGTCGCCGTCGGTCGGCTTCGTTCGCTTTGTGCCACGATGGTCGCTTTTCTGGATAGCTCAGCCTACCGAAGCGAACCGAACCGATCTGATTGTGTTAATGGGCACTGGGCACGAGACTTTCATTTTTTACTTTACCTTTTCTAGGGTGAGCCTTTTCTCTGTCTTCCCCTCCTTCTGTACCGGCGTTTGTGGTGTAGCAGTTAGGCCCCCTCGTCGTCGCAAATAGAAGACGTACAAAACCAGAAGGGAAGCTGTGCCCTGACAAACCTGAAATTGTACGTTCAGTCAGGGGAAAACGAGAAAAAGAACAAGAAGAGTCGGAATACCATCATCTTGAGCGACTTCGTGAGCGTGGAATTGGATGGGGCGCCTGTAGAAGTTCAAGACTTAGTGGGAGGCGCAGAAGGCTATGGAATCAACCATTGCTTGGAACCGTCCGCATCTACACACTTCGAGATGTGCTTTTTCGGGGGACGGAGCGCTTATGGGAATGCCCCTTGTGCACTGATGTCGGTCCTTCACACAAGTAAGCAAACAAGACGTGAATTAGATCTCCTTATCAAAAGTCTTTTTATTATGTATTTTTGTCTATCCGCTTGGACGTAGTATCCCTCTCGTCCCGGATTGGTCCTGAAAAAAAATCCAGGAAGTTCATCTCCCAAATGATCTAAATAGTGTCGATGGGGGGTTAAAACGTCTGCTACCACATTTACAGCAATATTATGTCCTTATGTTTGCACGTACTTTGCCCTCTTGGCCAGTCTTTGCTAATCATATGATCTTGTGTGTGGCATGTAGAGTGACTCAGCCGTCCCACAAAACGTCCTACTTATATTAATTATTTCACAACAACGTCGAGGGAATTCTCATACCGTGTATCTCAACCAGATGCATTAAAAGAGAATGAAAGCAGAGCTTCCCGGAATGTGTCCTTAGCGAGGCTGCGCATACGAGACTGGATCATCCTCTATTCCATAGCACAGTCGTTAATAACATCAGAGTTACTGTTCTACCACAGCAACTGCAGAAAACCCTGCACTTATCAGTATGTGACATTAGACAGAAGGGCAAGAAGAGCCTAAGTGTTACTGGACTAATAATAGCAACAACAACAACAAAGACTACGATGACGACGACAATAACATCAATAACAACCACAACATCGCCTGGATCGATTAGTACAACAAAGAAATAAGAAAAATCGCATGTCGTGGTTTCTCTGTTTTGAAAATAAGTAAAACGATGAAAAATTAAGTTTGTGCTCATTTAAACCAAAATATGTTATTCATTTTTCAGCAGGGGCGGCTCGTGGGCCTAAAAAGTGGGCGTGCACAATTAAGCTATAGCAGGCTGAAGTTAGTCAAGGGCATAGTAAATTGATTGTTGCTTGATTTCTAGAACTAAATCTGTTTGTTAACTAAACATCAGTTTCTTTATCCTGCATTCAAAGGCACAACTCACAGGGCGCAGGACGGTGGCTTAAGTATGCCACGTTCACCTCCCTCAGGTTCACGGTCACAGAGTCGCTTAAAATAATGGCAAGACAATGAATTAATCACAATTCACTTGAGCACTCCGCTGAGCTGCTCCGGGATCACATAATTTTGGCAGAGAATAATGTGCTATGTTTCGTGGGTGCACATTTGAGATGTGCCGTCTTATTAATATTAATGCACCGCCAAACTCTCTAAGAATGTTGTCATCGTTTGGGTTATCCCAAAGAGTGACAAATAGGCCAGGTTACCACTTTTGAATATCCTATTATGTTTAGTTAAAGCGCGTGGACTTTGACATGACATAGTAGATGTTTTACGGCGCATTTGAAAAAGAAATGACAGTAAAGGCGCCAGCGACGCCCTTGTTTTGAAATACTATTTTGCTAGTATTTGTTTCTGACTTCTTTTATGTTATGTTTGTGAATGCTTTCGTAAAAGAACATAAAAATTTTTGGGGGGGCACTGCACGAACATGCTCTATGGACGAACCGCACCTGTTTTTCAGCTTTCCAATCCTGCAAGCTAACCATCTCAAATGTGACCCTGGTGTCTTCGGACTTAGACGGTTAGCAAAATGTCCACCTGAGATAAACAGCAGTCATGAGACCCGAAATGGGCAGGTATATAAACATCATGTCCAGTTAGTGAACACGAGAGATAAGGAACTGGACATTACTTGCTGAAGGCTGGACAGTGAGACAGGGAGGTCGCTTCGTATCTAAATCTTCGTGTTCAGGTGAGCTGAGTAGAAAACTAATACTAGCAGAATAACACTAAAATGACAACAACAACAACAAAAACAACAACAGCAATAGCAGCATCAGCAGCAGCAGCAGCAGCAGCAGCAGCAGCAACAACAATAACAACAACAATAGCAGCAGCAGTACCAATAACAATATCAACAACAACGACAAAGGTCACAATCTTTTTAACAATCTTTGTAACAATCTTTGTAACAATCTTTGTAACACCTTTCACTGCGTATTTGAAAGTTCTGTTTGATATTTTTCACACAAAAAAAGATATCTCGCAAACTTTAAGTCCGTCTTCTGCAGAGCAAAGCAAGGCCAATATTAAACATTCACAGAACCTTCATGTTCGAGAAATCTCCTTTGTCACTTCTTTCGGATCCCAAAAGCGAAACTCCGGACAAGACGGCTTAGGACCGATGCTATTGCCTGTCATTGTCTTGACACAGAATGTGGCTCTATGCAATTCCAGTCCGATGGTGTTGTGCTCAAACTGTGCAACTGAATACTTTCCCATGCCACACACACACACACACACACACACACACACACACAAACACACACACACACACACACACAAATTCGGCTCACAGTAATTTGTACAATTTATAGCGCATAGTCTTGATATCTGTAGAGAATATGCAAATCAGCCTCGGCAACCGTTATCGTTTAAAAGAAAATGTTGATCCAACAGGTACCAACGGTCACACGCAGTTGACTAGTCTCTGTTAACACAAATGTAAAGTGAAGAACAAAGACTTAGAAAATGGGCCACAAGCTGGGTTTTTTTCTCCCTTACTAGTGGGTAAAAAACCCATGGTTACTTGTAAATTGTACGATACAAATTTTAGCAAAGTTACAGGGTTGTTTTTTTTAAATAGCTGGACATTTTTTTCTAAAGTCATAAAAGGATTCTTAGTCACTGTTTCTTTGCCACCATCCCATTCCCTCTCCCCAAATCTCATCTGCTTCCAGCAACTTACGCGTTAATTAAAAACTATAGACACGAGCTTGACAAAATTGTATACGAACGTTTATTTTTTTCTACTTCAGAGCTTTTAATACTGTCCCACAACTGTTTTATGACTTGTAAGCCCAGAAAATCAACGAATACCTGAAGTTATAAAAAATTTAGTATTGCTATGACAAAAGAACAGTTCTCTTTGCAGCATAACGCTTTTCATGGGTAACCAAATTTTAAAAAATAAGAACAAAAAGCAAATATGCAAAAAAACAACAACCAACAACAAGGTAATTTTTAAAAGCCAGCTCTTTTTTACTCTAAAAGATCAGCACGTCTACTGACTAGATGTTGCATTATCATTTTTCTTTCTTTGTTTTCTTCAATCATCCTGAATAGCTGCCTGCTTGTCCCACAACTGTTTTCTGTTATTATACCAAATCTCCATTCCTTTCTGAGCATTTTCATGGGTAAAGTAAAGTGTACATCGAAACCTGTCACGCTTATACTGAAAATTCTAACGTTTACACATTTCAAACAAATCTTTTTGCACGAAAACCGGGAATCGGCTTATGACTTGTAAGAGTTAATATTCACTATTCATTAGAACAGATGGAAACCACTGTACTAGGTGCAAAACCATAAACTTTTATAATGACAGATCAAAGGGTCCAAGTTACACTTTATAGTTAAGTGCCTATCGATCTACTATAGAAAACATATTTATGTAGACACTTCTTTTGCAAACATATTACTTTTTCATTACTATGTTAGGCGTGGGCTTGACTAAAGCCAGACAGATCTGTCTGTACTCAGGATAAAAGAATTAGCGTTTTCTAAGGAAGTGAATATTTGTATTGGTTCGGTGCTAATCTGTGCATTGGAAATGCAAGTTTTGATCCCAGTTCAGGCAGAAATGGCGTTATAACCATAAGAAAAGTGAACCCCCCCCTTTCAGCCCTTATCCCCCTCCCTCTCCCCCCAATGAATAACATTTTCAAAACAACTCCTCCCCTTTCCTTTAAAAGATCAAATCTTTCAGGACTAACATTAGTAAATCCTAAAAATAATGAAGGCAAACTATGTTTTTTTTTTAAGAAAAAAAAATCATCCCTCGCCTCCATACCAACCTCCTGATTTGTACTCTTACAAGCCATGACTGTTGAGTTTTTTCTAACAACAGTATGTAATGTCCTACTAGTGTGGACAAACTAGAACTGCCCATGTGTAGTAGGGCGGGACCACCCATATGTTGGCGGAGCCCGCTACAGAGATACAGGATTAAAATAATATTATGGGGGAAAAATAAATATCAAAGAAACAATTTCCCCTTAGGACAGCCAAGTCAACTGATATCACAAAAGTGAATCAACCCACTTCCGCATGGGTGCACATCTAAAGCAGGAATCCACAATAGAAAATGGTCGTATGTAAACAGTCCAGAGTGCTGAAAAGCTGTACTCAAATTAAAATCTGGAGTTCGTTTCTATATCATGGCCCATTTACAACCGCTTGATCTATGGATTAGAAGAAAAGATCAATACACAGAAAAATACTGTCTTGCCATTCCATTATTTACTTGAGATTATATGTAATAAAACACATACATACGGAAACATCATTGTGTGCATAAAACTAAATGTATAAGTATATTATGGGTTTTACCCGCCTTTTAATACTATTAGGTTATTTAAAATGAGAAATGGGTGAACCAAATAGGGCTGGGAGCCTTAAACGCCGTACAAAAACAATTTGAGTTCAAAAACGCACAGCTAAATGTTTAAAACACTTCAGAAAAGAACTGAGCAATTTGGAGCCCACTCAAGTTATACGTACTCTTTTGATCTAAGCAACGCATTTCTATGCAATTTTACACCCAAAGACCTCCACTTAGCCCCTGAGGCGGTGCTACTCACTGATGTGTCTTTAGGCAATTCCCCCGAAAAAAGGGGGGTGGGGGCATTAAAATCTCGAGTTCTTATGCTCAGCAGAGTTGTAATTTTGTAAATGGGCTGATTCATCAATGTCATGCTCATAACTGTCTGATCTGCAACAGGGAACTGCTGCTTTTTCTTTCCTAATCCTTACTATCATCATTTTTTCCTCTACCTCTTTTGTATGTTTGTCACACTCTTGTGACCCACTATTTCCGGGATGTCTTGGTAGTAGAAGCAGACTTTGTGATGTTGAAGCTAGAGAGGTGAGCAGAGCAAGTCTGATTCCCTGTCAGTGTAAGGACTTCAGAAATCTCTCTTGACATACACCCCTTGGCGCTCATATGACCTTATGCAGTTGCGAGCGCCGTAAAACCTTTACTAAGACAAAACAAGCCTTCACTAAAGACGGTTGTGACAGGCGGTAAAAGCCGGTATAGTAACCTGACGGGAAGGCCAGTTTAGGCCAGTATGGCTCAAAAGGGTTATACTTGTGTGGTGTATCTCACCAGCTTGGTTAGTAAAGTTGAAGAAGTAAGCCTCCGAAAATGAAAGAAAATATACCGATATGGTCGTTAAATGATAACAATTAATGAATAGGATTTTATGCCCCAAACATAATTGTCATTTCTCAAGTCAATTTTGTACCTCGAATTCCTCCATTTATCTGTAAAATGTCTAAAACTTTGCATACCATGCTTTAACACCAGTTTACGGCACGAAAAACATATTTGAAGGGACCCAATGCAAAATGCACCACTGTTCCAAACCTGGGCATTTCTTAGAAAACCCCACCCACTCATTTATGATAAGAATTGTCACAGAAGTATTTTTTCTCTCCTCAAAGTGCACTGTACCGTTTCCATCGATATTTAGCGATGTGACTAGATCGCGTTTCGTTCATACTTTTGCTTTTAGCGAAAAAGATTTCCTCCGAATTTTTGTCTCCAAAGGATATGCCACATTTTGCTATGTAGACATTTAGTTGTAAAGTTGAGTAGTTGTAAATCCCGAGATATCCCAAAGACTTCAGGAATAGGAACGAGGACAGCCCCCTTCCCGACCATCATCATCATCTGTTGCCTTGCCGACTGGCGTGGGTGATCATGGACCTCCACTTCACTCTGTCTTGCGTTGCTGTGATGGTGTCTATCGTTCTTGCAGTTCCCAGCTATGTAGTCAACTTGTCCAATATCTTTTCCCTCTGTCTGCCTCTGCCTCTCTTTCCATCAAATTCGCCTGTTGTTGCAATATTATCTAATGCTTCTTTCCGCATTGTGTGTCAAATGAACTTTGCCTGTCGCTTTCGTATATTCGCCATAAGCTGTAGTATGCAATTTGCTTCAGCCAAGACTTCTTTATTTGTTTTTTCTAGCTGTCCACGGGATACGCAGCATGCGTCTAATGAACCACAACTCTGTCGCCTCAGTTGTTCTTTCCCCACTCCCAGCACAATGAAAAAAAATCCCTCCCTTCTCCATCCTCCCAGACCTTCACCCCCCTCCACCCTCCACCCTAAGCCGTATCCCCATGCCCAATTTATATCCTAATAAAATAGTCTGAACACCGGCACAGATTAAATCCTAATATACGGAAATGTACCAAGCAAAATACAATAAACTCTAACTGAGACTAATAATGATATACTTATTGACTGACACGGTCCATTTCTATTAGTCACACAAGTAGTTTTTTCCGTCTTCTCTGGTTCAATGAATCTTTCGTGAAGGGTTAATGCGGCATGAGCCAGCTCTGTTTCCATTCGACGGAGCAGGAACAGATGTATGGGTTTTTAAAAATCATAATGTCAGGCTTACTAGCGATGAAAGAAAATGAAATTTAACTACATTTCAAAGATATTGGGAAAACTAATCTTTCACAATCTCAGACAGACTTGATTTTTTAATGTGTTGTTTTGTATTTTTTGAAATTATAATTGTAAAATCATGACTTGGGAAAATTCAAAGACAAAAACAATGGTATGGAATGCTTTGGGGGGTGTGTCATTGGGAAAATATGTGTGTATATGAATGTGTGTTTGGTCGTGTGTGTGTGTGTGTGTGTGTGTGTGTGTGTGTGTGTGTGTGTATGTGTGTGTGTGTGTGTAAGTGTGAGTGCCCATGTGTGTGTGCATGGAATTGTGAAAGAGATAGCGGGAGAGAACGAGAGAAGTAGAGAGACAGAGAGAAAAGTAAAGAGAGAGAGGGAGA
>NW_004797331.1:143675-145596 GCF_000002075.1 Aplysia californica | reverse complement strand
GGAGAGAGAGAGAGAGAGAGAGAGAGAGAGAGAGGGGGGGAGAGAGACGGAGAGAGAGAGAGATAAATAGATGTATAAAGAGAGAGAGAAATAAAGGAAGGATGGGCTCTTGTGCATGTTGAGAGCATAATATATGAACAGAGACTACTTCTACAATATGTCAGCCAGAACCATCATAGGCTTAGAGGGATACAGTATCCCAACACACGGACGGGGATACCCGATAAATTAATATATCAGTGTAGAAAAACAGCCCGATATGGTTCGTGGTGTATTGACAATTAATCTCTCTTGTCCATCGGCCGCTCGAGATCAACAATGAACGCCAGCTTCAAGGACGTTCTCACAAAATTTAAAAATCCCAACAAACGATTATAGTTTGAAGTACTTATTTAACCCTTCTACTCTTAAGAAGCAAATAAATCATTGCAAACGTCCCTGTCGACACTATTTTCGACTGTTTATAAAGCAGCCTTCTTCGAACCTGCCTTTCAGGCCCATTCTCGGTGGTTGAGTAGTACACAGCATTCAATGAGACTGAGATTTTCTGGGTACAACGGCTAAGAGACTAACTACAACACCTTTGACGCTGGTTCTCTCAGCTGTGATAGTGGGTGGTTGGCGAGTGCTCTGGTGTGGTTTGCTTCTTCTTTCCTATCAAACATCTATCGTCTTTATCTCCCCTCCTTTTTTTGTGTTTGTTGCTCTCTTGTAACACCGCTAATCTTCAGCACTTATATGATCTTATTGTGTTGCAAGTGCCGTAAAACACTTACTAAAACTAAAAATCCCAACAAACAATTATAGTTTGAAGTACTGTAAAACTCCTACTGTACACCATTGCAAACGTCCCTATGGACACAATTTTTGACTGTGTATGAAGCGTCCTTCTTCGAACCTTTCAGTGAGGCCCATTCTCGGTGGTTGAGTAGTATACAGCATTCAATGAGACTGAGGTGCTTGACAAATGGTCGCTTTTAAACACAAGGGGGCTATCCCGAAAAATGCTGTTCTGGGAAAATCAAAGGTAAAGTTATCGCCCCTTGTTCAGTTTCTTTAAATTCTTTAAAAGACGAGGAGAGTTTTCCTTATAACCAAACAAATATACACACCAATGAAGCCAAATTTCTCCTATAGGTAGGGCAATGCCCACTTTTGGTGTAGGTCAAGATTTCTGGAACCCGACGAAATCTGGGTTAGCCCGCTTGTCCTTAAAAGCGACCAAATATGAATTCCCTACTCGAGAATTGAACTCAAATGCTCTGGGTACAACGGCTAAGAGACTAACTTCAATGCCATTGGCGTTGGTTCTCACAGCTGTGATACCGCCGCCTTGAAGTCTGTCTTTTGGTATCGCATAAAGTCGAGCTTAGTTTAGATTTTGGTATACTTGACCAGCCTGTAGGCTACAAAAGGCCGAAGTTCAAATCCTAATGGGTCCTTGTTTACTAATATTGACTGCAATATATCTTTTTAGATCTTTAATGTTTCATTCAGGGGCTATTAACAACCCCCCCCCCCCTTTCGCCCATTTTACAACGACCGACAGTGTGTCTAGATGTGAATTACTATTTTCATAATAAAAATATTTCCAATTACACTTCTAAATGAAATATGATGGTGGTTTTATTTTTTCCTTTAATAGGTTGAGATCGTCTGTGATCTTCATCGGCAAGATGAGGTGGACTCAATCTTTGCTGACGTCATACTGCCTGTTGGTGACGTCATGGGTCTCTGGTGAGCGTCTCGGTACCCCGATAAAGAACAACCCTGCAGCGAGTGTGACGTCAGCACCTCCCGTCATTGACCCCAACAGTGAGCGTTTGTATTGTATTGTTGTTGTTGTTGCTGCTGCTGTTGTTGCTGTTGTTGCTGTTGTTGTTGTTGTTGTTGTTGTTGAATGCTATTTGTTTGTTGGTTG
>NW_004797331.1:134200-137011 GCF_000002075.1 Aplysia californica | reverse complement strand
AGACCAGACAGACACTAATTGTTTTTGGTTTATTTGTTTTTTTCCCCCTCTCAACTGCTATGGTCATTTGACTGCGCGCACCCCAAGTTTTTTCTCCTCTGGGAAATTTCACTTCCCGCCTGCTACTTAATTTTCTTTTAATTGCCTAATAGTTAAAATATTTCAATTTCGTTGTAAAACATTTGTGATCTTCAAACAACTTTTAAGTACAATAAAAATTTTGAATAATATCTGTTTCCCTTTCCACCTCCCCATAAAGGCCAATGGCCTTTTTAAATTTTAAAATTCTGCCGGGAACAACGACGGAGAAAATACAGACAGACAGACAAAGAGAGAGAGAGAGAGAGAGAGAGAGAGAGAGAGAGAGAGAGGGGGAGAGAGAGAGAGAGAGAGAGAGAGAGAGAGAGAGAGAGAGAGAGAGAGAGAGAGAGAGAGAGAGAGAAAGAGAGAAAGAGAGAGAGAAACATAGAGAACGGTGTGCTTTACAAAGTCGAAAAGGTCATAAAAACAGATGATTCTTTTGTAATTTGAAATCATAAGACATTCGTCTTTTTTGTTCATGGATAGATAGATAGATAGATTGATAGATAGATAGATAGATAGATAGATAGATAGATAGATAGATAGATAGATAGATAGATACAGGCAGAGAGAGAGAGAGAGAGAGAGAGAGAGAGAGAGAGAGAGAGAGAGAGAGAGAGAGAGAGAGAGAGATTGGGGGCTAAGAGAAAGGGAGAGAAGTAAGAGAGACAGACAAAGAGAGAAAGAGATGGTAAGAGAGAGAGGGGGCGGGGAACTGAGACAGATAAAAAGGCAAAGCGTGAAATACAGACGGACAAAGTAAAGAGACAGAGAGAGAGAGAAAGAGAGAGAGAGAGAGAGAGAGAGAAAGAAAGAGAGAGAGAGAGAGAGAGAGAGAGAGAGAGAGAGAGAGAGAGAGAGAGAAAGATTGATAAGTTTGCATGATCTGTTTTATTTCCATATCCGATATTTTAAGGTATTTTGATACTTTCTCATGATCACTTTTCCTTCATCCAGTGGCGGTGGGTGGACCAAGATTTGGGTGGGGCTTAGGTTTCTTCCAAATATTTACCACCAAATAGCAAGTGATAAAAACTAAACAGTGGTGATTTTTCTATACTCACGGCGAGCGAGCCACGGCATTTTGAGAACCATCAAACGAGAATAGTCACCTTTGTCTTCCATCTCTTTTTTCTACGTTAAATTCTTCTGGATGGTAGGGACGAAGCCATTTCACCTCCAACTTTCTCTAATTAATTTTTATCTGATGAAAAAGTTGCCTCAAAAGTGGTTTTATGTAATTAACAATTGTTAAATCTCAGCGGCACAAACACACATCACTCCAAACACATACCGTCTATGAAGGGGATTGGGTCGTTTTGTTGCGGAAAATAGAACACGCCTAACAAAGGCCCAATGGGCGCATAGGTATCTGTGTCACTGGGGGAAAGTGTGTCGTAAACATTCACCCCATTGTCAGGGCTGGGAGAGCGTGGGCCCTCTGTGCAGTGTAATTTTTTTCAGTCTTCTATCTTTTTACAAGAGGGATTTCATTAAGGAGGGACCATGGAAACGGGCTGGTTGATTGCTGAGCCCTAAAGACATTTGATTGGCTGTTAGGTTACTATAGTTGTAAGCCGTGACAACAGTGATTGGATAAACGAGCAAGCCTCCAAGTGGACCACTCTGTGTTCATTGCGTGCGATCAGACAGTTTCAACAGCTTACTTCGTTATTTTCATTTGCCTTGGGATGGACTTGAGGAGTGGGGAGGGGGGCACAAGCCCGTGAGCCCTTCACTACCCACCGCCACTGCGTTCATCTAACGTGTTCACTATCTTAAAAGAATAACCTCACGCCTGACTTATGACATATTGATACTATCTCACCATGTATTTTTATTCCATATCTGTACAAGACATGCTGATACATCCTAGCTATCACTATCTCTTTTTAAAAAATGTGTATGCAATATCTATAAAAAATATTGATACTTTCACTTTCTCACCTTCTATTCTATTTCGTGTCCGATACAAGTCATGCTGAAACTTTCTCGCTATATTAAAAAAATATTCATACTGGATAATATAAAACACAGTATTATTTTCATACAATCTTTTTATGTCATATCCGATACATTATTATTGTGAGGTACTTTACTTTTACTTTACTTTTTCATCCTCTGTTGCCGTTAAGCGTCGAGGGGAGATGCAGTTTTCTATGGTAGGCCAGCTCCGCAGCTCTTTCAGTTGTGATGTTATATTTTTTTTAGGGTTTCCTTGACATCCTTGATCCACCTTTTGCGTGGCCTTCCTCTTCCTTTATAGCCTGAGTGCTTGGTGTTGTAGGCTCTCAAGGCTGGCTGGTCAGGTGACATGCGTAACAGGTGGCCAAACCATTTTATCCTTTGTCTTTCTATATAACGCAGGCAGGACTCAGTGCCGATAGCTGCTCTTACTTCATTTCTCTGCCTGTCTCGTCTTGTGATGTTAAGGGTTTTGCGGAGACATTTCATTTCGCATGCGGTGATTTTGCTTTCATGGGTTTTGCTTAAGGTCCAGGTCTGGCACTGATAACATAATGTTGGTATGAATATTGAGGTGATAAGCTGTCTCTTTGTGTCCATGGAGATGTTTGGATGAGATAGAAGGGGTGTGAGCTGGTAAGGTGACAGCGTTGGCTTTTTGAGTTCGCATTTCTATTTCTTAAAAAGTGCTGTCAAGATATTTAAACTCCTTCACCTGTTTCTGTTGTTTACTATTGACATGGATGTTTCAGTTGTTTATTATTG
>NW_004797331.1:131186-133479 GCF_000002075.1 Aplysia californica | reverse complement strand
CTTCCGCCCATTTCTTTAAATCCTTTCCACCCCCCTTTCCCCCCCTCAATCCCCTTTCCCCCACCCTTACCCTTCCAATCTTTTCCCCCCTCCCGCCCCCCCCCCCCCCCCCCTCCTTCCACATAAACCCAGTACGAGCCAGTGATCCAGAAAGGCCACGAGAAGCTGCTCCACCACATCATCCTGTACTACTGCGAAGGCAGCCTCCCCGACTCCCGTGTGGGCTACGATTTCGCTTGCTACCATCACACACCAAGAGACTTGCACGGCTGTGAGCATGTCTTTGTGGCCTGGGCTCAGGCGCGGTTCGTCCATTGAGCGCGGTCGTGCAGTGCCGCCCAAAATGTTAATGGTCTATTACGTAAAACACCTACAATAACAAAATAAAAGACGCCAGAAACAAACACTAGCCAAATAGTATATCAAAATACGTTTCTCACTGGCGCCGTAACTGTCATTTCTGTGTCTATAGCGCCGTAAAACATCTACTATGCCATGCCAAAGTTCATGCGCTGTATCTATGCATAGCAGGATATTCAACAGTGGAAACCTGACCTATAAATCGCTCTTTGGGGTAACCCAAGCGATGACGACACTCGTAGCGAGTTTTGCGGTACATTAATATTAAGAAGACGGCACATCTCAATTGTGCTCCTGCCGAATAGTGCCGAAACATAGCCCACAGTAGGCAATCTGAAAATAAACGCGATAGACTGTGCACTATTCTATGCAAAAATTATGTCAACCCCGGAGCAATCCAGCGGAGTGCTCAAGTGAATTGTGATTGGTTCATTGTCTTGCCGCTATTTTAAGTGACTCTGTGACCGTAAACCTGAGGTAGGTGAACGTGACACACTTATGAGTTGTGCTTTTGAACGGTTTTGTAGTGGAGTGGTGAAAGGTATTACTTGAGTGTTCAGTTTTAAAGCAGGATGAATGAAATTGACGCTTAACTAACGAGCAGATTTAGTTCTAAAAGTCAAAGCCACAAGTAAAAAGAATGAAAATAGAATCATAAGGTTCTCCCTCACCTAACCAAAGATCCTAAAATTATACACCATCTCATTTACAATGCCCTTGACTATCGTCAACCTAAGATAGCTTAATTGTGCACGCCCACTTTTTAGACCCACGAGCCGCCCCTGCCTGGGCTATAGGAGGACAGGTAGGTTGTCTATCTATCTATCTATCTATCTATCTATCTATCTATCTATCTATCTATCTATCTATACACACACACACACATATATTATATATGTTTATCTAAAATGTATATCCATATGTCTATCTGTCTGTCTAAAATATCTATCTATCTATCTGTCTTTCTATCTATCGCCTGCTACCATCACCCTCCCAGGCAGGGACTTGCACGGCTGTGAGCATGTCTTTGTGACCTGGGCAATAGGAGGGCAGGTAGGTTGTCTATCTATCTATCTATCTATCTACCTATCTATCTATCTATCTATCTATCTATCTATCTATCTACCTATCTATCTACCTATCTATCTATCTGCTATCTATCTATCTATCTATCTATCTATCTATCTATCTATCTATCTATCTATCTATCGCCTGGTACCATCACACACCCAGAGACTTGAACGGCTGTGGGCATGTCTTTATGGCCCGGGCAATAGGAGGGCAGATAGGTTGTCGGGGTTTGTTTTTGGCTGGGTTTTTTTTTTTTGGGGGGGGCGCATGTGCAACGATGGGAAAGGCTGAGACATTTGTTGCTTTTGCTGTTGCTGTTGTTGTAGTTGTTGTTGTTGTTGTTGTTGTTGTTGTTGTTGTTGCTGCTGCTGCTGTTGTTTTTCAATGAGTTTTGATTGACAAACACATATTATCAATCTATCTATCTATCTATCTATCTATCTATCTATCTATCTATCTATCTATCTATCTATCTATCTATCTATCTATCTATTTATCTATCTAACTATCGCCTGCTACCATCACCCACCGAGGGACTTGCACGGATGTGGGCATCCCCCTCCCACATTTTCGGTTCTTTACACTCTCCCCCTCCCCCGGACCTTTACACACCACCCTCCAGGGCCCAGTACACCCCATCTCCCTCCGTCCCTCCCTCCATCCACACCCACACCCACACCCACAATCACGAACATGAGAATAAGTTACACTATCTATCTTCCCAATGTGACGGGCCTTTGCCGACCCTCTGATTGCTGGTCAGTCCATGGGCACGGCCGAAGACCCAGGCTACTTCAAGATGGAGACCCCCTCCTCCTCCCACCCCCACCCCGGTCCTTTATACTCCATATCTCCTCCTCCT
>NW_004797331.1:128779-130977 GCF_000002075.1 Aplysia californica | reverse complement strand
TCTCAGGGCCCTGTACACCCCATCTCCCACCATCCACACCCACACCCACACCCACACCCACAATCACGAACACGCGAATAAGTTACACTATCTGTCTTCCCCGATTGACAGGCCTTTGACTACCCTCTGATCGCTGGTCAGTCCATGGGCACGGCCGGAGACCCGGGATACTTCAAGATGGAGACTCACTACGACAATCCGGACATGAGAGCGGGTACATCTTCTCATACTTTAACCCTACATTTTTTACGCTCCCTTCGACACCAGTAATTTCATTGCATTTTTGTCTTAATATCCTCCGTTTGATTTCGCTTCAATATTGTTTGTTTGTATGGGTTTTTAATTTTGTTTTAATCGATATTTTTTTTGCTTTGGCGTGAGTTTCTAGCTGCTTTTCATCCAAGTGTTTTCCCTAAAAAAAAAATTTCTGAGCGCTCAATTCTTTCGCATTTATAGAGTTTGATATTTTACGTTGAGAATGTTAGAAAGTCACAAAATAAGTTATTGAAATACGACGTATTATTAACTAGATGGGCCCCCTTTCGATGAAAGGAATAATCGATTCATTAACATCAACTGAAAGTCATTGGCCTACTATTTACACTCTACTGGGATGGAGCAATGAATCTTGAGAGAAAAGTGACACATGTGTTTCCAGTTGCCAAAATATAATAGACTAGCTGGGCTCCCTTTCGATGAAAGGGATGATCGGAACATTAACATCAACTGAAGTCATTGGCCTACTACCTCGACCTTTGCGAGCGCGAGGGGTTCCAACTGCAGAACGTCGTTTTCTTTTTTGGCATGGCCAGGCGCTATCTAGATCTAGATCTATATTCTAATCTAAGACCTGTTGACGTTGTTCCCAGTAGCAAGAAAAAGAATTTGACAAAGGAGTCCTGAAAAAGCGATGATGGGCATCAAACGAAAGGATCACAGTCGAATTTAGCATTAAGTTAAAAAAAAAAGAAGAAAAAATAAGGCTAGATCTACATGGGTTGCACACTTAAAATAGTGCTCAGTATTGCGCGACAATGCGCGATAGTATCAAACGGAAGAACGACTTGAAATAAACAAACCTGGCGGATTTTCTAAAATTACAGATACAGAAGCGTCTGCATACAAAAGCGATTGGCGAAATAAAGAAATTTAGCTTTTTGTAGCAAAACTGTCTCAAAACTGAAAAAAACCGAAGGGTGTCATGATCTGGAGAACTTTATAAAGAATCTTTCTGAGAAAACCGCATATCGATCGATGCAGCCATTAAAAGGCCTTTTAAATAGCAAAATTCGGCCACCACAAATAGATAATAGATGTATAGATTGATTCTCTATTCTGCTTTCGTGGTTGTACACTCCAAAATTTCAAAGGTGTGGTATCAGTGCGCACGGTTAGGGAACGGAAACCTCACTTGTTTACAATGGCGTCTTAGAAGACGAACTTTCCCAAGATAAGATCTAAACGAAACTAATGAAAAACTGAAAATAAACTACAGTGACTTCAGACACTCATCAGTAAAACGGGGCACCCTCTGAATGATTCTGAACCACTATTATTTTTTTTCAAATTCGAAAGTTAAGTGGTTGGGAAGTTTTAGGCGGCCAAAGTGACGAACTTTCACAAATATAATATGTATAGATTACAATGGTATATACAATGTCTTAGCGGAGTCCTCTCCCCTTTCTTACTGGAGGTGTCACCTCTGACTTCGAGGATGATGTACAAATGATCCGAATAGCCCAGGGTCGCTTGCTGCCGTTCTACACTGTCATACTTAGGCCAGTGCATGCCGGGATGATAGTATTAGTCCTCGTTGTTAATTGACCGCTCTTGGTCCTTTTGCCCTACTTTTTATTTTACTCGTAATAGAAGAAGAGTATATTATGTTTATTATTATTATAACCCCACATGCCGTTACACTTCACAATCACAGCCAGCTGTCTCGAGGTCCTCTGGGACATAGCTGCAACCCTACAGTGACCTCCTAAGGTGGTCCAGGTCTGCACCGTTAGTCAGGTCAAGCACAATTAAAAGAAAAGAAGTGTATGGGGTTGTGTGAGCATATTTTTGTGGCCGGGGGCAGGGTGGAGGGCGCATAATAGATATTTAGATAGACAGATAGACAGACAGACAGACAGACAGACAGACAGACAGACAGACAGACAGACAGACAGACAGACAGACAGACAGACAGACGG
>NW_004797331.1:127398-128679 GCF_000002075.1 Aplysia californica | reverse complement strand
AGACAGACAGATAGACAGATAGATAGATAGATAGATAGATAGATAGATAGATAGATAGATAGATAGATAGATAGATAGATAGATAGATAGATAGATAGCGGGTTTTCTGTGGGGGTTGTCGGCAAAATTGAGTGCAAACGAGGCAGGGGTAGGCCCAGAACAACATACTTAGGGAACCTGAACAAATGGGTAACAGGGAAAGGTAATGGAAACGTTGCTATTTTTTTTTCAAAGCATCTGAGCAAAGGAATGAACGGAGAACCATGATCGCCAATATCTATCGCAGATCTGGCACTGGATGGTGATGATGTCGGGTTTACTTTTACTGTAATTCGTTTCCTCAGACTTTGTGGATAACTCCGGAATCCGTATTTTCCTGACGCAACAGCTCCGCACTCATGACGCGGGTGTCCTGGAGGTCGGCGTCAACGTAGACCCCTATCAGATCGTGCCCCCGAACAACCCGAGCTTCCTGTCCACCGGCCACTGCCACCCGAACTGCTTGTCTGAGGTGACCACAAACTCTTGTCCTTTTGTCCTTGTCCTTTTAGTTTTAGTAGAGGTTTTTATGGCCCTCGAAACTGCATAAGGTCATATGAGAGCCAGAAGATTAGAGGTGTTACAAGAGAGTAACAAACATAACAAAGAAAAAGGGGAGTTAAAGGACGATAGATGTTTGATAGGAAGGAAGAATCAAACCACACCAGACCACCCGCCAACCACCCACTGTCCTTGTCCACACACGCATGGTAATAATAAATAATGTGATAAATACCATTTCAAGAGCGCATACCCTCGCTCAAAGGCATGCTCTACGCACTTTGCACTATAATATTATACACCTCCACTCCTCTACCCCCCACCCTGTACACACACGCGCGCGCAATAACATACACCTCCACACCTCTACGCCCCCCCCCCTTACACACGCACACTATAACATACACCTCTTCAACTCTACCCCCCCCCCTTTACACCCGCATACTATAACATACGGCAGACACTATTCGGAGATGTCTCCGACGAGCACCCAGGAACTATTTGGAGACGCACTCGCGTAAACAGATGCACTGGTTTGGGGGGTCAAACTGCGTATTATTTGCTGCAGATCGCACATATAGCCACGAAAACATTCACAAATCAGTTATTTACAAGAAAATTGCAGGCTTAACTGCAATATATCAAAGTCACCTCTACCTCATCCCTACACATACAATAATATAGCCCTAACTCTGGCAAGTGGTTTCAACAGGAATGGCAGGGCCAATCAGCCAAAACGTG
>NW_004797331.1:125393-126741 GCF_000002075.1 Aplysia californica | reverse complement strand
CCCCCGTCGCCGCACTCCCTTATAGACACACACACTAAAGTTTTTAAAAATAATTTAATAGATAAAGATAGCAACCGAAATTAAACAGATTAAGAACCAACCAAAAAACCAACAAAATTGCAAGTTTGCGCGCGCTCATCTCTAACACACATGATAAAGCCCTAACAAGTTGACCTTTGAACTCACAGGGTCTGGGCGGACAGGAGATCCGTGTGTTCTCCAACCTCCTCCACGCCCACCTTATCGGGGTCAAACTGAGGACACGTCACTTCCGGAACGGTGTGGAGCTGCAGCCAATCGGCGAAGACAACAACTACGACTTCAACTTCCAAGAGCAGCGCTACCTTCCGCAGGAGAGAGTTGTCAAAGCCGTCAGTTTGACTTTTTAAATGATTTTTTTTAATTGAAAAAAATAATTTGGGTTGGGAGAAGAGAAAGTGAAACAAACTAAATATTAAAATTTGAGAGAATAATGGAAGATAAATAAAATGAAGGGCGGGGAAGAAATTATTGAGATAAGGAGGAAGAGGAGGAGAGAAAGAAAGAGACAAAAAGAGGAAAGAGAGAGAGAAAAAGAGAGTTAGAGAGTGAGAGAGAGAGAGAGAGAGAGAGAGAGAGAGAGAAAGAAAGAAAGAAAGAAAGAGAAAGATAGTAGATAGAGATAGTTTTTTGGTGTATTAAATTCTTTTTGTTTTTGCCGCATTTGATGAAATGTAATTAAGACATTGTTTAATCCTTGCATTGATTGCGCTTTGAAACTTGGATTTTTTTCTTTCATCATATCGCCAATGATCAGACGTCTGAAGCTAGCGTACCCAAATAACATAAAGAGAGTAATGTGAATGTATTTCGTAATAAAGTACACTAACGGTTCGATCTGTAATCATGGACATAACCCTGTAAGGTTGACATGTTTTGATCTGAAGTACTATATTGCCTGAGAAGTTAAAATTGATATAATTTTTTCTACAAAAAATGTCAGCTCATTGCGTCTGGGCTGGGTTGTTTGTTAGTTTTTTGTTGGTTTTTTTGGGGGGTTTTTTGGTGGTCTGTTTTGTTTTTTAAAAATGTTGTTCTGTGTCTTTCGTTTTTGCTTTTATTTTTTGTTGCTGTTGTTGGTGTTTTAGGTTTTTTTCTTGGGAGAGAGAAAGAGAGAGAGAGAGAGAGAGAGAGAGAGAGAGAGAGAGAAGGGGAGGGGGAGGGGGTCTTTGTCATGCGATCTAAATATCCTGAAAAAGATATCATAACATGTCCAATTCTCTTCTGTCTTCGGTGTCAGGGTGACTATCTGGTGACGGAATGTGTCTACGACTCCAGAGGACGGGCCGGCCTTACACTCGTGAGTACT
>NW_004797331.1:122627-123813 GCF_000002075.1 Aplysia californica | reverse complement strand
TACTACTACTACTACTACTACTACTACTACTACTACTACTACTACTACTACTAATAATAATAATAATAATAGCGTATATTTACGCTCTACAGCATTCTCTATGCGCTTTACAACAATTATTACTCCAGCAGACCATAGAACACTCAGAAACATTCTCGTCTTCCCGTGAATCATACAGTGCAGGCGATGAAAACTGATTTGGGAAAACAGGAACGTAGTTCCGGAAGACACTTGGAATTTCATGATCGAGAGTGTAGAATTCCCCGACCCGAATATAACAGAGAGTGATATGAATGTGACTGAAAATAAAGTGCGCTCTAACTAATTCTGTAATGGTGGATAAAACGTTTTAAAACTGACATGATTTGATCAGATCTAGATAGTATTGCTCTGAAGATTTAAAAACTTGGTAAACTAATATCTTGTTTGAAAAAAAAAAAAGGTAATTTATTGTCTTTTTCGTCTCTCTTTGTACATTCGTCCAGGCAAAATTTCATAATATTTTTGCCTTGGAAAGGGAAAAGAAAACAAGTAATGATTTTTCTCTTTTGTTTGTCTTTTCTTATACATGCATGTAGTACTATGTTATGTAACCATTATTTTTTGTCTCAGTACGTCAAGCAGCTGCAAAACAAAGAAAGTATTAGATTGGAACCCACAGGGTAAAAGATCAAGGGGAAGACCACGTGGAACCTGAAGGAGAGTCACGGAAATTGATGTACAGAAAAGTGGGAAGACATGGAGTGACATCAAGCGACTAGCCCATGATAGGGGAAGGTGGAGAGTGTTTGCTCGTGGCCTATATCCTGATCCAGGGTGAAAAAAGGCAATGATGATGATGATGATGATGATGATGATGATGATGATGATGATGATGATGATATTTTGTCTGGAAAAATAAGTTTTTCAGCTTGTTTCTCTTTTCTTTTTTGTGTTTATTTCCCTCTGCGTGTCCCAGACTGCAATACGAACTTCTAGAACAATATTCTGGGCATGATGCCATCCACTTCCTGTCGAAGCTGGACTGGTCCAAACAGAGCGTACAGGAAAGCTTCCAGAAGGATGTGGAAGAAGCCAAAATCACAAATATCTGTCGCGATAGTGGAAAACACATATCGGTAATGTATGATGTTTATGTGTGTCTATATATATGTGTGTGTGCGTGTGTGTGTGTGTGTGTGTGTGT
>NW_004797331.1:119231-122155 GCF_000002075.1 Aplysia californica | reverse complement strand
CACACACACACACGCACACACACACACACACACACATACACACACACACACACATACAAACGCAGAGACCAATGTTATAAACGAAACGGTGTGAGTAAGTTGTGTAGAACCACGTTTGTTTTGTACTCTTATCATAACTCCTTTATCTAAGGACGTGACTGATCCGGTCATTTCTAAGATGTACGCAGTTTGTTTTACTGCTTATCTCACTAACTCTACCCGTCATTCATCTTAACAGTTATTCTAAAAGAAAGAAATTATGTTGGCATACTTCAACGAAGTATGTTTATGGTGTTCTTACTTTTTTTGTTACCCTTCCCAATTCTATCATCTGGCGCTTTTGTGTTTAGTAATAACAACAAAGTGTACTACTTTATGGGGTTTGCAATTAGCTGTTAGTCTCAGAGTAAACACACAGGAAAATGTTTTACATATAGATAAATACATTAATAAATACGTGAATACATGTTCCTTCACTCTTTTAACGTTTTTTGGCAAGTTTCACATCTAAGTGTTGCCATACCCCCAGTTGGAGATGGCTACCACAACTGTTTAGTAGTTAATTGTTTAGATCATGATAGTCCTACATTCCTCAGCTCTTTCGAGTCACGAGGTGGGCACCCTCTGTCCCGCTCCCTAGTGAAGTCATCTTTAAAGTTTCACCGAAGGTTCCGAAAGTTTGCACGAAGTCTCATATTATGATGGTGACTTTGTCAGTAGTATTAGTACCTAAACTACTGGGCCAAGACGAGTTGGTAGGAGGGAACAGATAGAGATACACATTTTTCTTGTATGGGGGCAGTGTTTTTGTGTTTGCATCTGTAGTTTATGGTGTCATTATGTTTTTCCCCTCAAACCAGTTCAATCTGAGCGTGACGGACAAGCCAGCCATCACCAGCTATCGCAACGTTACAGATACGTGCAAGAACTAATGAAGTGAAGGAACAGCATACACATACATGAAGAGGAGCCCGAGAACTTTAAAACGTTTTTGAAAAAGATAAATAAATGAATAATGAATAAATGAATAAACAGTAATGGTAGTAAGAGTAATAATAATAATGATGATGATAATAATAACAAAAACAATAATAATGATGATGATTTAAAAAATATAATTATAATAATAATAATAATAATAATAATAATAATAATAATAATAACAACAATAATAATAATAATAATAATAAAAACAATAATAATGACAATAATAATAATAATAATAATAATAATAAATAATAATAATGATAATAAATAATAATAATAATAATAATGATAATAATAATAATAATAATAATAATAATAATAATAATAATAATAATAATAATAATAATAATGAATAGTGAATAAAAGCATTTGTACAGTGTAAATTCCCGCTCAACAAAAAGCTTTATGCGTTTTACAATATTATCTTCTATTACCCCCAGCAGAGGCCCGATAGCTTCACGAAATAAGCTCAACATCCTGGGAAGCATGCAGATTATAAAGAACCCAAAGTAAAGAATGAAAGATTTTTACTGCTAATTATTTTCAACCACTTATAGTCAAATGTAGCTATGAATGGATTTTTTTTTAAAATTCAGCTTTAATGATGACATCAACAGGCTTATATTACACATTAAATGCCTTTACCCTTATTTATCTTTACTTTTTAATGATTTTTCCACGCCGTTGTAATAGATTCCGAAAACTGAAAAAGTTGTTTGATTTTGGTTTTGAACTATTGTTACTTATCATAAGTGGAAACAGATGACAAACATACTGATTGAGTTTTGTTTATTGTTTGTTTCTTTTTTTAAAAATTTACATTAAATTATTTCTGTCAGAATGGGAGGAAGTTTTGGATGGGTTTTTAAAAACTGAAACTTGATTATATACCTTCAGAACAAAGTAGGGGGCATGCTGACAAAATGAGTTACATCACGGAGATGAGCCCTTTTGGACAAATATGTGTCGAATTTATAGATTGACCTTATGCAATCTATTGAAATGAAATGATAAAAGAAATGTTAAACTTTAAGAAAATGGTATCAGATCAGCACCTGAAATTTTAAGTACGTGTCGATTTTAGACAAATATTTCCATTTGGAGATTGTAAAAGGTAACTCAATTTGTCAGCACACTTCACACTTTATCAAAGAATCATGTTTCTGTTTCACCTACGAGATAGCGGTCAAAATACCGACTCGGGTGCCAGACTACTATTGTTCTCAGAGGCATAACTTTGCCTCATGTTGATGATATTAATATAATCATTTCAGAATACAAGCAGCAAGCTATCAAACGGGACATCTGGGACATTTTAAAGAGAAAAATCCCTTCCGGAACCACCCCCACCCCAAAAAAATGTCAATAACATCAACAACAACAACAACAACAATAACAACAACAACAACAACAACAACAACAACAATAATAACAACAACAACAACAACAAAACAACAACAACAACAACCACAACCACAACCACCACCCCTCAAAACAAAATAAACAAAATGAGTTATTGATTCTCTACTTTTTAACATAATATTTCTTTTGGCAGATTTATTTTGCTAACAGTTGTGAAGCCATCTACGTGGGATGGTTAAGGCTTTTGCCTTGTACCCTATAAATCCTGGTTCGTTCCCGTAAAAATAGATTTTCTTTCTTTCTTTTTTTTTTTTACACGTTTAGCGACTCTCAGAAACATTGTTGAAGTAGTATAATAGTTCACACAAATTGATATAAACGGACTAAGACGTTTAACACATTGGTGGCAGAGAATAAAATTGTTATTATATTTTGTTACTAAAAGTCATCAGGGTAGCGAAAACTCTTCTGGACAAGATTTACGTGAATTTGGAAAGGAATTATTTTGTTCCGTATCACAACATATCGCTCAGACAAAAGATCCATCCCAGGTAATGTGTGTATGTGTGTGTGTG
>NW_004797331.1:111541-118921 GCF_000002075.1 Aplysia californica | reverse complement strand
GGGGTTCTTTAAAAAAAATATAAACACAATATAGATACACAGTAAGAAACCCTCAATTATTTAAGGAAGAAG
Organism: Aplysia californica; assembly: GCF_000002075.1. Classification (NCBI taxonomy): domain Eukaryota; kingdom Metazoa; phylum Mollusca; class Gastropoda; order Aplysiida; family Aplysiidae; genus Aplysia; species Aplysia californica. The sequence goes on along the minus strand of NW_004797331.1, from coordinate 118,849 downwards.
CATCCCAAGCTGAGTGGAAGACTACGTTTATCTCGACAGATTAATGGGCATACGATATAAACTATCTTCCCTTTTTGGGAGTCACGCTTAATTATTTTCTTAGCAAAGTGGGTAGCTTTACTATTAGCCAACATTATATGTCGACAGGGACAGTACAAATGATTCTACTACGATCAAATCTTGAAGGTGAAAGTAGGTATAAAGTTTATTTTTAAAAGTTTTTCTGTTTGGGAGTGTGCTGGGAAGGGTTTTGTGAACACAAAAGTCAATTCCGCGAGATCAATAAAGTTCTCAGTCGCTCACGAATATAATACTATTATAATATTATTATAAAGCAACGCGAGAGGGGAATAACCCGATATATAAGGCGTTATTTTGAATCCACGCAGTTATCACCCATGTGTATGTCTGCCTCGTTCCCGCACATTTGGAAGATTTACAACACACTAATGAGACGGGCAAACACAAACGTTGAGGAAACCAGCCACAACATGGCGGCATTTCCGGGGGCGCTGTCTCTGACGTCATTGTAGCAGATGTCTGCGCACTGACTACGGCAATCTACCTCTCCGCTTGGATACTGGCTCCGTGCAGGACAAGAGTGGATTCGTCCAAGGAACTCTGCCCCTTCGTGGTACTCCGCCAGGAGAGAGTTCACGAGGTCACCGACCTCTCCTTGAAAGCACGGGTGTTTCTTCAGGTCGTCTGTAATTTCTCGGCATTCAGGTCTGTGGTATAAAAAAAAATGGTGAAATGGTATCGGTCTAACGCCCTTATCAACACTATAAGGTTATTTAAAAGGCGGGACCTCCATGTTTCAGGTCCATCTTCAAAGGACCGAGCTAGCCAAATAGGAAGTTCGTGTAAAGAACGTTTCCCAAGAACACATCGTCGGATCGAACCGACCCCTCGGATATGCGTCCGGTAGCCTTACCACTAGGCCCCCGACGCCACCATTCAGGTCTGTGGGTTAGTGAAAGAAAGATAGGCGGACATAGACTTAATTTTAGTGTAAGTTATAGAAATGTAATTTATTCATCAAGATACATTGCAAATACTTTACGCCCCCATCAACTTAGTTTATATAATTTCGCTACCCCAGAATTACAAAGTTCAGTCAGACATTAATTTTTGGCGTTTTGAGTTACTAAGACTATGCTGTCAGAAATATAATGTCCTATCTGCCCTATCTAAATCGAAAGATTATACGGAGTCGTTATCAAGATATTCAAAGAATTACATTTGGAAAAGCTTGACATGTTGTGAAACTCAAAATGTTTGACGTCAAATTTCTCAAAACTAGGCAGAAGATCCAGGCCACTTTTTCCAGGCTGCTCTCCCTGATAGTAGCCTTCCAGTCCGCATACAGCATCCCTTTCTGTACCTTCTGTATTGTGCTCATAGAGTCAGTAATGATTACTGCTACCTGATGGCTTGTGTTCTTGATCCAGTGTAGAGCCTCGTTTATGGATTTTATCTCCATACTCATACTGGATGTTGTCAGTGCAGTTGCTCCACTTTGCTCTTTCACAACTACCCCATCAACTCTGACACTGAAGGCCCAGCCCGATTTGACTTCTCGGACGGCTGATCCATCCGTGAAGATCACAGCATCTCCATGTTCGCTATGCTCTTCTATCAGAGTTTCAATTTCAGCGTTTGTAGCTCCAAGTGGCCAGTGCGACATTCTCTACCCAATGTTTCCTTCACTGTTGTGTACTCTCCGAGCGCATCTTCGACCACGACCCAATCCCTGCCTCTCCTGATATCTTGTATCTGGCAGCACTCGTTGATGGTGTTCGTGGCTTGAGTCATCCATTCTATGCCCCTCTTTAGTCTTGATGTCATCTGCCGTCCCACTTTCTTATGTAAAGGGTTCGTCTCGTCTGCGCTGACTTGCAGAAAGGCTTGGACTTGTGCCAGATTGTGCCTCTCGTCTGCACATGGGAAGTCTAGAAAGTATTTCATTGCTTCAGCTGAGGTGTCTCGTGTGCACCCCAGGATTGCCCTCATTACTTCATTTTGTAACACCTAGAGTCGTTGCAGTTGCGCCTTTGATAGTCCGAGCCCGTACTCTACGACAGAGAGTACTAGTGTCTGGTAGAGAATGACAAGGATTTTCTACCTCATCTTAGCTCTGGCCACCATTTTAAGGGCTGTTAGGCCTTTTCTCGCCCTGGAGATTGCTCTCGTGATGTGATCTTTGTCAGAGAGGGTGCGATCAAACGTGATGCCCAAGTACTTCAGTGTGAGTTCCCTCTTCAGCACTTTGCCTCCCAATCGAGATACTTGGCATATCATCGTGCACTGCATTATTATTCAATGTACACGACAGTGCGCAGGCTTTGTCTGGGTGCAGTTTCCCGTTGTTCACTTCACACCACAGTCCAAGTCTGTCGAGTTCTCCCTGTACTGTCTACGCTGTAATCTGGTGGTTCTTGCCTTGCCTGTACACCAGCACATCATCAGCAAAACTGAGCACACGTCCGGGCCCTTCCTGCTGGTTGAATGTTACCCCAATTGTATAGACGTTGAACAGAACCGGCGAGAGTGCAGATCCCTGTGGTAAGCCTGGTGTGATCTCGTTGGTTGTGAAGCCCAGCTACCAAGACGTAGTGCTACCTTTTGTTTGAGCAGCGCTGCCCCAATCTATTGCACTAAATGTGAATCTACCCTCAGGTTGACTAGAGTCCCCATGAGGGTATCGTACTGAACTCTGTTGTAGGCATCCTCCAGGTCAAGTGCTTCGCCAGAGTTTCTCCCTCCCCCCCCCAACCCGTTCGAAGCCATCATACACGTCGGATGCAAAAGTGGCAGCATTCATCCATGTGATTTTTCCTCTTCTATAGCTTCTATAGCTGCCCAGTTCCGGCGGTAGGACGTTCTTTTCCTCCAGCTCTATTGCCAATCTGTGTGCCACGATTTTCTCCAGCAGCTTCCCGACGATATTTTGCATGGTCACTATGCGATATGAGGCAATCTTGCTTGGGTCCTTGTCTGGCTTAGGAACTGGGGACAGGTGACTGTCCAGCCAGTCTTCAGGTATCTCCCCAGTCCACAGGCTTTCGTTTAGCCTCTAGGCTAGTGCCATTGTCTTTCTTTCCTCCATGTTCTTTATGTGGCCATAACGTACTCCGTCAGGACCATGAGAAGTGTAGGATGTTTTCTGGACATATTTATGTAACATTCCGTGTGTCACAAATTGTAGACAGGGCTCATCTTTGTAGTCCTGTTGGATCCTGTTGAACAGCTATTTTCTCTTGTCCTCATCTTTCCTGTCAGTTTGTATTAGGTATCTCTTGAACAGAGCAAGGTCTTTTTCGTCATCAGTGCGCATCCACATATCATCCTCTCGTTGGAAATCAGGGATAGCTTGTTTGCTCTTCCTATTAGTCATGCACCTGTAGAAGTTCCAAAACTGATACAGGGCCCTGTCGCTGTTCATGCCATGGCAGAAGTTGTCATATGCTAGGTCTTTGGCTTCTTTTGCTGCCTCATCGAATCTGAGATCTGCTAGCTTTTTCTCAGCTTTCAGCTGCACGTTTGACCTGTTCCTCTCGTGTCTTCTCAGCGCCTGGCGTTTGATCTTCCACAATGCCCCAGTCTCTTCATTCCACCAGGGTGGCTGCTGTGCCTCTACTCTATGCTGTATAGGATTTCTTACAGGCTGGTCAGTGAGCTCCACTGCATGCAGGTGTAGGTTTTCTGACACCCATCAACTCACATCTAATTCCTGATGTTTGATTGCTGATCGTATCAGGGTGACCTGTCCATGCCCTTCCCTGTTTTAAAGAGTCGTTGCAAAGTCGGCAACATTGAAGTTCCTGTCCCCTAGTCTGGTTTCTTGGAGGCATAAGATGTTTATTCCGTAACATAGGGCTTCAGCCAAGAGCACTCTCTGCTGCATACAGACAACGACAATTCCAATAGAGAATCCTAGCATTACTCTTTCCCAACCGCTGACTCATTAACTGTGTCTTTCTAGCTCCCGCCCTTTTCTTTTCCCCCTCCCACCCCCTTTTCCCCCGTTTTCTTTTTGGTTTTATTCCTGAAGAGGAGCTCGAGCAAAGAGCACGAACACCGTAGCTCCTGCGATAACCCTGTTTATTAATACTATAATTAGATCTTTCATTGTGGGTTTGCAAAATACTGAGGAAGCATCCTATCCATCTAGTAGAGCCTCATACTAGACAAGGGGCTGGGAACCAGAAAGTCTGTCCGCCTGGTGCCACCCCGCTCGCACGCCAGACATTCTTCTTTCGTGACTGTACTCCCCACAGCCATGCAGCTTATAGGCACGAAGATGACACCGTAAGCTTGGGTCCATGTCCTCCATGGATACTTGGAGGCGCTGTCGACAGGTCATGCTCCTGGATTCCACCCTCGACCTCCTTAGGCTTAGGGAATTTTTATCAAGGTTGTCTCCTTCAGATCTTTCGTATTCTGTTCCTGGACCGCGACGTCTAGGCTTAACAGGGTCACCTCGAGAAGAGGGAACAGCTCCAGTGTGCTCCACCACCCGAGTTCCCCAACTTCTGACACCCTCGGTCTCCCAGCCAACCAACAAGCACGCGCCAGATCTCCCAACACTAACTTTGAACTGACACCACTCTCAGGTTGGAAACAAAAAGTCAAACCCTGCCTATCATGTCTAACACAGACAAAGTGGAATATAATAACGGTTCAGCATATAGACAGAGGTATTAAATACAAAACCTATCAACAAGGGGTTAGGACTCAAGTCTTCTATTCTACAAGGAACGGAGAGGAGCATATCCATATCATTACAGATGCCCGTAAAGAAAAGCAAATACACAAAATAAGCATTTACTAATCATCACTATAATCACTTACCAGCTAATACAAATAGATGAACCCAATAAGGGGCCAATGTGGGGTAGCAAATGGGCCCCATATGCCATTGTTACCATGTGACAAATCTCTGGGAAGGTCTATTTCCATCCCATACCTAGCCCATGACGGGTCTAGCCTATGTTGTGACCATGTAAACCCTACTCGTGTTCGAGCAATGAACTGTCACATCTTCCAATGAGACTGGAATGTTACATATCTTTATGTCAATCACAGACCCCGACTCCCCAACCATAAGCTTGAACCTGTGATGCCCTGAACGGTTGAGCCATCCGATTGACGGACTGATCCACCCAACAGTTGAGCACTGTGAACCCTACGACCCATCTCACCTGCAGAACCGTCCTAGCTACAGTTCTTTTCCAGGTCCTCCCGCAGTCTGGCAATCTGACCCATCTAACTATCGGACCCATCTTTAGCCATCTAGACACCCCTATAACCTTTCCAGGTCCTCCCGCAGTCTGGCAATCTGACCCATCTAACTATTTGACCCATCTTTAGCCATCTAGACACCCCTATAACCTTTCCAGGTCCTCCCGCAGTCTGGCAATCTGACCCATCTAACTATTTGACCCATCTTTAGCCATCTAGACACCCCTATAACCTTGATACTTCTGACCCCTTGACCCATCAGCTGACCTGCAGAATCCGTCCAGGTTTTAGCCATCTAGACACCCCTATAACCTTTCCAGGTCCTCCCGCAGTCTGGCAATCTGACCCATCTAACTATTTGACCCGTTGAACACTGGTTTTTGCTGACCATAGAGCTCACACGTGGAGGCGGGACCAAAACTCACACAAGCTGCGCAGGGGTGGGGGGAAGAGAGGGAGAGAGAGAGAGAGAGAGAGAGAGAGAGAGAGAGAGAGAGAGAGAGAGAGAGAGAGAGAGAGAGAGAGAGGGGAGTGGGGAGAAGGAGGGGGAACCATCGTCAGTGATGTTTAAATAAGTATCGGTTAAGTTTTACATGGCTAACAACATATTTTTCTTATAATGTGGGTGTTTGAGTGACGCAAAGCACATCGACACAATAAGGGTCATGTAGTAAGGGAAGCAGTAAGACAGGTATCAATAACAGTGTTGAAGGAAAGTGAACTGTTTTCATTAAGTTTTGTGTCCATGATCAACGTCTTTAAGTAAAATCCACACAGAAATGTGTTGCACAAATATTAAATAGATATAAATGTGTGGAGCCCCCACCTCTCCGATAAAATAATACGTAAAAACAAAACAACACTCCCTCCATCCCCCAAAACAAACAGCAACAAACAGAAGACGTCGGTGGCCTAGTGGTTAGGCTCTCGGACTCGCAACCGTAAGGTCGTGGGTTCGAATCCCGTCAACGGCCCGACGTTGTGTCCTTGGGAAAGGCACTTTGCACACATTTTCCTCACTTCACCCAGGTGGAAATGGGTACCCGGCTATAGACAGTGAAAGATCTTGTCAGTTTGATAGTGTTTGAGCGCGTGAAATCCGCAGCTTGCACTGTATGCTTCCTCGGAAGCTGAGAATGTTTCTGAGTGTTCTCAGAGGGTCTGCTGGGGTAATAATAGTTGTAAAGCGCATAGAGCATGCTCTTGAGCATGGATATGCGCTATATAAATGCAATTATTATTATTATTTTTAAAAAACCGCAAAAAATTAAATCAATAGAAATTGCACAAGGGTCAATTTTTCCTGTTTTTTTGTTTTTTTCAACGTACAGTCAATGTAAGGCACAGCGTCCCTGGGGTATATGGTCAAGAAGCCAAAACACATCTCGTCGTTGGTACCGTCGCCATAGTAGACCCAGCGGTCAGAGGAGAGAGAGTTGAACACACACGTTGTCTTGATCTCGTCCCCGGGCAGGATTTGAACCGGGGGCTTTTGGCTGGACGGGACAGAAAGAAAAAAAAAAAAAAAAAAACGAAAAAGGGAAGAATAAAAAACGGTGACAGTTAATGAGAATTGCGTTAATTAAATAAATATTAGGGTGCAGTTTCGGAGCGGTTAGTGCGCTCGTCTCCGAAGCAAAAAGTCCGGGTTCGAGCCTCGGTTCGGACACGAGAATTTTTTTGCCCCCCCCTCCTGCCCACCCTGCAGTCATGGGTACCCATAGATACAGTACGCCCCTCTCTCGCCTTGCTGCGCGATGGCCACATTTGACAGCGGCGTTCGCCATGTTTTATGTGGCAAGTTGTGTGAAGGAGTTCATGCTAAAGCAATCATGGGCTAGGCATGTTTTCTCTCTCTTTCATACGCGAAAGGCGAGGCTTGGTTTTTGTTGTTGTTTTTTTACATGGGCGCCGTGGCGTACTATATCTAAATTTCTAAATTGCAATAATACGGCTAGATCTACAAATAAATGTATTATTAAATAGATAGAAATAGAGATATGGGCTTTTTAAAAAAAGAAGAAAAAAAACAAAACCTTTATTTCTTCATCAGCACTTTATCTA
>NW_004797331.1:101446-104522 GCF_000002075.1 Aplysia californica | reverse complement strand
AAGAAGAAGAAGAAGAAGAAGAAGAAGAAGAATGATGATGATTATAATAACATTAATAACAATAATAATATTAATAATAACAATAGTAACAATAATTATCATTCTATTAATATAGCGCATATCCATGCCCCACAGTATATCAACTTCGATTTTCAACTATTGTTACTCCAGGAGATCCAAAATATCACTTGACAAACAGTGGCAATTGAATCCCACTTGGTTGAATCCAATGCACTCTGAACGCTGTTCCAGTCTCTAGGCGTATGGCCCACAAATGGTGTTTAGTTTCAAAGTGCATCCATTCCCGCTGATTAAACCCCTTCTTTCTTTCCATTGGAGTTGCAATTAATGTTTTACGGCCCAATTCAGAAGGCTTACACCGTTAAGGAGACTGGTTGCCTTAGTCACACCCTACCTCCATGTAAAAACATAATTGCTTGGCCTTTTTCTAGAATAAAGGAAACCGCAACCTCCGTGCTTTCTTGTCCTATCTCCATTTTTTTAAACATTGAAACTGTGACTTCTTCTTAAGCTCACTCTTTGATATAAACTATCTTCACTGTTATTAAAAATGGAGACAGGACAAGAAAGTACTGAGGTTGCGAAACATAGCTTGTTAGAATTGTAGTTGTAGAAATCGTAAAGCGGCATGGAATCTGATATTACCGATATCTCGCTGATGTCGTGTGCACTTCCTTAAAAGGCTCTGGCATAGCTGATAGTGCACAAGAGTAGTGTGAATTGCCCTGAAGGTTTTAACATACCTGATAGTACATTGGAGCAGTGAGGATTCTGACATAATGATATTTCATATAGCACCGGTGTAGTGCGTATTCGCTTTGAAGTCCTGACATTACTAATGAATCACTGAATGAGTGCGCACTCCCTTTAAGTTTCAATCTGGCATATCCCTGCCCTAGAATTACAAAGCTCTATCTGCCCAGTACCAAGTTTTGATAAATTTGACGTTAAAAATGTTGAGTTTTTCAACATGCCAATTTTTTTTCGAATGCAATGTTTTGAATATCTTGATAACGACTCCGAATAATCTAACCATTTTGAAAGAGCAGATAGAACATTCGATTTCTGACCTCGTGGTTTTAGTAACTCAAAACGGCTAAAAATGTCAGCTAGAACTTTGTAATTCTAAGATAGCGGAGGTGGGCACTCCCTTTGAAGTTCAACCGAAGAGGTTATAACCTCTTTGGGCTCCACTCACGATCGCTGCAGCCATAAAGCAGAATGTGATGAAGGACGTTGGCGTTGTCTATGAGCGGCTCGTAGGCGATGATGTGGTAGTCCTGGTCAGTGGGCAGGTCAAAGGTCATACAGAAGTAGTTGGTCTCTGTGGCGGGGACTTTGGTCTCAGTGAACCGGAAGTCGATAGACATGACCTCTGTGGACGGGTCAACAAGACAGATAACTATTATAGAGTGGTTGAAGGATGTTATGTTAACATACCAGGAAGCGGTTGTTTTTTTTTGTTTTGTTTTGTTTTTTTGAGGGGGGGGGGGGTGGAAGCAAGAGAGAGAAAATTGTTGAAATAGTAACAACGAATTATTTTTTTGGGGAACAAAATTTCAGACCTATATTTTACTCTAGAAAACAAATTCGATAACAGTGACATAGATACACACAAATTACTTTAAAAAACTTACGAACAACATTTTATCAGCACTGTGTTATACAGCAAACAATAGCAGATAAACACGAACAATGAAACAATACGCTATTATTGATCGCCAATAGTTAGGACCCAGTTTATTTTATTTTGTATTTTTCACTACGTTTTCTGTGTCCTGCTCAAGAACACATTCCAGTGACCACCCAGCTCATGCTTGACAAGAACTCACCAACCAGTTGCCATTTAGCCATTGGAGTTTTGTATGTTAATACCACACACAATATAAGTAAAGATATTTTTAATGAACAGCTCTTTTTTTCTTCTTTTTTTTTTGGGTGAAAAATGGGTATTCCAATGTAAAGCGCATTGAGCTACTTTTTTGGAAATGCGCTATATAAATGTTATATATTATTATTATATTATAAGTAAAGATGTTTTTAATGAACACATTTTTTACGTTTCCATCAATACAGCTTAAATCATGATATAGGAAGTGGGCGTCAACCTTTCCTGTCAGGGCTTACCTGGGCTAGGAGGGATCAGAACCTAACAGAAGGAACGAGAAACTTGATTTTAAAAAATGCTCCCAACCTATGCGGGATCAAGCGTAGGGCTTTGATTTTTCAAGCGTGTGTGTGTGGAAGGTGTAGGGAGTGGGTGGGATGCAAAAAGGGATGGCGAGGTTGAGCCTTTCTAAAGGAAAAGCTGTGGTAACCTTTCATGGTGTCATAGATTCGAACAGTGTACGGGTGATGAATAGCCTAAATGTATAAAATTTATGTTAATCTAGAATTTAGATCATTTTAATGTGAGTCTAGAGTTTAGATCCTTTTTATGTCAGTCTAGAATTAAGACCGTTTCATCATTAATGCGAAGATAAGAAGAAGAGCCATAAGTCAAGGACATTACCAACCTGGGTTGTTGATAGCGTCGCAGGATTCGAACTGGTCCACTTCACAGTTCAAGAACTCGTTCCTGTAACGGCAGAGGTCGCTGTCATGGGGCTCACAAACACCTGGGTGAGAAGGAGAGAGTTTGGGTTTTTACGTCTTTTTCGAACAGGACGTTTCATAGACCGATGACTGAGACTGGTTTTTACGAGGGTTTTTTTCTTCACGACGAGTCATTTCATAGAACGATGACAGAGACTGAACCTAACATTGAAGAGACAGGACATAATTATCAACGGCTGAGTGCAAGAAGTGACTATATCCACTTGTCACAATCTTCGAGAAAAACGAGTTTTAAATATTTTGACGATATTGAAATCTCTTTAACATCGTCAAAAAGAAACGTCTCACTACCGAATTAAGCTACGGCTTGGGAATTTAGAACGGTAAAAGAGTGGCTTAAACCCTCACTATTCATATCGTATAACTCCATTTCGACCAAAAGTGGATACATCACTTCTTGTGCTCAGCCATAGATATGGCTGATTCCCAACACTGCCCC
>NW_004797331.1:99688-101071 GCF_000002075.1 Aplysia californica | reverse complement strand
TATCTATCTATCTATCTATCTATCTATCTATCTATCTATCTATCTATCTATCTATTTATCTGTCTATCCATCTACCAAAATGTACCTGGATGTGTAATGCCTGTGGTGCTCTGTGGGATCTGTCCAGACCTCCAGGTACAGTTGGGATCCCCCAGTTCTTCTCCATTGGTCTTCCCGTCACCGTCAGAGTCCAGACGACACAGCTCCTGGTTCCACTGGATAACACATAGAAAGAAATACTGAGTAGGGCATTAGCTCGTGACGTCATACGTCAGTGGTCAAATAATAATAATAGATAGTATTTGTACAGTGCAAATCACTGCTCAACAGCAAGCTCTATGCGCTTCACAATCTATACTATTACCCAGCAGACCTGAGAGCATTCTGAAACAACCTCAACTTCCTGAAAAGCATACAGTACACGCAGCCATTTATAGGCGATAAAACATTAACATACTGACAAGATCTTTCGGCTGTCTATGGCCGGGTACCCATTCCCACCTGGATGAAGTGAAGAAAATTCGTGTAAAGTGCCTTTCCCAAGGGCACAATGTCGGGCCCGCGGCTCGAACCCCCGAACCCGGAAGCTCACGATTACGAGTCCGGTAGCCTGATGACAATTATTGTCCAGACGACATAGGTCCTGGTTCCACATTACAGCAACGAGACGGGTAGCATAGAGTAGGTCATTAGTTCGAGACGTCACACTTTAGTGGCCAAATACCCATCATACCCTGGTTCCACTGGACAGCACACAGACAGAAAGACAATATTCTAATAGGCTATTAGTTTGTGACGTCATACTCTTGTGACCATCACAGCTACATTCCAAACAACACTAACCTTGGCACAAACAGTCCTAAAACAGAGAATGAAACAATTCAAACACACCACTCCACATAGCACACTGGTGTAAGGTAAGAAATGGGATCTGAGATACCAACAAATAAAATCCACTTGTATCGTCTCAGTCTGTTGTGTTGCCCTGTGCAGCACGCTAGCGGCTGGCTCGACGGGACATTACTAGACTACACATGATAATTATGCACAACAACATTCTTTGGGGATCGCGGAAGTTGTATCCTTATTTGCAAAGAAAGACACTTCTTTTTGCTATCAGATGCTTTAAGGGCTATCAAAAGTTAAAGCCAGTTAACTTGAGCACAGGTCAGGGGCAAATATTTACAGAATCTACGTGTATGGCTCTGGAGAATATCCATTTTCGGAAGCGTGATTGTGACTGCTATCCGCTGGCTTAGTTCAGCTGCCTCAGCTTATAGTGACTATATGTTTGTTATGAACTTACTTTTAGTGATCGGCGATGCCCCTACCCCAAAATGTTCTACTGCCACATTAGTCTAGACGACAATTGAATCATTTTCT
>NW_004797331.1:98240-99588 GCF_000002075.1 Aplysia californica | reverse complement strand
CACACACACACACACACACACACACACACACACACACATCCATCCCCCTTTTCCGCCACCACTAGAAAACCCCCATAAGATTAAACCTATCAACAAGACACATTAATTCAAGTTTTACGTGGTTTTATTACTATGATAAATTGTTCTCAAAACCTCACATGTACCAGCCCAAACCCCTATTGCCACCACCACCATCCCGTCTAGGTTTCCAGGCCATTGATAGTGTATATAGGAGCACCAGACACCCATGTCTAGGTGCTGATTTAGTCCTCAGCCAGATCTAACTCCGTGTACGTTAAATTGCCCGCTCCTCACCGTACGTCCAAGCCGGGCAAAGTCCTGTCCGAAGACGTTCCTGGCCCCGCCCCCTAGCGGGTTCTCGTGTCCGAGTCCTGGCCAGCGGTAGTTGACCTTACACGGGTGAGGGACGTTGTTCCCGTTGGGCACCTGTTCTTGATAACTCGGGTAGGCCCAGGTAGTCTCCCACACCACCGCGCTCACACAAAGACTGGACAATACGGGAACATGACATTGGGTTAATGGGTCGTGATATTAACTGCAGAATTACAACAACGCTTAAACCATACTAAAGAGCTATAATGCTGGTTTGGTTGGGTTGTTTTTTTAATGACAAGTACCTCTTGCAGATGGTAATCACACTTTAAATTCTTACAGCATCATGAAATGCCGGGGACAGTATCTTTTGCACATAGTAAGTAAGGGTCATAGTAGATAGTAGTGTGTTGTGACATAATACCAACCACAACGGAAAAAACGGTTTTTAAAAAGCTTCTTTTTGTTTTTAAATTCCGTAGAGCAAAACGGTAGACATATCTTCTTTTCCATCTATTCACATGCAATTCAGCTGTGTTGCTGGAGTTCCAGAAAAGGAAAGCCATGTTTCGTTTCCAAAGATATTGTCTGAAGGTCGTTTGGGGCCATGGAGCTCAAGCGTGTTGATCAGTTCTATGGCACATTTCGTCTCTTCTCGTTTATGCTCTGTGGTTAGTAAATGGGGTATCAAACAGGGACACCATTTTTTTTCCAGTTGGAATTCTTCACGATTATATTATGCACCGACAGTAAGTTCTTGTATAGAGATATGGGGGTCTTGCACAGTATGGTGCTAGATAACATCAGCAGTTTTCTCGTTCACAGGGGAATTTTGATGGCAAGAACGTGGGTCATCAAAAACAGTGTCTGTCCTTCCGAATTCACTTTCTCAACAATAGACTGTCTTATAGTTATACGAACAAGCAGACTCTTCTCAAACACTGCGAATTTTCATGAATTATTAGCTTTTATGATTCGCTAAGTTTACAATGCAGAAAAATAAATGCTCTCTTTT
>NW_004797331.1:96690-97865 GCF_000002075.1 Aplysia californica | reverse complement strand
GGGGGGGGTAGATAAATTTATGAAACTAGATCTATCCGACATTTTGCTAGGTGGATAACTTCTGGAATTTCCGTGTAGCTTTTGTTTATTTCGTAATGTTTTGATTGGTTCCGAGGGTTTTTTTCCCCCTGAGTCATGGTCAGCTGAGGTGTTAACCCACCACAAGAGTGGACTGTGGCATTAGTTTTAGCATACAGCCGTCAGTCCCAGATTCTGACCCTTACCGCTAGATTTGTGCTACCGTATGCCAACTGCCGTTTTTTACGACTTGGACGTATACCTCTTTGAAAGCTCTGAATTCTGGTAGTGAAAAGGGAAATTTGGTACAAAATGAAACTGAAATATAAAAGAATAAACGAAAATGTTGGGATGTAAGGGAAGATTTTTCAATAGTTTTAACAGCTGCTGTGGCAAAAAGCTTTCGAGGTTGGATATTGGAGGTAGTACAAGACAGCGCTCGGCCAAACGTTATGGTCCGGCGCTTTTTTTTTTTTTCGTTCACACCAGGCGAGGCGTGTTTGACTTACTGCTTGACAGGGTTCAGTCTGGAGAGAATAGCTACTGCGGGAGTAAGGTGGCGGGGGTGGGGGGTGCAAATCGGGGCAGGGGTGGTGGGGGATATCAAAGGCGGTGGGGTGGAGTGGGGCTGGTTCGCGTTTAGTCACAGAGCCGAATCGGGTGCTATGTTTTCTTAACTGCGTTGCTGTTATATTACAGGTTTGGGTTTTGACTCAAGAAGTTTGGATTTTTCCGTAATCTGCAATAATTTTGCCCCCCCCCCCTTTTTGTGTTCAGCTTTAAAAATCTATTTCATACCGATAACCTTATTAGTCCGTCTATTTTTTTTAAATATACGTATAATCATGTGTTACATAAAAATATGTATCACATATACAGTGTCTGTTCTAGTGTCTATATGTATGTGTGTGTTTGTTTATGTGAGTGTAGATGTGTTTGTGTGTGTGTGTGTGTGTGTGTGTGTGAGAGAGAGAGAGAGAGAGTGTGTGTGTGTGAGAGAGAGAGATACAAAGAGAGAGAGAAAGAGAGAGTCTCTGTGTGTGAGAGAGAGACACAGAGAGATTGATATTGGGAGAGAGAGAGAAAGAGAGAGAGAAATTAAAGATAGATAGATAGATAGATAGATAGATAGATAGATAGATAGATAGATAGATAGA
>NW_004797331.1:95685-96590 GCF_000002075.1 Aplysia californica | reverse complement strand
GAAAGAGAGAGAGAGAGAGAGAGAGAGACAGAGAGAGACAGAGAGACAGAGAGAAAGCCAGGGGAAAGGGGTGGGGGAAGAAATGAGCAAATATTTCATTTTCAGATATCCACCGTCTACAAGAAACCACTATTATTGCACTTTGCAGTCACACAGCCAGCAGTACAAAATACCCCATCAGTTCACCCAGCCAGGAGAGTGACTGCAACAACGAACTTGTCGAACCTGGCGCAATGACCGGAACAGACAATTTTCACTGTCGCGTTATTGTACCAAGTGATTGCAAAGTGTTTTAAACGGCAGCTCACATAAAGTTGAAACTGAAACGCCTAGACTTGGTCAGAAAACAGGTCTATACAAAAAAGACTTGGTATACTTTAATGCAGTGAAGTCTCAGTTTTAGTTTAACCCTATCCGTACGTCGTGTTTTACTATCGTATCCATACGACGTGGGGAACTCTGTGCCACCACTTTCAAAGAGGAAATTTACTCGTTAATCCGATCCGTACGCTTTGCATAGCAGTCTGTCAAAATGATTTTCTTTTAGAAATACTGGAAGTTTTATAGAGATCTTTGCACTAGAAGTATTCTAACATGTGAAGAATACTACCCCAGGGGATACAAAATGACCCCAGGACATACGGATAGGATTTAGCAAGATTTTCACGGCCGAGGGTAGAATTCTCAGACACAGTCCTTGGCCTCTCACTGACGACCCCACTCTCAGTCTCACGTATTGACAAGGTTCTGCCATGTTTGTCTTTCCCAAGAACTGTACATGTATTATGAAAAGATTTGGGTAAACTGAGGTAGGAGCGGGAGTTGTTGGGGTTGGGGAAATGGGGTAGAGAGTGTCGAGGTAGGGGGCTATGTGGAGGTGGGGGAGAGGGGGGAAAGGGGGTTGG
>NW_004797331.1:89845-93478 GCF_000002075.1 Aplysia californica | reverse complement strand
TGGATTTTTCTGAAAAACGTTGATTAAAGGCACAGAAAATGTAAATTTTCAGTTACCACTGACTCTTAAGCTAAGGAAATTACTAACCTTTGGCGGTCATTTTCTCACTAATTTTACCTCTGGAAACAGTTACCCCCACCTCCTTCTTTCGCAAATATCTCGACTTGTATTAAAGATAATGGATATTTTTTTCACCCAAATAAAGACAAGTGATTAAGTTTTAAGATGATACCAATAACTCTACATGCCCAAAAATTGACGAGAGCCTGATTCCACCACGCTGCCTCACATATAATATTTGGGTTTTCCTTCGGCCAAGTCGGCTAACACATTTGTGGGCTAGTTACATAATGCTGTGCTGGTCACTTAAAACACTTCGCACTGGACGGTCTCAAGACTGGAATAAGCCTTTGTGACGAAATACACACAGAGAGAACCAGTCTGACTTGACATTGGGCAAGGAGCTACGAAGGACCCTGAGAAGAGAAATAGAGAGAGTGTGGCGTGCGGGAGGGTGGTAGAGGGAGGGAGAGAGAAAGGAAAGGAGAGAGGAGAGAGAGGAAAGGGGGAGGGGGCTGGGAGGGGGAATGGAGTGGGAGAGGGACAGAATGAAGTAGAGAGAATGAAGCAAAAAGAAAGAGACACACATAGACAGAGAGAACGAGAAAGAGATATAGATAGATAGATAGATAGATAGATAGAGAGAGAGAGAGAGGGGGAGAGAGAGAGAGGGGGAGAGAGAGAGGGAGAGAGAGAGAGAGAGAGAGAGAGAGAGAGAGAGAGAGAGAGAGAGAGAGAGAGAGAGAGAGAGAGAGGTCTTCATTTTCTCCACGCAGAAGTACCCGTTTTTAAAAAGATCTACATCCCGTTATATTAAGCGTAAGACATCTCTTTCACCACGCACATTAAAAAGCAAAGAGAACTGTTTTAGATAAGGGACTATGAAACAAGAGAAAGAAAAACTGCTTCAGAGGGGTAGAGGAACGATCATTGGGTCCCCTCTATAGTGGAGATTACAACTTTGTCTCTTCTTTTTTTTCTTACAGTCTTATTTTCTATGCGATCCATGCCTAATGTGGCCGCTTTCTCACTGATTTGCCCTTAAAACCTCGTATTCTCTATATGCTTTACTTTTAAAAAAAACGTTTTTTCTTCCGCTTGTACGGGGTGGGGGGGGGGGGGGGGAGTCGCGGGGAGACACAGGCGTCTGTCTGCAGCAAGGCGAGTGGTCTGTAGAAGGGACATCCCGAGAGCTCGGAGGGTGTCTGCCACAGATTCACTCCATCATCGCCTTGGTCTTCCTCTGGTTCTCCATCCAGAATATTTAATGTTGTATGCTCTCAGAGCTGGATGGTTTGAGGGCTAGGCGATCATAAATCAGCCAGCGCAGCCCAAGAACTACACACCTTGCTTGTGGGCTGGCACACCAGCCGCTCAGGCTTCGGCCCACAGCAAGCAGTGACCTTCGTAATGATAATAATGATTACAACGGCCACGGCTAGGCGGTCTCTTTCTCCCTCTCCCCTTCTCTCTCTCTCTCTCTCTCTCTCCCTCCTCTCTCTCTCCCTCTCAATCTCTCTCTCTCTCCCTCTCCCTCTCAATCCCCCCCCCCTCTCTCTCTCTCTCTCTCTCTCTCTCTCTCTCTCTCTCTCTCTCTCTCTCTCTCTCTCTCTCTCTCCCTCTCAATCTCTCTCTCTCTCTCCCCCTCTCCCTCTCAATCCCCCCCTCCCCCCCTCTCTCTCTATCTATCTCTCTCTCTCTCAATGGTTTAGCTTCCCTGTGTTTGTGTTCAAACTAATGGACATGTAAAAAAAAAATTCTAGACAGACAAAAACGATGGAAAGACAGAAAGTTGAGTTGAGTTAGAGTTTTACGGAAATGGAGGGCACACACTGATATGTTTTTTTTATCTTGACACCTTTTCATAGGATAAAATGTTTGGTAAGCTAGCAATCCATGCCCGACATTCTGTTTCATCCGAAGGAAATCCATACAAGGTCACTTTTTCTGCACCTTTCTGACTGTCATAGCCAGTTTTGCATCCACCAACTGAGCATTTTCTACCCATTGTTGTTCTTATTCCTTCAGTTTATTTTGAAAGTGTCAGTCACAGTCCAACAGAGTCATAACCACACATGATGAAAGCAATAAATAGGCCTAGAAGAGAAGCATGTAAGCACTGTGAAAGAACAGCAGATATATTAATATACAATGCAGGCCGGGAAAAACACAAAGGAGCTCCCCCATAATTATGATCCGTATACTTTTCCCTACCTAACAAGGGTGGGCCCCTACACGCTCAGAGTCTAGATATATAGATTTATATCTACATGGTCCTTTTAGCCTATTGTTTGTGTTACAAACTAATCTAAATATAAAAGTAGATCTAGGGATAGGATGGAGAGTTAGTTTTTATTGGTTGTTTGCATAGAGAGGCTCTAAGTCAGTGAAGAGTGTGAGGATCAGGAGGGGGGCCTCCACTGTGTAGACATGGATTTTAGACAGATATGAATTAAACTTGCACGGTCAAAACTTCACTGTAGGTTTAATCTAAACACGTACACTGATGGAAGAGATATTTGATATTCACACAATCCAGATGATTTGAAAAAAGCATTGAGTACTATGGTGATGAAGAATCTGAAAATGAACAGTAGGCCTACAGTACAGCCAAACAGCACTTCAAATTTGCGATCTCAAAACTGTTGGTCAATCTTAATTAATTAATTAATTAGTCACCACTTCTGTTCCTCAACACACACACTGATGTAGAAAATATTCACATAATCCAGATGACTTGAAAAGCAAACTGCATTAGGCAGAAATAATCCAATGTCAAAGCATGAGCAAACAACAATTCAAACTGACCGCCGCACCCTGCGTAGGCTTATCACTACTAATGATCTACAAGGTTGTGGGCCTACTACACGGGTGTGTCAGCCCACAAGGAATCTAGGTCAGTAGCGCGCAGGTGGCCTGATTATATGACCGTCTAGTTTGAGGGCATCCCCGTGAGGTGTCCGAACCACTTGACCTTTTGTTTTTCAATGTGTGGTAGGACTGGTGTTGCTCCTACGATGTCCCTTATGTCTTCATTTTTGATTTTGTCTCTTCTTGTTTTGTTGACCGCTCTTCTTAAGCATTTCATCTCGCATGTGACCAGTTTCCTCTCTAGGGCTTTAAATGCTCTATCCCATAATTTGTCGGAAACGTCGAGAAAACAGGCGTCGAGGGAAGATGCAATTGTTCGAAGTGGGTCAGATGTGCTGCTGTTTGGATCGTCATGTTGTTCCTTCGGTGGGGTCTCTTAGATTCCTTCGATCCAACTTTTTTTTAGATTTCATTTCGCCTTGATGCCATTGAATTGTATTTACTATGTTGTGGGCCTACTTGGTGCAGCGGTTACACGCAGTGGGCCTGAGTTCGCTTCCCGTGTGTGTGTGTGTGTGTGTGTGTGTGTGTGTGTGTGTGTGTGTGTGTGTGTATGTGTGTGTGTGTATGTGTGTGTGACAGTCTGATTATATGTGGAGTGAGATTGTACGTGTGTATGTGAGTGGAAGTGAGTGTGTCTGAGGGAATGTCTGGGTTGAGAAGAAGAAGGAGAATTGTGTGTAAGTTCAGTGTGTGTGTGAA
>NW_004797331.1:82913-89643 GCF_000002075.1 Aplysia californica | reverse complement strand
TATGTTGAGGGGGGAGGGTAGAGAGTATCTCGATGTTTCATCTGGAGATTGTCCCTAACAGATAGAGTTGTAGCCTGCCTCCAGAATTACCTAAGTTGTGTTGATTTGGGCTTAAAACGTAAAAAGATAGAAAAGAACACTTTGAAAAAGACCATATATCACAAAAAGGGACAGACAAATAAAACCGAAGACATCAGGCATCAATTGGGCATCGAATAGAGCACGAAATGCTAATATACATCGAGAAACAACAAATAATGTGGTTTGGACATGTTATGAGAATAGGGTCATAACAGCCAGCCTCTAAGGCCCACAACACACAATTAAATGGCATCAAGGCAAAATGAAATCTAAGAAAAAGTTGAATTGACGGAGTCCAAGAGACCCCACCAAAGAAACAACATGACGATCCAAACAATAGCACATCTGGCCCACGTCCAACAATTGCATCTTCCCTCGACACCTCAGGGTATAAGAGGACAGAAAATGTAGAATTAAATTGGGTATCTCTACAAAGAACAACAACAATAACAACAACAACAACAACAACAACTAAACAACAACAACAACAACAACAACAACAACCAAAAAATCAACAACAACAAACCAAAAAATCAACAACAGCAATAGCAACAACAACTAAACCAACCAAAAAACAAACAAAAAACAATTTTAAAAAACCCTATGCATTTTATAATATGGTTGAAAAATTCGCCTCATAATCCTGAGCTCCTGGGTTTGCTCTTTTCAAGAAAAAATTCCTTTCTTAAGTATTTGTATTCCAGAAAGTTAGACTTTCTGATAGCAGTTCTATCCCGTGTTGGATTTAGGTGCCACTTCTCAAGTAATCTAATATTTATTGAAGGAGATCTTCGAGATAATTATGGTATCATCACTGCCATGGTGGAGGGAAAAGAGGACGATCCCGCATTGTGGAGTAGTAATTATCGAACCATGGGTGTCTACATCTCAGAGAGATGGTTGGCGGGTGCTCTGGTGTAGTTTGCTCCTTCTTTCTTATCAAACTTAAAATATTATTGTCCAGATCTCTCCTCATCCTTTTTTATGTTCGTTACTTAGGCACTTATTATGACCTAATTATGTTGCAAGTGCAGTAAAACTCTTATTGGAAAAAAAAACCCCATTAGTTCCCATATCTATGACTACAAGAAAGCCTTCAAAGCTGTTAGATTTTATATGGCAACAACTTAAATTTGAGAGGAATATCAAGAGTTTCTGTTTAGAACTGTTTTTATGTGTACATGTGTGTAGTTAAATAGCTTTATTGACAAACAAAATAACATCAGGCCGAAATAAAAAAGAATAAAACTTTATTGAATAGAAAGCAGTATAAAAATATAGAAAGTATTTTCCCCCATGATTTGATGGTTCCAAACCATAGATCAATAACATGAAAAGACATTAATTGTTTGGACCAGGACGAATGATAACGTAACTAGCCAAAACATGGCAGCACTTCCGGGGGCGTTGTCTCTGACGTTACCAGGGCAGACGTCTGAGCAGTGACTGCTGCAGTTTACGTCCCCGGGGTTCTGGTCCATCGTGGGGCAAGAGTGGACTCGTCCAAGGAACTTTGACCCCTCGTGATTCCTCGCCAGCCTAAAGTTCACGAGATCGGCGACCTCCCCTTGCATGCATGGGTGTTTCTTCAGCTCGTCTGTAATTTTTCGGCATTCAGGTCTGTGGGTCGATAAGGATGAGACATGAAACTTCGATTTTATCACAACATTTTTAGAAGAAACTTAAATCTACTTGTGTATTTCTTTTTTTTTTCACCAGCTTTCTATATCATATAATAATAATGAGAAGAAGAAGAAGAAGAAGAAGAAGAAGAAGAAGAAGAAGAAGAAGAAGAAGAATTAGGATAATGATAATTACTTGATCCATCTGACCATGTGACGATCTAACTATCTGACCATCTGACCATCTGAACACCTGACCATCTCATCATCTGACCATCTGACAATCTGACCCTCCTAGTTATCTGATTATCTAACCATCTAACCATCTTACCATCTGACCATCTATTGATTTGACCCATCTAATCATCTAACCATCTGACCTATTTGACCATCCAACCATATGATCAAATGACCACGTGACCTTCTGACTATATGACTATCTGACCATCTGACCCATCTTAACTATCTGACCCATCTAACCCATTTAACCATCTAACCACCCTACCATCTCGCCAATCTGACCATCTGCCCCATTTTGACCATTCTTAACATCCCTATTGAAGTCTTGGTTGAAGCAAATTGCAGACGATAGCTAATGGCGAATATACGAAAGCGACAGGCAAAGTTCATTGGACATACAATGTGAAAAGAAACATTGAAGAATATTGTAACAACAACAAGTTTGATGGAAAGAGAGGAAGAGGAAGACAGAGAGAAAAGATACTGGACAAGTTGACAACATGGCTGGGAACAGCAAGAACGACAGACATCATCGCAGCAACGCAAGACAGAGTGCACTTGGGGTCCATGATCGCCCACGTTAGTTAGCAAGGCACCGAATGATGATGATGAATCATCTGACCCATCTGAGCCATCTGACCCATCTAACCATCTATAACCCTCTGACTATGTGATCTTCCAACCATCTGACCACCATATGACCAGGTGACCATCTAACTATTTGACAATCTGACCCATCTGACCTATCTGACCTATCTGACCCATCCAACCATCTAACCATCTGACCCATAATACCATCTGAACCATCTTGACCATTCTTAATACCCAATAGCCTTGTCCCTCCTGACACCCTTGACCCATGATTTTTTTAATAGTAGAGGGTTTTACGGCACTCGCAACTGCATAAGGTCAAATGAGCGCCAAGGGGTGGGTGTCAACAGAGAAGTCATGACAGGGAATCAGACTTAGACTGCTCACCTCTCTAGCTTCAACAGCACAAGGTCTGCTTCGACTATCAAGGCACCCCAAAATAGCAGGTCACAAGGGAGTGACAAACATACAAAAGAAGTAGAGAAAAATGACAATAGTAAGGATCAGGAAAGAAAAAGCAGCAGTTTCCTGTTGTATATCAGGCACAGTTATGAGCGTGACAAGATGAATCAGCCTATTTACAATTCTACTATGCTTGAACGAGATATGTCCCCCCCCCCTTTGGGAATGGCCTAAAGACACTTCAGTCAGTGGCACTGCCCCGGGGGGATGACCCATGAGCTGACCTGCAGAATCCGTCCAGGTTACAGTTCTTCTCCAGGTCCTGCCACAGTCTGGCCGTCTCTGGGTGACTCTCGTCCGTGAAGGCGTTCCAGTCACAACCGTTGATGGGCTGCTTTTGTGGGCCGAACATCTCACAGGTGGACGCAGGACCAAAGCTTACACAGGCTGGAGAGGAAGTGTCTAGTTTAGCTGCAGTACGTGTTTTACGGCACTTGCAACACAATAAGGTCATTTAAGTGCCTAACAGCTCGGCCCGACGTTGTGTCCTTGGGAAAGGCACTTTACACGAACTTCCCACTTGCCTCGGTCCTATCGGAGACGGACATTAAACTAGGAGGTCCTGCCCCTTAAATAACATAATAGTGTTGATAGGGGCGTTAAACCCAAACCATTTTTAAGTGCCTAAGATTAGAGATGTTACAAGAGAGTAACGAACACAAGAAAAAAAGGAGGAGAAATAAAGATGATAGATGTTTGATGGGAAAGAAGGAGCTGACCACACCAGAGCACCCGACAACCACCAACGGAGAGGAGGTCTGGGGAGGGGGGAGGGAACATAGGGGTAACATGCAACTAGACGATGTAATGAATGGATATACCTTTGTGAGGTGAGGTGACAAAATGAGATACATTTCGCAATCTCCCTTACTTTTACTTTTACTTTTACCTCCTCTATTGCCGTTAAGCGTCAAGGGGAGATGCAGTTTTCTATGGTAGGCCAGCTTTGCAGCTCTTTCAGTTGTGAAGTTATGTTTCAGTGTTTTCTCCTTTGATTGTTTCGTAGCAGTATTTATCCGCCGTCGGCTAGCTAGGCCAGTCACAGTTTCACCAGAGCCCCTTTAGCCAGCAACGTTTCGGGGTGACCCGGGTCGGCCTTCACGGCTAGGGTAACGCCTCAGTGACATTAAGTCACACCGTACTTCACCCTGACCCAGCTATCCCCTACTTTGTCCTGTTTCCACCTCCCCCGACGAGGACGAAGGGTTGGACTTTGGAGATATTAATTGTCTAAAATCGAAACGTGGTCAAAATGTTAGGTTTTGAGCCGGTGCCATTTTCTTCAAGATTAAACATCTCTTTTATCATTTCATATCAATAAGCTGCAAAAGGCCAACCTATAAAGTTGACCTATCTATGTCCGAAGGGTTAAACTCCGAGAAGTAACTCATTTTGTCAGCACGCTTCACCTTTGGCTCAACAAGTATCACGCTCTACTACGGTGCTGACAATCCTGGTGATGTCTCAATTCTCCAAAGGGGTACTCTCAGACTCGACGTGTTATTTGATAAAGTTATCAGGGCCCTCTTCCCATTTTGGCTCATCCTTATCGGAGATAGACTTTGGGCCTGGAGATTTTTCCTCATTAAGTAACCACACGGTGTTTGAAATGAGCATTAACACATTATATAGCATATTATACCATAGCATAACACAGCACAGCAGTCTTCAGAAAAGTAGTGATTGGAGTCAGTCTACCGAAAAGTAACGCTGTCAGTGTACAGATAAGTATACTAAAATGCTTGGAGTCATTCTACTGAAAAGTAATGCTTGGAGCCAGTCTACAGAAAAGTAGTACTGTCAGTCTACTGAAAAGTAATGGTTGAAGTCAGCGTACAGAAGAGTAATGCTTTGAGTCAGTCTATAGAAAAGTAATGCTTGGGATCAACCTATAGAAAAGTAATGCTTGGAGTCAGTCAATAGAAAGTAATGCTTTGGGTCAGTCGGTAGGAAAGAAATGCTTGAAATTAGTCTGTAGAAAAGCAATGCTGTCAGTCTTCAAAAAAGTAATGTTTGGAGCCAGTCCATCAGAACGATACAAGACAAGCACAAAATACGAGGACACATTACTGTAATAATTTGTTTCGTCTCGGTGTCGTTTCGTAAGCGAGAACAGTTTGGCTTACACGTGGTAAAAGGCACAGCGTCCCTGGGGTATATGGTCAAGAAGCCATAACACATCTCGTCGTTGGTGCCGTCGCCATAGTAGACCCAGCGGTCAGAGGAGAGAGAGTTGAACACACACGTTGTCTTGATCTCGTCCCCAGGCAGGATTTGAACCGGGGGCTTGTGGCTGGACGGTGAAGAGAGGAGGAGCAGTCAGTCGTGATTGCTGTTGTTGTTGTTGTTGCTATTATCATTATTACCGACAGCTTTGATATTATCAATTTCATTATTTATTTATTTTATTCTGCTGCTGTTGTTGTTGTTGTTGTTGTTGTTGTTGTTGTTGTTGTTGTTGTTGTTGTTGTTGTTGTTGTTATCTACATTATTGTCTATATTATTATCAATTTTATCGCTGTTGTTGCTGCTGCTTTTGTTTTTGTTGTTGTTGTTGCTGTTGTTTTGCTGTTATTGTTATCTCTGTCGTTGCTGTTGCAGTAATTAGTTGCGAATAATACAAGATTTGTTTATGAAAAAAATGTAAAGTACACATGTCATATTATAAACAATGTACATTTTTCAGGCAGAATGATACAAAATTGATTTGGAACTGAGAAGAGGAAGAGCCATAGAACTTAACTAGCTTTGTCACTGCTCTAATATAACGTAACCAGTTTAGAGTTTGGCATCTAGATATGCATGTGACGTATGCCATTCTATCATGTTACAGATAGAACAAGATATATGTGTTACATTTTCATTGAATTAATTGATGAGCATCAAAGAGAAACAATAGTCCACAACTCAAGTAACGTCGTAGAAGAGAAAAAGGAGAAAAGGTACTTAATGTTTATACCACACATCAGTGCTCTCAGAAAAGTTGCCAACGACCACACAATTTGGCCAAAAGCAACTTGTTATTAAGAACGCCCCGGGGTCATTGTGTACCCCCGGGGTTGTATTCTTCACATTTTAGAATACTTCTAGTACGAAGATCTCTTTATTTAAAACTTTCAGCATTTCTCACAACATCATTTTGACAGACTGTTAATATGCAAAGCCTACGGATCGGATAAACGAGTAAATTCCCTCTTTGGAAATGGTGGCACACAGCTCAATACGTCGTATGGATACAATGGTAAAACACGACGTACAGATAGGGTTAAGAAGTTTCAATTTATTTAATGTGGCTTGCGGGATAGATTATTGCTTTCTTTTATTGGTTCCGTTTCACGCGTCCACCTCCCCCTCCCACCCCCGTTTTTGGGTTGTTGTGTGTTTGTTTTTGTAAAAAAAAAAAAAAAGGAGAGAGAAAATGAACATATAAAACAAAAGCAAATCAAAAATCTTTTCACCAAACAACCGTCTTATCGTGTTCTGAGACTTCAAAAGGCAATAACCGAGGGAGATCTAAGGGGTGTAACTGATTATAAAGTTTATGTGACCTTTGGTTCTAAATTCTGCCCCTTCTTTTCTACGTTTGGTTTTGTAGGAGTTTTACGGTGCCGGAAGGGCATAAGGTACTATAGGATCCCGATTCTTTTCTTTTTTTAATTTCATTATTATTATTTATTATTAGATCTAACTACTTTCGTTTTATTTTTTTATTTTTATTTTTTAAATGTATATAT
>NW_004797331.1:74643-76693 GCF_000002075.1 Aplysia californica | reverse complement strand
CTATCTATCTATCTATCTATCTATCTATCTATCTATCTATCTATCTATCTATCTACCTATCTACCTACCTACCTACATATCTCTACCAAAGTGTACCTGGATGTGTAATGCCTGTGGTTCTCTGTGGGATCTGTCCAGACCTCCAGGTACAGTTGGGATCCCCCAGCTCCTCTCCATTGGTCTTCCCGTCACCGTCAGAGTCCAGACGACAAAGTTCTTCGTTCCACTGGACACACACAGACAGACAGAAACAGTATATTAAAATGTAGGTCATAAGTTCGTGATGTCGCACACTAGTGGTTAAATACACGTCACAGCCATTGTCCAGACAACTAAAGTCCTGGTTCCACAAGACAACACACAAATAAACCCCAGATTTAACCGGAGTTTGTGGTGAAATGATTATGCGCTTCTCTGTCGCTCATAAAAGACCTGAGTTCGATTCCTGAGTAGGGAGAAAACTTTAATCGAGTATCGTGGTCCTTCTTGTGGGATGTTGTATCCCTCTCACTCCAGCAAGCTACACTTAGCAGACACCGGTGTTCGTTTCTTGAGCATTTCGTCGACGTTCTAGAGCGCCTTCTAAATGTCACTGAGTTTTGCGAGATAGTTGTCGGAGTGTGATCTCTGCTTTGACAGGTAATTGTAATTGTAAACATATTTCGCCCCCATCAACACAATTTAGATCATTTGGTTGCTTTTAAGGACAAGCAGGCTGACCCAGATTTCGGGGGTTTCCAGATATCTTGACCTACACCAAAAGTGGGCATTGCCCTACATTTAGAAGAAGTTTGGTATCATTGGTGTGTGTATTTGTTTGGTTATAGAGAAAACTCTCCTTGTCTTTTAAAGAAACTACTGAACAAGGGGCAAAAACGTTACCTTCGATTTTCTCAAAACAGCATTTTTCGGGATAGCCCCCTTGTGCTTAAAAGCGACCATTTAACAGGCAGGAAGCTGCTATCCGATCTGTTTGTGTCAATACATGAAGGATACAGCACCACAGAAGACAGACAGAGATACAAGGCTTTTAATAAGATCTCTTCTCCGGAATGGAACTCATGTCCTCGGCACGTGACGGCAGAGAGCCTAACCATCACCCCACAGACGTCAGTTGACGTGGAGACAGCCGGGTATGAAAACATTTTTTAAACGATCAAACAAACAAACAAACAAACAAACAAACAAACAAACAAACAAACAAACAAACGAACAAACGAACACACGACCTGACCATAAATAATTTATTTATAGAGACACCAGCCATCAATGTCCATGTCTTTTTCTTATCCACAAACAAACAAGCAAACAAACGAACAAACAAACAACCTGGCCATCAATAATTTATTTATGGAGGCACCAGCCATCCATGTCCATGTACATTGTACTGTCGTATCCAGAATCAATCAAACAAACAACCTGGCCATCAATAATTTATCTATAAAGTCACCAGCCATCCACGTCCATGTACATTGTACTGTCGTATCCAGAATCAAACAAACAACCTGGCCATCAATAATTTATCTATAAAGTCACCAGCCATCCACGTCCATGTACATTGTACTGTCGTATCCAGAATCAATCAAACAAACAAACAAGCAAACAAATACACCACTTGGCCATCGATATTTTATTTATAGAGGCAACAGCCATCCATGCCCAAATTATGCTGTTTTATCTATAATCAAACAAACAAGCAAATAAACAAGCAAGCAAAAGACTCACCGTACGCCCGAGGCGGGCAAAGTCCTGTCCGAAGACGTTCCTGGCCCCGCCCCCTAGCGGGTTCTCGTGTCCGAGTCCTGGCCACCGGTAGTTGACCTTACACGGGTGTTGGACGTTGTTTCCGTTGGGCAGTTGTTCTTGGTAACTCAGGTAGGCCCAGCTGGGCTCCCATAGCACCGCGCTGACACACAGACTGGATAACATGGAAACAGGATTTTTGAGTTTGAGTTTGAATTTCAGTTTGAGCTTGTTAGTTTGAGCTGTGATTTTGAATTTCAGTTTGATTTTGTTAGTTTGAGTTGAGAGTTTGAATTTTTTAACTTTG
>NW_004797331.1:72480-74543 GCF_000002075.1 Aplysia californica | reverse complement strand
ACAAACAAACAAACGAACAAACGAACACACGACCTGACCATAAATAATTTATTTATAGAGACACCAGCCATCAATGTCCATGTCTTTTTCTTATCCACAAACAAACAAGCAAACAAACGAACAAACAAACAACCTGGCCATCAATAATTTATTTATGGAGGCACCAGCCATCCATGTCCATGTACATTGTACTGTCGTATCCAGAATCAATCAAACAAACAACCTGGCCATCAATAATTTATCTATAAAGTCACCAGCCATCCACGTCCATGTACATTGTACTGTCGTATCCAGAATCAATCAAACAAACAAACAAGCAAACAAATACACCACTTGGCCATCGATATTTTATTTATAGAGGCAACAGCCATCCATGCCCAAATTATGCTGTTTTATCATTAATCAAACAAACAAGCAAATACATCACTTGGCCATCGATATTTTATTTATAGAGGCAACAGCCATCCATGCCCAAAGTATGCTGTTTTATCTATAATCAAACAAACAAGCAAATAAACAAGCAAGCAAAAGACTCACCGTACGCCCGAGGCGGGCAAAGTCCTGTCCGAAGACGTTCCTGGCCCCGCCCCCTAGCGGGTTCTCGTGTCCGAGTCCTGGCCACCGGTAGTTGACCTTACACGGGTGTTGGACGTTGTTTCCGTTGGGCAGTTGTTCTTGGTAACTCAGGTAGGCCCAGCTGGGCTCCCATAGCACCGCGCTGACACACAGACTGGATAACATGGAAACAGGATTTTTGAGTTTGAGTTTGAATTTCAGTTTGAGCTTGTTAGTTTGAGCTGTGATTTTGAATTTCAGTTTGATTTTGTTAGTTTGAGTTGAGAGTTTGAATTTTTTAACTTTGAGTTTGAGTGTGAGTTTGAATCTGAGTTTGAGTTTGAGTTTGAATTTGAGTTTGAGTTTGAGTTGTGAGTTTGAATTTGTGAGTCTGAGTTTGAGTTCGTGAGTTTGAGTTTGAATTTGAGTTTGAGTTTGAGTTTGAGTTTGAGTTTGAGTTTGAGTTTGAGTTTGAGTTTGAGTTTGAATTTGTGAGTTTAAATTTGTGAGTTTGAGTTTGAGTTTGAATTTGTGAGTTTGAATTTGAGTAAAGAGAAGCACGTCGATGCAATAACGGTCACTGAGTGCTAGGAAGAAGCAAGGTAGAGAGACAGAAACAAAAGAGGAAAAGAAAAGAAGTAGAGGCGCCCTCCAACCACCAACAACAGAACTTTGGTTACTTTTAAAATCATACTTGCTCGTAAAATATCATACACAAGCGTAAGGGGAGTGTTGAAACAGGGCAAACGCACCAACCTATTCTTTGATTATCACATAATATTATGACCCTGTCACTTTTTTTAGAAATAGATGCATTTGAATCGACTTTGGTATGGTAAGATTTTATGATTTTCTGTTTTGTTGTTGTTGTTGTTGTTGTTGTTGTTGTTGTTGTTGTTGTTGTTGTTGTTGTTGCTGATACTGCTGCTGCTGTTGTTGTTATTGTTGTTGTTGTTGTTGTTGTTGTTGCTGTTGTAGTTGTTGTTGTTGTTTATAGTGAAAACCACGCTTATTTCAGTCCAATGGAATATCCCCTGTATACGAAATGTGAAAACCTACGAAGATGATTTGAATATATTCTTTCCCTCGTCCATAAAAGACCATTCAATATTCGTCGTGGGCGCTCAACTCTTTTCATTATTATAACAATACCTGCATTTATATAGCGCATACTCATGCTCTACAGAATTCCCTTTGCGTGTTGTAACTACTATTACCCCTAGAAGACCCAAGAACACGACTCAAAAACATTCTCGGTTTCCCGGGAAGCATGCAGTGCTATACGTCTAGATACAGTGCAAGCTACGGATTACACAATCGAATTGACAAGATTCTTTTGTTGTCTATGACCGGGTGCTCATTATCACCTGAGTGAAATGAGAATAATTCGTGTGAAGTGCCTTTCTCGAGGACACAGTGCCAGACCCTTAACGAGATTCGAACCTACGACCTTACAATTGAGAGTCTAAGAGTCTGAGAGTCTAACCACTAGAAACAAACAGGACAAA
>NW_004797331.1:68764-71372 GCF_000002075.1 Aplysia californica | reverse complement strand
TCTATCTATCTATCTATCTATCTATCTATCTATCTATCTATCTATCTATCTATCTCTCTCTCTCTCTTTCTGTCTCTATCAATATATCTACCCATTCACAGGCCCTTCTTGATCTTTGCCTATTATTGCGTTTCGGTTTGCGCTCACATTATCTCAAAGCTTGGGTCTAAAAATGATAATGTAGATGATTGCAATTGTTTGCCCGCGAGCAAACATCATGATCTTAGCATTTAGATTTTGTCATTAAAGAAATGCGGCAATGAAAAAAATGTTGAATCGTGATGCCAAAAAAGGCATTTTTTGAAAACACGAATAAAATGAAATGAACAGCTTCATCGAAGTCCAACAAACAATATTCCATGCTTGATTGGTATACGCCAAAGTGACATCATCTGGAAAGACATACATTTCTCTTCGGTATTCTTTGGTTAAAACATTTGATTTGTTCGCCTGCTATAAAGCTACGGTTTTACAAACTAAAAAAGTACAACTAAACTAATGACCCCCCTCCACCCTCCCCCTCCCAGAATAATTAGATTGCCGTGCTTACTTGGTACACGCTGTTCATAACAATACCAAGTATAATTTAGCGTTTTATGGTGATTCTGCATTTAAAATTACCGAAGAACACATGTTATTCTTTGAACGTGTGACGACACGATGAAATAAGGCGCTTGGCAATTTTGGGGGTGTATAGTGTAATTGGTATCATTTGTAAGCTTCTTCATTTGTCTTGCTTTAGGTTTAAAACAGTACCCATCTATCTTGAACAAAAGTTGAGATGTTTGCGATTGAAAGAGGTGGAGGTCGCCCGGGGTCAGAAATAAAAATTGCAAGAGAATGGTCGAAAAAGTTTGGTGGAATTCCAAAGCTATAAAGTCCTTGGAAACTGCCAATGCACACTCTTTTGTGCCTTTGATCAACGTTTTATAGTAAAAATCCATACAGTAATACAGTAATGTGTTTTGAGTTGACGTAAAGGGTTTTGAACAATAACCAACAATAAAAACTGATCAGAATTGTTTAACGCGGGGGGAATATCGATTTATTCTGTTCTATCATTTTGACCAGCGCCTGATTTCAGCACGATGCCACATAAAATATATGTCATTAAATGTCCAACAGGAGTTTATTGTTAAAGTTAGTCGTCAGTCCCCCAACTGTTTGATATAAGTAGGTCGTCTCATCTCTTTAAGGATGGAGTGGACACATGCTTGTGTTCTACCAACAGCAGACCAATGTCATTGTTATTGCACTTTTTGCACCATCATACTGACATCGGAATATGTTTTAGATAAGCAAGACAGAGTTGAAAGCTCTATATGAACAATGAAGTCATCCTTTAAAAAAAAAAAAGAAAATAGTTATATAGTGCGTCTACAAGTCTTCAAGCATTATGAATTGTCGAGATCCCGCTGCCTCAATTAGTTACGATTTTTAAGCATTATAACAAAGTTAGTCAGCCAGTATATTCTCAACTATATCGTTACCTTAGAATTACAAAGCTCTGTCTGACTTTTTTGGCCGTTTCGAGTTACTATGAGGTCAGAAACAAAATGCTCTATCAAAATCGTAAGATTATTCAGAGTAGTTATCAAGATTTTCAAAGAACTGCATTCGAAAAAATGTGATATGTGAAACTCAAAATGAATTTTTTAACGTCAAGTTTCCCCAAACTGGGTACTGAGAAGAAAGATCCAGACCTTTGTAGACTAATTCTAAGGTAGCGATTTAACGTTATGCATAGAATATTCAATATGAATTAGTTCTAACAATCCCAACTTGTTAGTACTTTTCATTCAAAAGATACACACAGTCCTATCACTCAAGGTATAAATATTATTGTCAACTTACAGACTGAGGAAAGCATTTGACAGCATATTGACTTCTGACTGGAGTAATAACGTATGTCTTGTCCATCCCTGAAGGCTACAGTTTTCCTTCATGCATGACCTCACGTGACCTCTAGGTCCTGGGAGGCGGGGAATGGAGGGGGGGGGAGAAAGCGGGGAGGATACTACTACGCGTCCCTCAAACTGACCAATGTACCTTTTCCTCGCTTACATGTGTCTACGCTGTTCATCCGGATCCTGTTTTCTCCATGGTATTTTTTTCCCATTGCGTCTTTTTCCCTACCCTTCACCTCTTCCATACACATTCATGAACCCCTCCCTCTTTCTATGCACAGCACAATCATCGGCCTCCCTTTAAAAACATACCCATTCCCTTCCTCTCCCACGCCCACAACCACAATACCACTTCCCCCTCAAAAAACACATATTATTCTTATGGTCTCCCTCCATGAGAAAGATAATATTTTTATACATCATTGTGTCCTTTGACTGAACCTTACAACAGTCAGACCATACACATCCACAAAAGAACACTCTCAAACATCCACACCCACACACAAACATAAACACACACACATACACACACACAAACGCACACACTCACACACACACACGCACACACAAAAGCACTCATTCACTCACTCACAAAACTCGCTTATACTCACCAAGACATGTTATAGAAAGTTTCATTGTCATCCCCTTCCCCAACACCCGTCCCCATGACCCCCTCTCTTTCTCTCTCTCTCTCTCTCTCC
>NW_004797331.1:64955-65987 GCF_000002075.1 Aplysia californica | reverse complement strand
CACACACACACACACACATACACACTTCTGTATTTTTCTGTACATTGTTGTACACTAATATATATATATAACAACACAACTTTAGGTTATTGTCTCCCTGTGAAAAGTTAAGGTCAATAACAATACATGTTTTCCAAATACAATGCACTCCACACACAGCTTCCATTATTTTTTTTTATCAGCTCTGGTATTTGGTAGGTGAACATAAAGTAGTCTGCACCTCGCTTGAAAAAAATAAATAATAGAATGGGAAAATCAGACACTCATTTGCGCACACTCTGTGAACACCACACATCATGCCAAGGAAGTAAATTGTCCCAGGAAATGAAAAAGGAAAAGATATGTTTATGCTGCATCTCACGTTCAATAATACGATATAAAATTAATGGAACTGAAAGGTGTCATAAAAGGACGTAATTTGAAGGAAAATCAACTCACAAGTAACCGGTAAGTACAAGTAGTCCAAGATGAATTAATTAATTATTCGATTCTTTAGTCTTTGGATACTTTTATCATTTTATTAAAAATCAGTTCATGCATTATTAAACACTGACTCCTCAGTCTCATAATATGAACATTAGCTGGTTCGTACACATTCAATGAATCAAATCAGGTAATAATTCGCTTAGATATCGCCATTATAAAAGAAACAGGCCTACAGTTCTAAGAACGGAACTAATGGATAATACAGCTAAAAAAAAAGTACACGCAATACTTAATTATTTTTAATTGGAGGCAAAATAATAATATCATGTTTGTTAACCATATCTGTACGACCTGGGGTCATTTTGTACCCCAAGGATGGTATTCTTCACATTTTAGAATACTTCTAGTGCAAAAACCTCTTTGAAACGTTCAGTATTCCTAAAAAAATATTTTCACAGACTTCTATATATGCAAAGCGTACGGATCGGATTAACGAGTAAATTTCCTCTTTGGATACGATAGTAAAATACGACGTACGGATAGGGTTAATAGTGATTGAAACGATCTAATTGTGGAGATATTGAAAAAAGGGGAGGAGAGAGAGGG
>NW_004797331.1:62073-63681 GCF_000002075.1 Aplysia californica | reverse complement strand
GTAGTAGTAGTAGTAGTAGTAGTAGTAGGCCTAGTAGTAGTAGTAGTAGTAGTAGTAGTAGTAGTAGTAGTAGTAGTAGGCCTAGTAGTAGTAGTATGCCATGCGGTCTAGACTGGTGGTTGCAAACAAACAACAAACAAAACCTTAAATTTAAACCAACGCGCAGTCTTCACTCCCCGGCTTGTGATCGATCGGAGGGCGCTGCAGCAAGCACTGGAAGAATGGGCCTAGATCTAGATCTAGATCTATTTCTTTTCACTCACTTTGACTTTGTCGTTTCTGTTTTTCTGTTAAGCTAAGGCTAAGGCTTAGGCCTAGGCCTAGATCTAGATCTAGATCTAGATAATATCTAGATCTAGATCTAGATCTAATATCTAGATCTAGATCTAGATCTAGATAGATCTATCTAGATTCTAGATCTAGAATCTAGAATCTAGAATCTAGAATCTAGATCTAGAATCTAGATTCTAGATCTAGATCTAGATCTAGATCTAGATCTAGATTTCTAGATCTAGATCTAGATTTCTAGATCTAGATCTAGATCTAGATTTCTAGATCTAGAATCTAGATCTAGATCTAATCTACTTGTTTCACTTTTTCCATCTTAAAATTGTACATGAACTTGAAAGTTATTTTGTAATTTGTTCTATTCTGTTTTCAAACTCTTGATCTAGATCTAGATCTAGAAATCTAGATCTATATATTATTATCTAGATTCTAACACAGCAAACATAACATTTACAGCGCACATTGCCGTAGAAGATTGGAATGCTAGATCTGACCTTTGACCCCTGGCGCGCACAACTGTTCAAGTTACGCTACTCTGTTCGCACGATTAGCTATTGGCAAGACGCCTATCTGTCAGGTTCCCAAGTGGTCTAGTGGTTAGGATTTCGCGCTCTCACCGCGACGGCCGGGGTTCGATTCCCCGCTTGGGAAGATTTTTTTTTCACATTGCCTCTTTTGACTGGTGCTGGTATTTCGTTCTCTTTTGTCGCTTCACTATATTTTATGTTCTGTTTTAACGAGTTCTTTTATTACTTGCAATGGGCATGGTCTGGCCATGGATTTTTAGAAATCACTAATCCGCGCATCTGACTTAGGTTAAAACTCTTAGTCATGAGCTTTTACTTATTTGACTTTTTCCGAATATTGCAAATGACTTCGTACATGTACGCCCCCCCCCCCCAAAAAAAACAAAAAAACAACAACAACAAAAAACAACAACACACTAATAGGTTGATTTTTTAAATTGTCATATTGACATTATTTTAATAATATTATTAGGCCCTATATACAATGCATATGTCTTCATCACGTAAAACAATGTAGGCCTGCATGTATTATAATATCCTTATTTTACTACACTAGATATAATAGGCCTATATGACCAAGCCAAAGGAAATTCTATCTTTAGCTTCCTCTGTTGTAACCTGCCAACATGTTAATATAGTTTTGTTCAAGTGTGTAAACAATATTAACTTTCTTGTAAACGAAATTTCTGAT
This sequence comes from Aplysia californica, assembly GCF_000002075.1. Taxonomy (NCBI): domain Eukaryota; kingdom Metazoa; phylum Mollusca; class Gastropoda; order Aplysiida; family Aplysiidae; genus Aplysia; species Aplysia californica. The sequence continues at coordinate 62,175 of NW_004797331.1, read as the reverse complement.
TTTTCAGAGTAATTGTTTTGAATAGATTCATGATTCTGAATAATTCTTTTCGAAAACCAAAAAAAAGAAAAAAAGAAAAGACAATACCCCCGAAACCCCCCC
>NW_004797331.1:59439-60904 GCF_000002075.1 Aplysia californica | reverse complement strand
CTCTCTCTCTCTCTCTCTCTCTGTTGAGAAAGGTTGTTTTGTGGTCTTTTTAACAACAATACATGTATATTATATTGTTTAAAACATACCAGAAGCGTAAAGATTGTAAATAATTCACAAAGTTATACAATGTATCGCACATGATAATAATAAAATTATGCAGATCATTTCCTTTCTGGAATCCGTGTTCTGCTTTTTGATCAGTTCTGATGGAATGTGACCAGAAACAATGTATGTCAAGTTCCCAAGTGGTCTAGTGGTTAGGATTTCGCGCTCTCACCGCGACGGCCGGGGTTCGATTCCCCGCTTGGGAAATTATTTTTTTTTTCACAACAATCATTGTGTACAACATGACCAGTAATATCATTCATTTTGTTCATTAAGAATTTCTTTTCGCAATAATTAGTTTTCCTCTTTTTTTTTCTTTTTTTTTAAATTGAATTTTTTTTTAGTTGGGGGCGGGTGTTTTTTGTTATTGTTTTTATTCTGGCAGGCAGACGGGAGGCTTGTGCGAATGAGCAAAATATAGTTTTAGGATCGGTTTGATGTTGGAGCAATGGAAGTAGGCTGATACTTATGTGTTTCCCTTTTATCTTTTATCCACTTATTTATCCTTGAGTCTGACAGAATATCCATTGTCTAAAACGCATAATTTATTCTTTATTTTTGACGGTCTGCTAGATTGTTGAAAGGGTGGCTTAATTATTATTATTATTATTTTTAATCTTGAAAGATAAACAAATCCAATAATCCAGGGTTTAACTTATATAGTATCCAACGATTAAAGAAAATAATTTTTTGGTAAGTGTTTAACGGCGCCCACAACTGCATACTGCCAAAATATGAGCGCGCGGGATACACCAAAAATGTTCAGTTAGTAAGAAATTTTGAATTTTGCCCAGGTGGCGGCCGAAGCCTACTCTTATCGATTTTAGATCACCAAGGGATCTTTAACGTTTTCAGCTTGCACACGGGACCCGTGATTTTTCGCCCTTGTCCAAGACCGCTAGGTGTAGATCGTTCTTACCAGACGATCAGGGGTGTGGCTGAAAGACAGCAGTAAGAAAGAGCCAAGGAGTAGCAGTAGAAAGCAAATGAGGTGGGGGCAGAAAGTGGAGAAGGAAGCAGACGACACGATATTGCTAGAGAGCAGGAAAGGAGGTGAAAGGAGACCATTTTGAAGAAGAAATATTTTTCCGCCGCTATCCGGATTCGAATACGGGACCTTTGAATGATCAATTAATGATTAAACACATCAGTATATTTATTGTTAAACCTGACAGAGCCAAAGAACGAGAAAATCGTATCCCAGTAAGTTATTTCCCTCCTTTTGGATACAATTGAAGACAAAACGGGCACTTTAACTGAAAGGGTGAGGTTGTTACACTCGTTATAAGTACAATATGCAATTTGTAGCGTAAATTATATGATCTGACTCATGTCTTTTATTATTATTGTTATTATT
>NW_004797331.1:56885-57873 GCF_000002075.1 Aplysia californica | reverse complement strand
TCCTCTCTCTCTCTCTCTCTCTCTCTCTCTCTCTCTCTCTCTCTCTCTCTCTTTCTTTCTCTCTGTCTCTTAATTCAGAATGTTAAGAAAAGGTGAAAAAAAAATCATAGAAATAAGGTATTAATGAAAAAACAAAAAAGCACGCTGAAAGATGGCTATGGTCGACAAAAAAAGTATGTATAATCCTTTTTTAGCAATACTCTGCAATCTCTTTAAAAAACACAATTCAGAATTAGCCTTCAAAATAATAAAGAAGCGTCTTGGCAGATTCGTCGGGGAAAAATAATTCCTTTATCTATTTTTTTTCTTTTTCTGTTGACAGAATGAAACATTGTAAATAATATATGACGTAAAGAGTAGAAAAAATATTGTTAAAGCAATTTAATAATCAAGGTTACTTGAAGACAACATGAAAATGCTCGTACTGTCCTATTTTTCTAAATCATTAAAATTTTACAAATTTTGTTGAAAATGGCAAAAAGAAATAGATCTAGCGTTTTTAAAAAGAAGTCAGAAGAGGGGGTGGGGGGCGGGGGTGTGAAAAACAAAAAAAGGGGGCTTGGCAGTGCCTAACACACAACCAGATTTGCCGTGACCAGGATTCGAACCTGGGTTGTCACGGCCACAACGTGAAGTACTAACCACTATACGATCACGGCCAGGGAGCCCCGTGTACGTGACGAGCGATAGATAGGGCATTGTGGCAAGAAAACGAGATAAGGACATAGAAAAGCTCGTAAGTGGACCGTGTGAACGAAATTATGAGAAAGCTAAAAAAATAAAATATTACGAGCTAACTGAGTGCTGTCTTCCGACTAGTTTTTGTCACAACACCCAAGGCTCATCATCATCATCCAGTGCCAGATCTGCGACAGACATCGGCGATCATGATTTTCCATTCATTCCTTTGCTCGGATGCTCTCAGAAAAGCTACGTTTCCCTGATTTTTCCCTGTTACCCATTAATTTGTTTAGGTTCCCTAAGTATG
>NW_004797331.1:54270-56321 GCF_000002075.1 Aplysia californica | reverse complement strand
AAAGTGAAGAAACTTGCATTTTTTCGCAGGTTTGTGAATTTTGATCAAGTCTTTGTTTTTTGGTCCAACACCTTTCATGTCCATTAAAGAACTCATTTACGTGTGGATTTTTCTTAAAAACATTGAGTAAAGGTACAAAAAAGTAAATTGTTAGTTACCACGGACTCTTAAGCAAATAACTAATTTTTGGCTGCCATTTTTTCCACTAATTTTACTTCTGAAAATAGGTGAACCTCACCTCCTTCTTTTGCAAATATCTCGACTTGTATTCAAGACAAATGGATATTTTTTCATCCAAATAAAGACAAGTGAACAAGCTTTGAGATGATACCAATAACTCTACATGCCCAAAAATTGACGAGAGCCTGATTCCACCACGCTGCCTTACATTTTCCCCCAGACTGTGGTGCACGTAGTTTCATTAGATTTAAGAAAGAAAGAAAGAAAAAATCGAAAGAAAGAAAGAAAGAAAAAAAGTAGAAAAAATGCAGTACCAGTATTTCATGTTGACAATAGTTTCCTTTTTTAAAGGTTTTTTTCTTCTTACAGCAGAAACTAACAAAGTGATAAGGATGTTCTAATTCTAAGTTTGGCAAGCGGCGTGAAGAGATGTGACAAAAGTAGGCTATGTAATGTATACTACTGGTGACCATTATGTAAAACACACAATTTACAATGTTCGTCTGGAACAAAGCACGTTCTGCCATAAACAGTAGACATTCTTTTACCCTATAATACCAAAATTTTTATCAGCTCAGTGCTTAGCTTTGAAAAATTAATTGACATTTAAAATAATAAAATTATTGTGTTTCACAACATGTTCAACTTTTCAGAATGTATTTCTTTGAATATCTTGACAACGACTCTGGATAATTTTATTTTTTTACAGTAGAGGATTTTACGGCGCTCGGAACAGCAAAATGTCATATTATAAGCGCATAGGGGTGGGTGTCAACAGAGAAGTCTTTACAAGGAATCAGGCTTAGACTGTTCACCTCTCTAGCTTCAACAGCTTCGACTATCAAGGCAACCCGTAAATAGCGGGTCACAAGAGAGAGAGAAACATACAAAAGAAGTAGAGGATCAGGAGAGAAAAAGCAACAGTTCCCTGTTGTAGATCAGGAACAGTTATATGAGCGTGACATGAGTCAGCCCATTTACAATTCTACTATGCTTGAACGAGAAATGTCCCCACTTTGAGAGTTGCCTAAAGACACTACAGTCAGTGGGGGGTAATTTTGTTAGAGGAGATAGAACATTGGTATCTGATCTCATGGTCTCAGGAACTCAAAACGTCCAAAAATGTCAGATAGAGCGTTGTAATTCTAAGGCACCGATTTATCTGTTGTACTACCTGAGATAATCATTCCTTCCATAACGCCACCTATCAAAACACTCCCCCACCCCCCTTTCCACCCACCCCCTGACTAAAACATTTACTCCAAGAAAACAAATAAATGATCAAATCTAACGCTAAAGATCCAATGGTGGTCTAAAATCGATAAGAGTAGGCCTCGGCCGCCACCTGGGCAAAATTCAAAATGTCCTACCAACAGAAAAAGTTTAATGTGTCTCGCGCACTCATAATATTATGACCTTGTGCAGTTGCGAAGGCCGTAAAACACTTACCAAAAAAAAAAAAAAAAGTAAGGGAAGGTACAGTTGAAACTTTCTAAAATTACAAGCCATTGTTGGGGAGAAAATGGCCCTCTTAGACAGGTTGGATGTGTTACACAGTGTCATTATAATGTAAAATATTAAAGAAAGGAGAAAATGGGAAGCGATTGTTTGTACAGGTGAACCGGGGATTGTCTTATACAGGTGACCGTCACAGTAGGTTTGACTGTATACATGCATGTATACCATATTGTCGCTATGAAAGGTGTCTGAAAACTGAAAACCGAGAATTGATTGTAAACTACTATAACCGGGTTGTTGTTTTTTGCGTTATTTATTTATTTATTTTTTGTTTGTTTGTTGTTGTTTGTTTTTTTTTGTTGTTTTTTAGCAAAAGAATTATACAAAACACAAAGAAAAAGGAAGAAAGAAAC
>NW_004797331.1:52798-54170 GCF_000002075.1 Aplysia californica | reverse complement strand
AATTAATAATTTTAAAAATGGACAAGGCAGAAAATTTAAAATGACCGTTATTGTCTGGTCAATAAAAAGAAATCCCCAATTATTCTTTTTGGCTTCTTTTCTTTTTTTAAATTTTAAAATTCAGTTAGCCCACAAATGAAAGTTTTCAGCACAAAACACACCATAAAACAAGCATAGCAAATTTCGCAGGGTGGAAAAGAGGGTGGGGGTAGTTATATTTTTTTAAAAAATACCTAGAATAAAATACTAGATCTAGATATAGACTTTTATTTATTGATATAATATTGCTTTGTAGACAAAATGTCGCGCAATTTGGTTATAAAGTCAGCACTCAAAGTGTGAACGCTATTGGACGAAAAATGTCTAGATCTAAGCCTTAAATTTATTGTAATAAAATCTTACAAAATGAGATAGCTGACGAAATCTGTAAAAAACAGTTTGAAAAAAAAAAAAGCAACCTTTACATAGATCTAGATTCTAGATCTAATATTATAATTCCTCTTGGTTTCCCGTGATTGATGATTCTATCCTTTCAAATTCATCAGTGTTAGCCTCTATAACTAGGCCTATTCATAGTATTATACACTCACAACAATTTTACAGCAAATATTTCATATTGCAGATAATGAGTGCAATTCCAGTAAAACCTCTCTCAAGCAAAGTTTGGTTACATTCTAGATTCGCAAATTTGCTAATACGCCATTTTGAAAAGTGGTGCATGGCGAGTCTAACACTGCACTGAGCAGTCGAATTTGTTTTAGTTTTAAAAATTAATTTCCAAAACATTTATTCATTATCTATTATCATCAACGCTTTGAAATATGATTCTCAAATAAAACAGCCAACAAAGTATGAAAAAAAAAATGGGGCTTTCTTTTGCCGTGACCAGGATTCGAACCTGGGTTGTCACGGCCACAACGTGAAGTACTAACCACTATACGATCACGGCCAGGGTTCCCCGTGTTAGCGTGGCGACGAATAATGATGTGTATCTAGCGGAAGATAAAGACGACAATTCGAAGAGGTTATAAATAGCATTTTTCTCAGGATTCAAAGCTGACACTGAGAGAGGCGGAGAGAGAGCGCCGAGAAATAGAAAGAAAAGGAGAGAAAGAGGAGGGCAGAGAGGGATAAAGAAAGAGAGAACGTGCAACACCACCACCAGTGTAGGCATATTTGCAAGATGATAATAGCGAAATTAATGTTCAAGTCGGTGAACAGTTTATACGAAACTATCATTTTGATTACAACTTTAATTGCAGCGATCTCTCCTCTGAGAGCGGAGACTCCCCCCTCTCTCTCTCTCTTGCTCTCTCGCTCTCCGCTGTCTCTAGCCCCCCCCCTCCCACCCTTTTCTCTCTGTTTCTCTCTC
>NW_004797331.1:51299-52341 GCF_000002075.1 Aplysia californica | reverse complement strand
AAAAACATTTTAAATAAAATTTAAAAAAATTGGAAATAGAAAACATTAAATACGCTCATTATTAAAACAATAACAAAGAAAGAAAAACAGATTCTAAACTGAAAATTTCACAGCAACAAGCTTTTCTTGGGCAAGTATATCTGCGTCTATAGTAATATCTAAAATTATGGTTTGGCGAAAGTTTTTAGGAGGATCTTGAGTTGCTGTCTCTGTTTGATAAACAGAGAGCCATTTAAAGGCTACAATTTTACGTCTATCTCCAACCTCCCCACTGCACCCTCTTGGCGCTCCGTTCCTTCAAGTGGTATTATACTGGAGTGCAGAACGTATAGCCTTGGTTCGAATCCCATACCGGGCGTTTTTGGATTTTGAAATGAGGTTATTTTGTGCAGTTTTCCAAAATCTCAGCGTGGGTGGTTAGCGGGTGCTCTGGTGTGGTTTGCTCTTTCTTTCCTATCAAACATCTGTCGTCTTTATCTCCCCTCCTTCTTGTTTTTGGGTATGTTACTCTCCTGAAAAACATAATCTATTCTTCGGCACTTATATGACCTTATTGTGTATCAAGTGCCGTAAAACTCTTACTAAAACTAAAAAGCTAAAATTCTCAGCCCATTTGGCTCGATCCTATTATTGGATATGGACGTTAAAATCGGAGGTGCAACCTCTAAAATGGTCTAAAAGTGTTGACAGGAGCGTTGAACTCACACACTTCGTTTTTAAAAACACACCCCCCTTTCCCAGGAAGTGTCGTCACTTATGAAGAAATTGTAAAGAAAAAGTGAAAATATTCCCTTACGATTAAATCAAAAATCTATAATTCCACCCTTACTTTCTTTCTTTCTTTTCGCCCATGGCCTGTTGAACTTTTCTTCTGTTTTTTTCTTTCATATCTCCCCTTTTTCTGCAAGTTAATTTGCTTTTCCTGATTTTTCTTTCCCTTAAAAATGTTTCTTTTCATTTCTTTCTTTACAGAGTAAAGAAGTTCACCCAGGAGTGCTGAAACCGCCTCTCCACCAGCACACACACTCAAACACACACACAC
>NW_004797331.1:46920-50402 GCF_000002075.1 Aplysia californica | reverse complement strand
GGGGGGCGGTGGGAAGTGGTCGTTTGTACAGGTAATTATCTTGGACAGGTGACTAGCCATTAGAGATCCTTTTTATTTTAGACAAGAGTAGAGTATGTCTTGGACAGTATCATTTCTAAATATAGAAAAAAACATAAGGCGAAGGGGTGGGAAGTGGCCGTTTGTACTGGTAAAATTGTCTTGGTTTCACTGTACAACTACTGTATTGGAAATACCTCCAAAATCTATAAGGAACTACAGTGAGAGTCCGCCCAAACTAAACTGAAATCTGCATCAAATTTTCTTCGGTTTAGCTAGGTTGTCAGTTTAGAGAGGGTCGCTCAAATAGAAGATAAAATATCAGGGACTCCATTTTCTATAAGTTTATCGCTCTTTAGGACTACCTGTGTTCTGTTTAACTCTTTCAGTACCGTGAGTCATGTTTCACGGCTCGCCACGTCCTGCTTCAAAACCATGCCTAATTTCGTAATAATCAAATCTGAAATCTTAGGCTGAAGAATTATCGTTTTTAGCATCATGTTGAGATAATAATAATAATAAAAAATAGCATTTGTATAGCGCATATCCCCGCTCAACAGCAGGCTCTATGCGCTTTACACTATATTATTACCCCAGCAGACCATAGAACACTCCAAAACATTCTCAACTTCCGCGGAAGCATACAGTGCAAGCTGCGGATTCCACGCGCTCAAACACTATCAAACTGACAAGATCTTTCTCTGTCTATAGCTGGGTACCAATTCCCACCTGGGTGAAGTGAGGAAAATTTGTGCAAAGTGCCTTTCCCAAGGACACAACGTCGGGCCCCTGACGGGATTCGAACCCACGACCGTACAGTTGCGAGTCCGAGAGCCTAACCACTAGGCCACTGACGCCACGATAGGTCATTATTTCCCCTTTATTTCCATATATAATACATGTGGCTAATATTGAAAATTGAACTTTAAAATCTTTAATTTGTCCAACAATAAGCAGAATCAGAAAGTAGGTCACAGATAGGGCCCGGTCAGGGTGAGGAAAACCCCCTGGTAGTGAAAGAATTAAGACGGCTCCACTGTTGAATGAAAAAATTGTTAACCCTCATCCTGCGGGAGCCGGGTTTATGTAGCCCGATAAGCCTATTTCGGCACCTCGCCTGCGTTCTGGTCCCGAGTCAGTGTAGCTCCTGGCTCAGCGCACGTGCAGCCTCTTACGTGTCATTCGGGTCCCGAGTTGGATCCCCATTCACGCAGGTCAAGTGTGTGTGTGTCAGTCTGCTTGAGTTTGTGTGCGTTTGTGGCCTTCTTCTAGAACCACCTGCGTTGGTTCGTAATCGAGGCATACGTCTCATTCAAAACATGCCAAGTTGATAGCTCTCGATGTTCGTCCAATGAAATTATAGAAGAAATTGACCCACTTAGACATGAGGAGCTCGAAAGGATAGTCAGGAAACAAGACTTCCATTTTTCTATACAAAATATTTCAAATGAGCTTGATTTTGTATGAAATGATACTACCTGATAAAAGATGAGCTTGTTTAATAGTTTTGAATACCCTTGTGCAGGTACAAAGAACAATTTGAGTGTAAAACATTCGGAAATTGACCTAAATTTCCCTTTTCGAACCTCAGGTCATTCATAACAACAAGAGCGTCCAGAAAGGTTATTCAAATGGGCGTAACTACTCGTAATGTCTTATCAGCTTGTGAGAGGGGGTTATTCATGTGTTTGTAACACTTTATAAATAGAATGCTATGAAGGATAGAGCGTTATTTTCATCATCAGTTAACACACTCCCGCGGTATTCATGGCGAAAACACACGTTTCCCGGCGCGCGCGCTGTACACCAACAGTACACACTGAGTGACCCCGGCGGCCTGCCCGACGTAACCGGTTGCTGATAAGATACGCATCTGGGCACAGACGATAGAGTTAAAGCAGTACATCATGAATGACAAAAGACTGAAGTAAACAAGTTCTTAGAGAAGAATCGGATCAAAACGGTAAGTTAACAATTATCATCACATTCCTTATTTCTCACAAAATTCTACAACTGGCATGTGCAGCTCTATATAATATGATATATATATATATATATCATAATAGTAATAATAATAATCTCATATCATAATAGGTATACCTAATAAATAATAATAATGATGATGATGATAATAACAATAATAACCATACTACTACTACTACTACTACTACTACTACTACTACTACTACTACTACTACTACTACTACTAGTAATAATAATAATCATCATCATAGTTCATTGGTCAATGTTTGACAATGACCAATGCACCATTTCTTAACAAGAAATAGAAGAATTAAGGACATGATTTCAAGCTTTGCTATGGCAAGTTAGATAAGTTGTGGCACAGAAGAGTTTGTGACATTTTGAGCATTCAAAAGCTTCATTTCCACTCATGAATGTGTGACCTTGCTTTGACTGGCACGGTACTGAAATGTGTGACTGGTATGGTACTGAAATGTGTGACTGGTATGGTACTGAAATGTGGGCTTGGCATGTTACTAAAATGTGTGACTGGCATTGTACTAAAATGTGTGACTGGCATTGTACTGAAATGTGTGACTGACATGCACGGTACTGAAATGTGTGATTGGCACGGTACTGAAATGTGTGACTGACATGCATAGTACTGAAATGTGTGACTGGTATGGTACTGAAATGTGTGACTGACATGCACGGTACTGAAATGTGTGACTGACATGCACGGAACTGAAATGTGTGACTGACATGCACGGCACTGAAATGTGTGACTGGCACGGTACTGAAATGTGTGACTGGCTGGCACGGTACTGAAATGTGTGATTGGCACAGTACTAAAATGTGTGACTGACATGCACGGTACTGAAATGTGTGACTGACATGCACGGTACTGAAATGTGTGATTGGCACGGTACTGAAATGTGTGACTGGCTCGGTATTGAAATGTGTGACTGACACAGTACTGAAATGTGTGATTGGCACGGTACTGAAATGTGTGATTGGCACAGTACTGAAATGTGTGATTGGCACAGTACTGACATGTGTGATTGACACAGTACTGAAATGTGTGATTGGCATGGTACTGAAATGCGTGATTGGCTGGCACAGTACTGAAATGTGTGACTGGCTGGTACAGTACTGAAATGTGTGACTGGCTGACATGCACGGTACTGAAATGTGTGACTGGCTGACATGCACGGTACTGAAATGTGTGACTGGCTGGCATAGTACTGAAATGTGTAACTGGCATTGTACTGAAATGTGTGACTGGCACGGTACTGAAATGTGTGACTGGCATAGTACTGAAATGTGTGACTGGCATTGTACTGAAATGTGTGACTACATGCACGGTACTGAAATGTGTGATTGGCACGGTACTGAAATGTGTGACTGGCACGGTACTAAAATGTGTGACTGGCATAGTACTGAAATGTGTGACTGACATGCACGGTACTGAAAAGTGTGATTGCAATGGTACTGAAATGTGT
>NW_004797331.1:45575-46820 GCF_000002075.1 Aplysia californica | reverse complement strand
AAATGCGTATCGTTTGCTGCAGATCACACGTACAGCCACTAAAACTGTTGCAAATCAATTAATTTCGAGAAAATTTCAAACCAGCTGCAAAATATCAAATTATGGGTTAAAACAGGCATGCCCCCTGTAACCCCCTCCTCCCCAATATGTTTTTACTTGGTCTAAAGGCACAAAACATTTTGATTGGTCTGTTTCTGTTGGAGACATCTCCGAATAGATACTGCGGTTCAATTACAGGCACTCGGCTCGACGTATGGCACAGAGGGATGGAGGGAGGTCTGGTTGTATGAGGTGCCAAAAGACTGTGGAGAGATATCGAAAAAATATAACATAATTGCAACACATTTGAAAGGGTAAGCTCAAAACCAGGAGGATATTTGAAGAAAAAACAACAACAAATAAACAAAATAAAAAATTAAGACAACAACAACAACAACAACAACAACAACAACAACAACAACAACAACAACAACAATAACAACAAGAAGCACAAAACAAAAACAAAAACAAAAAAAGCAGGATGATAGCCCTTAGCTTACAACATTACCTGCGGAATATCTATAACATGAAATCAATAAAGTGAAGAACTAACTTGGTAATTAACAAAAGTCAAGCTATGAGCAAACCAGTTCCATGATACATGTAACAAGTCTGTTTAAATGATATTTATATGTACACAATTACAACAAAGTAAGGAAACAAAAAGAATCTTTTTTTATAAATTTATGTTTAAAAATAATGTTAAAAAATACACTTCAATTAGCTCAAATGGCGTGCTCCAGAGTGAACAGGAAACGCATCAGAGTACATGACCTAGGATATAGATACAAGTCTATGGCTAGGCCTATATGAATAAGACACAGAGAAGAGGTTGAGTGAGACAGGAGCAGAAGATAATTTGAAAAAGCGCACCTACCGAGAAGGACAGAGCAGAATTTTATTTGACAAAGCACTACATACTGAACAGGGTTTGACAGAGGATACACGTAGATGTCTTGGGTTTGATGGAAGACAATTTGACAAAGTGCCACCTACTTAGAAGGATAAAACAGAAAATAATTTGACAAAGTGCCACCTACTTAGAAGGATAAAACGGAAAATGATTTGACAAAGTGCCACTTACTGAGAAGGGTTTGGCGGAAGATGATCTGACAAAGCGCCATCTACTTGAAGGAAAGATGTGGGGCAGAAAAGCCAGAAGAAGGCAAAGAAAAACAATGATGGACAACAAGAGAACATGGACTG
>NW_004797331.1:43556-44600 GCF_000002075.1 Aplysia californica | reverse complement strand
CCCAACATCCACAACACAACCTCCCAACATACTAACCTTTTTCTAGCCAGTAAAACTGACCTTCTCTTCTCCTTCTCTTTTATATCTTCTTTTCCCACTACCTTTGGCTTCTACTTCTACTTCTAATCTTTTCATTCTTCATCGCCCCTCCATCACCCTTCCCTCCCTCCTGTCACTTTTTCTCTCTTTCCTCTTCATCTTCTTTTCTTTTTTTTCCTCCACAACCCGTAACTACTTTATTCATTCTTCATAGCTCAGGTTTAAACCCCCACCTTGGCCTTTAAGACACACACACTCACACATCACACACATGCACATACACAAACAACTTTTCTTCATTCTAACCTCTTCAAAAACACTGATCTCCTCTTCTTCTTCTTCTTTTTCTTTCTTAAATGAAATACTTTCAGCTAAATAAAACATATTCCTCAAAAATCACATCTCTGGCTACCCTTCCTTCCTTCCTCCTCCCCCCCCCTCTCCCCTACCCTAAAACCACACAAACATCACCTCTCCCTTCCCTCCCCCACCCTAAAACCCCACAAACATCACCTCTCCCCACCCTAAAACCCCACAAACACACCGCCTCTCCCTCCTAACTCAATTTCCCCATTAACCTCCTATACCTTTACACCCCTCCCAAGTCCTCTTTTTAGAATTGGAAAAATAACCAAGAAAACTTATACCCAACCAGAAATTTTTTTTCAAGGAAAACAAAAGACAAAAAACAAACAAAAACAAAAGCAAAAACGAAAGCAAAAACAATTGTGTCTCACAGACTGACCTCAGCCATACAGTCGGCGCTGCAGTACCCCACACTGAGCATCTCTTTAGTGAGTGCGGGCACGGCCTGATTGGTGTCTACGTTCACACCCATCTCCAGGATCCCGGCGTCGTTAGGCCGCAGCTCCTTGGTCAGGGTCACACGGATACCCGAATTGTCCACAAAATCTGAAAACGTTTATATAATATGTACATTATAATAATAATGATGATGATAATGATGAGGATAATAATAACAACAACAAAAACAACAGTAATAAT